>NC_042998.1:55598333-55660833 GCF_006345805.1 Octopus sinensis | reverse complement strand
TTAAAAGTCCTATTATATTTTTATAACTAAATATTATTAGGAATTGTATTAAAAAATATTTTGTGTATTGTACAGTACCGTGCAAAAGTCTTCGGTCACGTTTCGCTTTCTATAATAAGCGAGAATTTGTCAGAAGGCCTCCATGAAAGTGAAACGACCCACGTTACATGACGAAAACAGTTTGTGGGTAAGAGATTGATGCATTGAGGATACATAAAAAGTGATGGTTCAAGAATGTTGGTTAAAATTGGCGTAACTTGAATAGTGCCAAATACATCCAGTTTGTGAAGGATAGCTTGATACTAGACTTGAATGAAGGTGAGGTTTTTCAGCATGATGGAGTTCCAAGCCACAGGTCAGGTGTCACACACCAGAGTCTGGCTGATGAAGGAGTTACCGTATTGAAAGATTGGCCAGCTCAGAGCCCTGACTTAAATATCATCGACCAAACGCGAACAAAACTAAAGAGAAGAGTTCGTCAGAAGAATCCACGCATTCTCGAAGAGGTGTGGGACTTCAACTAGAGAGAATGGCATCTCATACCTCTGAAGCTGGTGAAGAATTTTTACGCATCTCTTCCAAGGTGCATTAAAGTAATTATTCAAGCGAAGGGAAGCCACACGAAATATTAACAATGATCAATAACTTCTTGAAATGAATATTATATAATAAATTTTCATTATAGACATTTTTCTGTTTTAAAACGCTGTATCTTGATTGGTTTATGTGAGTTAGCCGAAAACTTTTGCACGGTTATCTTTGGTGATCGTCTCGCATCTTCCCCTCTCATTCAGAACCACTACAACAAATTATAATGATTAGGTATGGAAATGACTCCAACAGGGTCAATGATTCATCTGCAAAAGACGCAATGCAAAACATCCACGTATAAGTTGGCAATTAGTAGAAATTTACAATAGTTTAAAGTGGCCGAAGACTTAGCACGATATTGTAGAAGTATGTTCAATTTATTGTACATTGATTTTAACGACAAAATCTTATATGGACCTCCAAGGGCCATATTGTCTCCAGTTGAAAAAACCGCTGATGTAACCAGTAATACTTTATCCAATCTATCATTCCTCTAAGAAAACGGTAAGGTATGATTTGGTTGGCAAGTCTAGCAGCTCGAGTAATTTTATGGAGTGAGCTTCTCTTCTTCAAAAGGTTCCTTCTTCTGACTTATATGTATATAACGTTAAGTCTGACTTAAAGTGCTTCTCAGCTACTGGATGTCTGCTGTACAAATGTTTTATCATATTTTGCTTATCATGTATCGCTATATGCTCAGCGGGGATTCTAAAAATTTAATAAATAGATAAATAAAATAAAATATAAATAGACATTCTGTAAAAGGAACGACGTAAAAAATAGTGTAAGAAAGTTAAATATTTGTTGTATACCGTAAAATATTTCTCTCCAACAAGGTTGGTTCGATCATTTTCCAGTTCCGGATTCGTTTATTTCAATTTATTTCAATTACCTGCCACATATTTCCTTCCTTTAAAATTACATATTTCAGCATGCATTCCACACACATACACACACACACACACACACACACACACACACACACACACACACACACACACACACACACACACACATACATACACACACACACTCACACAATCTCTCTTTCTCCCTCATACACAAATTTGAGTGTGTGAATGTGCATGTGTATGAGTGCGAAAATTTGTGAAAGTAAACGTGCATCAAAATTTAACAGTTTGTTTATGAACTACACATGCACACATGTAAGCACATGTATTATATATTTTATATGTATTACTAGAAAGCAGCTCATATATCAAATATGCTATATGAGAAACAGAGTTAATGGAAATGTGACTATTTCCTCTTCACTTTTCTAACTTTAAAATTTTGTGCTTATTTTATCAAGAAATGAATGTAAATAATTGTTAGGAATAAATTGGATTAAACCAACGTTATGCATGTTCTCTGATTTTCAAGATATGCAGTTTAAATCTGCTATAGATTTAGCTTCAACATGTTCTGTTTGTGTCCGTTGGTTGATGGTTCAATGTAAAATTGAACAATGATCGTTTATGAGGTGGGGGACTAGGTAACGTCATTATTCAGCTGGTGAATGATCTTTAGGATAATGCGAAAGGTCGTTGTTGTTATAAAAACCTTTACTGTTGTATTCTGTCAGTTGTTTATTTATTGAACACTATTTCAATTTTCAGTTCGTTCTATGATATATATATATATATATAGGCGTAGGAGTGGCTGTGTGGTAAGTAGCTTGCTTACGAACCACATGGTTCTGGATTCAGTCCCACTACTATAGCCTAGGGCCGACCAAACTGAAAGAAGCCCGTCGTATATATATGTATATATATATATCAAGATTAATCAGCCGAAATTGCGAAGATGATCCGGTTCTTGACTGAAGATTGAAGGCTTCGAACGTGTTTTTTGTATCGTCTTCTAAATGTTTCACGTTCTTGTCCCAGTTTGTATTTTTTACATTTACATATATATATATATATATATATATATATATATATATATAGTGTGTGTGTGTGTCTGTGTTTGTTCCCCCAACATCGCTTGACAACCTGTCAATCGGCCATTGGACAAACTTTCGAAGATCAGTTATACTTCGTTTTCGTTTCTTTAGGAAATAGGCATGTCTGTGTAGTAAAAACGACATAGTTCATGGTTCATTCTCACAGCGAGGCACTTAGGGCAAGTGTCTTCCATTATAGACCTGGGCCGACCAAACTTAGTAGTCGGAAACTGAGAGAAGGCTGTCATATATGTGTAGGTGCGTGCGTGCGTGTGTCGTTGCGTTTGTCCTCCACGACTACTTGACAACCGATGTTGTCCCCGTAACTTAGCGGTTCGACATAAGAGAACAATAGGATAAGTTTCAAATTTTTATATAAAAACACAAGCACTTTGTTCGACTAAGCCCTTTAAAACGGTGCCCCAGAATGGCCGCAGCCCAATGACTAAATCATGTAAAATTATAGAAAATATGTAAAGCAAGGAACATTAAAAAAGTTAACTGCGATAAAAAAAAAATACACAATATTAGTCAATAACTTATATTACTTTAATTATTTCTGTAAGTATCGAGAATAATAGGCACCAATGCATCTGAGGAAGCAGTGAAGGTGGAATCACTAAGTCAGCGTACAAAATTATTATATGATATGCAGGTTGAAGATTCATAAAATTTACAGATCGGAGAACTTAGAATCATTGTAAAAAAAATTTCTTTTTTTTTACAAAGAAATACTGAACAAAATTGCTTGAAGAATTATTGCACGGTTTGACAATATTTTTTCGTGTATTTAGTAGAAGAGAAAAATTTTTATTGTCTTAACTTTATATTATGTTCTTCTGAAACTTAGATAGCGAAAAAAAAAAAAATGAAAAAAATTATATTGGAATATTTTTCGCCGGTATATATTTAGCCATATTCTTTTATATGCGGTACTTAATTATTTTTCTTTTTCATTCTGTCGTCATTGAGTTCTGGATTTCTTCTTTTCAATTCAATACAATTTATTGTCATTGTATTTTTACAATGAACAATTCTCTGTAGCGTCGGTTTCAATAAAAATTTAGACATGAAAAAAAAAAATAACGTATCAAACATACGATGATAAGCATATGATACAATAGGGAGCACAATAATAATGCAAACCAACAATAACTTATGCTAATAATGATAGTAGTAGTAGTAGTAGTAGTAGTAGCCGTGAGGATGGTGATGATGATGATGATGATAGTTGTTGCTTGTTAAAGAAGTATTTTTTTTCTTTTATAAACGACATTGCTAAGATTACAATTACATTTAAACAAATGGAAAAATAGAATTTATTCCGAACTTATAGTAGAACTCTCAAGAATGTAGTGGTGAGGACGAAGTGATACCTCTAATAAACTGGAGTAGTTATTCCCATCCCCCAACCCCCAAAAAATTCTGTTCCATAAACAAATGCACTCTTCTCTTTTACTATTACTACTACAACAACAACAACAACTACTACTACTACTACTACTACTACTACTAATAATATAATAATAATAATAATAATAATAATAATAATAATATTAATAATAATGATAATGATAATAATAATAATAATTATAATGATAATAATAATAATAATAATAATAATAATAATAATAATAATAATAATAATAGTAATAATAATAGTAATAATAATAATAATAATAATAATGATAATAATCTCAAGGCGGTTACAATACCAGTGATCGTAGGAGCACTAGGAATGATCAAGAAGGGAACCGAAAATTATATGAGAATGATCCCTGGCTTACCATCCCTGCAAGAAGTGCAAAAGATTGTCTTAACTGGTACATCACACGTATTGAGAAGAGCATTGTCGATGTGAGAACTGTTGCTGCTCATGTATTTTAATTTAACTTAAAAAAAAAAATAAAAAAAATGAACGAACTATTGAGTTTGGTTTAATGGCCTACCAATGTATACTATGAGTTTCTTTGCCCTAGGAGTCGGGAAGACACTCGGCAAGAAATGGAAGCAAATTTGAAAGAAGAGAAAAAAAAAATAATAATAATGATAATGATGATGATAAAAACTGATAATAATAATAATAATAATAGTAATAATAATAATAACAAAAACAACAATAATAATGGTTAAGGTAGTAGCACGCAACCCACATACATTCTTCTAGGAATAAGACAGAACCTGAGCCAAACCAAAATGATAATAACAAGCGTCAATATCATGTAAGATCTTATATTTGGAAAATTTCTTCTCTCTAAAGCGGTCAATTTTCACGAAAAAGCCATCATTTTCATACCTACATTCAATACACAAATACACAATAATCCAAAATTGATCTGCCTGTCTGTCTGTCCGCCTGCCTGCCTGCCTGCCAGTCTGTCTGTCTGTCTGTCTGTCTGTCTGTCTGTCTGTCTGTCTGTCTGTCTATCTATCTATCTATCTATCTATCTATCTATCTATCTATCTATATATATATATCTGTCTGTCCGTGTTACCTGTCTCTATGTTTACCTTGTATTCAGAAAAGTCCAAAATGAACTTCCACAAAACTACATATTATTATTCACTATCTGGTAAGGACGTTTTTAGAAGATTTTTTTGGAGAAGAGCATCTCAAAGACAGAAATTTCAAATGGGGTGATGCTAGCAACATTTAAAAACGTATGAAGTTGTAAAGGGGTAGTGGTGTAAGTGTATAAAAACAATCGAAAACACGTTTGTCTGACGTCCAAACTCTCTCTCTTCTTTTTGCGCTCAACCTTTAATCTTTCTTCCTCTTTGTTTCTGGAATAGTGAAACAGATAGAGAATGAAAGATACACATGAAGAGAGAGAGAGAGAGAGAGAGAGAGAGAGACGGGAGAGAGAGAGAGAGGGGAAGAGAGAGAAAGAGAGAGAAAGAGAGAGAGAGAGAGAACGAAAGAGAGAACGACAGTGATGCAGAGATAGAGAAGTTGCGAGCGGTGGTGATACCGGTCATACCGGAAAATCATTCGTATAAACACCTTGTTGCAAGCTGGCAGAATCGTTAGTACGCCGGGCGAAATGCTTAGCGATATTTCGTCTGCCGTTACGTTCTGAGTTCAAATTCCGCCGAGGTCGACTTTGCCTTTCATCCTTTCGGGGTAACAGAGTAGAAAAGTTACACAAATTGGGAATCAAGTGTATAAATATTAAGTGACTTTCAGGAAACCACACGGAAAACGGACTTTCTAACTATTCTCTATAATTAATTAAAAATGCTGTATTTTTACGATACAAACACTGGTTTGCAATTTATCAATCTAAAGAATGTCACTAACCTGAAATTATTTAACTCTGAATTCGCTGTATTTTTACCTAGTCTGAATTTTAAAGCTTTATTATTTCTTAAGATGTATTGTTGTTAATCAAAAATTATAACTGTTTAACTCAAAATTTTTTTTACCCATTTTTGATGCAACTTTTATTGAATGTATTTATATTATTGAAATCTTAATTTAAAATTTTTTCCACATAAAATTTACTTTTATATTCAGTGAAGTGGATACATAAAATTTTTGGAGATGGTAAAGTAAGGCTTGGCGTAAAAACGTTTGGGAACCATTGATTTCTGTAATATATAATAATAATAATAATAATAATAATAATAATAATAATAATAATAATAATAAAACGACACTCCTTACGACTGTAAAGTACAAAAATAACTTATGTAGATTTTGTACGCACATTTATTTTAAATATTTAGTTAAGTTGAATTTCCATTATCTTTTCTGATAAAAAAAAAACTATATGGCATATTCATATAATAAATTTTATTGTAATTGCATTAGAATTATATTGCATTAGAATTATATATTTCTTTTTGCTATTTGGGCTATTTCACACACATATACATACAGCCGCACTCCACGTCCCTCCTCCACATGTTACCTCCATGCGCATACACCCATTTACTCGCATGCACAACGCACACACTCATCATTATATATATTATAAGCTGCTAAATACAATCTTGGGTGCAGGAATCACAAGAATATTTTTTAATATAATTTTCACTGTTATAAATTCAGAGGTTTGATTCTTCGTTATAACCGATTTTTGAAATGTCAGTAAGTTGTTTCTACTGGTGACATAACTGTTGTCAAATTCTGGTTGTTGAACCTGAAATTTGAGCCTATACAAGTTCATATGACTGGAAGTATTCAGAAAATGGCGTGAGACAAATGTGACACAATATGTATATATTTTACGAATGGCATAACTAACTTTGTTAGAAATACCCGCAATTATGACAAGAGAATTTAACAAAAAAAAACCCCCAAAAAAAAACAAAACAATCCCCCTCCACCAAAAATAAAAACAAAAAACACGGAAACTATAGAAAAGAAAAACAAAAAGAATCCGGATTGTTGTGACCTGAGGACTTTTAAGATTTTATTATTAGTATTATTATTATTATTATTATTATTATTATTAATTGCTGTGAAACTGACAACAAAATCCACAGTGACATCAATCGAAGCCATTAGAAGCAAACCAGTAATATTACAATTTACAATTAATACGACTTAAAATGTCGTTGTACCATTACAATCATAAATGACGGCGTATACGAACGGTGAAACAAAATTACATATATATATATATGGAGGCACATGGCCTAGTGGTTAGAGTAGCGGAATCGCGGTTGAGAGATCGCGGGTTCGAATCTCAGACTGGGCGATGTGTGTGTTTATGAGTGAAGCACCTAAGATCCGCGCGGCTCTGGCAGGAGGTAATGACGATCTTCTGCTGACTCTTTCGCCACAACTTTCTCTAACTCTTTCCTCCTCCATCTTGTAGCTCTCCTGCGACGGACCGGCGTCCCTTCCAGATGGGGAACACCTAGATGATGTAGTAAAACCATCTAGAGGACGTAGTAAATGGCGAGGGCGTCATTATCCTTAGGAACTTTCCAATACAAACAGAAAGAAAAATTGAGTCCGCCCGACCAGACATTGTGATCAAGGACTACAACTGAGGAACTTGTCTGTTAATAGATATGTGAGTACCACAAGATCAAAGTGTCTCAAGAAAGGAATACGGAAAGCTTTCTCACTATGAAGATCTGCAAACTGAAATCACAAAAATGTGGAAGCTTAGTACTACGATAATACCAGTAGTAATTGGTGCGTTGGGAATGATAACAAAGGGAGCTGAGAAGTATATTAAAGCAACACCCTGGTAACTCCAATCTCCGTGAAATACAAACGATAACCTTGACGGGTACAGCCCATACATTACGGAAAGCACTCTCCATCTAAAATTGAATAAATGTGGTGATAATTTTAGCATGCATAGCGAAACAAAAGTGCTTTTGCTACTCTTGGCCTCCGGTGGATGCCCAGTACTAAGGCAGCTGAAATAAAGTTATAATGAAAGGAAACTATAAATGATAACAGCAACAACAACATCCTCATCCTTAAACAGACCTTATTCAGGGACCTTTTGAGTGGGATGGACCAATCGACCTGAAGAAACTTCTGACTGGGCCCTACCAGCAAGGTCATGTTTATCTCGATATAAGATCACCATGTCGCGCACACATGGTTGTAATGGATGTGCCTCGTGTACCCTAACCAGACGGGTAGTCATGATAAGTGTACTGGGCTTCGTATATTTTACTCCAGTGTCACTTTGATGGCATGCGCTGCTCTCTCACTCAATAATAATAATAATAATAATGATAATAATAATAATAATAATAATAATAATAATAATAATAATAATAATAACAATTATAATAATAATAATAATAATAATAATAATAATAATGGTTTCAAATTTTTCCACTAGGGCAGCCGTTTTAATACCTAAATTGATAGCAAGCTTCAAATTATGTCTAATGTACTACTATGAAAAATATACAACTTTAAGCAGCCGTGATGACAGCTGATTAATTTTAGTTGAATTTTTAATCTCTCCATCTTCAGCACTTATTTATTTAGAAGTGTTACTTCTGTAGAAATAATAGAGATTACTGAAGTCCAGTAACTTTTCAAATATAGTTACATTTTCGTTTTTTATTTCTTTTTTTGTAAATCAGATATTCACTGAAGAAAGAATGACATGCAAATAGCAAAACTCGGATTTCAAATAGTAAATGAGTCGTTACTGTTCTTATCATGACAATACACATATGGAAATATTTTGTAAAAATGAAAAAAAAAAAAAAAAAAAAAACAGAAAGAAAAGAAAAGAAATGCTTACGAACTATGAAAGCAAATATAGAGGATTAGAAATGTAAAAATGTTCATGACATACGATACAAATTTCTGATACTGGAAGGGAGACAAAAACTTATACACATGCGCATACGTACAAAACACAAACATACGCACACAAATTCAGAAATGACAGATGACATTGAGAAGTTATTTTTTTTATTCCTATGTTCTTGGACATGTGAAAACTTTCTGTGAATCCTTATCAAAATCAGGAATTCACTAAATAACAACAAATTCAAAGGTGGTGTCATTAATGAGTTTGAGCTCCTATCATTTTCATCATGATGTCAAATGTTTTATAAAGCATATCTTTTGAAGTCATGAGATACATAAACACTGTTATCCAGTTGTTGTTGGGCCTCATGTTGCCATTGGTAGTTCACTTATGATCAAAAACGTCCCAGCTTTGCCTATCCCAAATATTTGTATATTTAGGTTACCTTATGTTTCCCAAAGGGTGACTCGATGGAATTTGACTGCTATTTATGGTAAGAGGAGAAATCGGGAGGAGCAGTTGTCACCAACCCTTTTTTGCATCACGGTCTTGTTCCATGCAAAGCAATTTTTACACGCCCTGAAACATCACGTGCACAACTGTTATAGGAATAATAATAATAATATAATAATAATAATAATAATAATAATAATAATAATAATAATAAGAGAGCAATACTCAAGACAGAGCTGAATGCAAGAAACAGAGAGCAATACTCAAGACAGAGCTGAATGCAAGAAACAGGATCGAAGCAATCAATGCATTAGCTATACCAGTCGTGACTTACAGTTTCAATATTGTTAACTGGTCAATTACTGAAATATGTCAGCTCGACAGAAAAATAAGGAAACTGTTGACAATGCATAGAATGCACCACCCTAAGGCAGATACAGAACGACTCTATCTGCCAAGAAAAGAGGGAGGCCGTGGTCTTTTGCAACTGGCAATAACAATGAAGATTGCTACAATTGGCCTAGACACCTACCTGAAAAAGTCTGAGGACTGGATGTTAAAACTTGTCTCAAAACATGAAAACAAGAAAGCATCATACTCAGTAACAAAACAGGCAAAGGAATATCTAAGTGAATTCCGAATACAACCAATTTCGGAATTAGAGATAGACATACAAGAAACAAGCACAGAAAAAGCTAGGCGCATGAAAACCCGTGCCAAAACTGCGGCCTTAGATATTCTGAATAATAAATGGCAAGAAAAACCTCTCTACGGCAAATACCCAAAGAGAGCGAATAATGCAGATATCGACAAAGCCCTGACCCATCAATGGCTAATGGCCTCTGGCTTAAAATCTGAAACAGAGGGGTTTATCATAGCAGCTCAAGATCAATGCCTACCAACAAGAAACTACCAGGCCAACATATTAAAGATCAGAAGCAGTCCAACGTGTCGTGTATGCAAGCAACAAAATGAAACCATTGACCATGTGGTCTCCAAGTGCAGTCTTCTAGCGCCTACAGACTATCTCAACAGGCACGATAGAGCTGCACAATATATTCACTGGGTAATCTGTAAAAACCTGGAGTTGCCCCATGAGAAAAACTGGTGGGAACACAAACCACCCCCAGTGCTTGAAAATGACCACATCTCACTCCTCTGGAACTTCACCATTCAAACTGACAGGAAGATAGATGCAAATAGGCCAGACATCATATTGAAAGACTTCAAACAAAGAACATGCCTCCTCATTGATATGACTGTCCCAATCGATATAAACGTATCTGTCAGGACCTACCAAAAACTGAGCAAATATAAAGATCTTGAAATAGAAATCAGCAAAATGTGGAAGCTGAAGACTAAAACAATACCTGTTGTCATAGGTGCCTGGGAATGATAGCAAAAGGGGCTGATAGCTACCTAACTCAGATACCAGGAAACCCAAAAATGGCAGAAGTTCAAAAGATAGTGCTCATGGGAATTGCTCATATCCTACGCAAAATACTATCTATGTACCTCAAGGTTTAAAACAACCATAATTTTCGGTTTAAAAAAAAAAAAAAAAAAAAAAAATTTTTTTTTTTTTTTTTAGACATTCATTAGTACAACATCCCCACCCACCCCAAATATATGGCACACTAGGCATTACAACAACATGAACTTCCAACCCTGTTGTCTCTTGAGGTCTCTGGGTGAGACTTGGAGCCAACTTGTACAAATATAAAGCAAAAGTCAAACATAGAATAATAATAATAATATTAATAATAATGGAACACCACTCGTCTCGTGGGAGGGTGTTCCATTATTATTATTATAACGAAACACAATAAAGTGCATAATATATCTTTTTTATTCTTTTACGTGTTTTAGTCATTTGACTGCAGCCATGCTGGAGCACCATCTTAAAGGATTTTAGTCGAAGAAATCGACTCCAGTACTTATTCTTTGTAAGCCTAGTACTTATTGTATTGGTCTCTTTTACCGAACTGCCAAGTTACGATGACGTAAACACACCTGCATCGGTTGTCAAGTGATGGTGGTGGTGGTGGTGGTGGGGCAAACAGACACATACACACACAAATATATACACACACATATATATATGACGGGCTTCTTTCGGTTTCCGTCAACTAAATCCACTCACAAGGCTTTGGTCGGCCCGAAGACATAGTAGAAGACACTTTCCCAAGGTGCCACGAAATGCGTAGCCGTATTTCGTCTGCCGTTACGTTCTGAGTTCAAATTCCGCCGAGGTCGACTTTGCCTTTCATCCTTTCGGGGTCGATAAATTAAGTACCAGTTACGCACTGGGGTCGATGTAATCGACTTAATCTCCTTGTCTGTCCTCTCTGTGTTTAGCTCCTTGTGGGTAGTAAAGAAATAGGTATTGAACCCGGAACCATGTGGTTGGGAAGCAAGCTTCTTACCACACAGTCGTGCCTGCGCCTATCATTTCATTAATTAATTGAAGTGGACTCTCTCCGGTCTTATGGTTTGATCATAGTTATCAAATGCTTGTGATGCCCATTAGCTCACTCACCCCATAAAACCCACATCAGCTATACAGGTGCACGGTGTGCCACACGTAAGGTATCGAAGTGATCATAGAGCAATATGAAATGAAGTGTTTTGTTCAAGAGCCCCAACTACCGTTCGGTCCGGGAATCGAAAGCACGATCTCACAAGTGTGAGTACAACACGCTAACCACCAACCCACGTGCCCTCTCAGCAATTACATGTATAATACACTAGCACTGTGACTCGGCGTTGCCTGGTCTAGTGCTAGTCGGTTTGTCGATTTTTTAATGGCTTTCTGGGGTGAATGGGGAAATGAAAAGATCTTCACGACCACCCTCAGACAGTTCTGAAAGCCCATAGAAAATGCGAACCTTTTACGTGAAAACTGTGTATTTGTATAAAGGACACACAGACACACAGATACACAGACATTTTGCCGTTTATAGATATAGAGATATATGTATAATGCAAAAACGTCATAAAACGGGAATTCTCTAAATAACAGCAAATCCAAAGTTAGTGTCATTAATGAGTTTGAGCTCCTATCATTTTCATTATGAAGTCAGATGTTTTAAAAATATATCTTTTGAAGTCATCATTTATAATGCAAAAACACCATACAAACTGCGATAGTGATGAAATAGAAACTAAATATAAAAAACTTATTCTTTCTGTGCGACTCAATATCAAATGACCCCGGCCTAGTACTGATCTGTGACCCGATAGTTGGTGACCTCTTCCGCAGAGATAATATTTATGACAGAAATTTTTCTATGAATATTTACAACTTCTACATTTAATTAATTCAACATATGTAAAAGCTAGTCTTTCACTAAGAAATTCAGACATGAAATTCGCGGAATAATTGTTTCGTGCGTTTATTGTTCCTCCTGAGTACTTAGATTAAATACCTGGCGCATCGACTTAAATGCTTAGCGGCGTTTCTTACAAATCATTACGTTCTGAGTTCAAATTCTGTCAAGGTCAATTTTGTTATTCATCTTTTTGGAATGGGGGTGAGTCGATAAAATAAGTATCAATTGAACACTGGGTCGATGTAATCTAGCCCCCTCTCCAAATTTTCAGGCCGTGTCCCTTTGATAGAAAAATTATTGTTATTATTATTGTTGATCTTGTTTTCATGCAAAACCCTCACAACACACACACACACACACACACACACACACACCACACACACACACACACACACACTCACACACACACATTCTTTGTTTTGTCCTGTAATGTCCATAATGTTTTTCTTGTGGTTACTAAAGAAATTATTATTATTATTATTATTATTATTATTATAAATATATATACTTACATACATATTGGTTCATCCCATGAATAATATTATTATTTAGTGAGAGAGCAGTGGATACCAATCAAAGTGACATGCCCAGTATACTCATCATGACTACCCGTCTGATAAGGGTACACCAGGTACATGCATCACAACCATATGTGCATGACATGATCTCATATCAAGATAAACAACGCACCACTTTGAATGTGGGTCCCAGTTAAAATATTTTACAGGTCGAGTAGCCCATCCCAGTCAAAAGATCCCTGAATAAGGGTTGTTTAAGAATACTGAATGAAACACCCATGTTTCCAGGGGTGAATTATTCAGAACCCAAAGAATTCCTCCCAACACATGGTTATAATGCTTCCTCACTACTTCTCGTGATCAAGATGCACATATCGTCAGCTGAACTGATTAAGATCAAACAACTGACAGGTAGAGTATTTGAGCAGAATATCTGCTGTGGTATTAAACAGAATATTAGACCATCTTTTATACTAAGGCAAAGCATGTACATGATAACACTTCCAATCAGTTAAGATCTGAAGCCATGAGAGCCAGTGCCTGGTACAACATCATGGCATTATTATTATTATTTATTATTATTATTATTATTATAAATATATATACTTACATACATATTGGTTCATCCCATGAATAATATTATTATTTAGTGAGAGAGCAGTGGATACCAATCAAAGTGACATGCCCAGTATACCCATCATGACTACCCGTCTGATAAGGGTACACCAGGTACATGCATCACAACCATATGTGCATGACATGATCTCATATCAAGATAAACAACGCACCACTTTGAATGTGGGTCCCAGTTAAAATATTTTACAGGTCGAGTAGCCCATCCCAGTCAAAAGATCCCTGAATAAGGGTTGTTTAAGAATACTGAATGAAACACCCATGTTTCCAGAGGTGAATTATTCAGAACCCAAAGAATTCCTCCCAACACATGGTTATAATGCTTCCTCACTACTTCTCGTGATCAAAGATGCACATATCGTCAGCTGAACTGATTAAGATCAAACAACTGACAGGTAGAGTATTTGAGCAGAATATCTGCTGTGGTATTAAACAGAATATTAGACCATCTTTTATACTAAGGCAAAGCATGTACATGATAACACTTCCAATCAGTTAAGATCTGAAGCCATGAGAGCCAGTGCCTGGTACAACATCATGGCATTATTATTATTATTATTTTATTATTATTATTATTATTATAAATATATATACTTACATACATATTGGTTCATCCCATGAATAATATTATTATTTAGTGAGAGAGCAGTGGATACCAATCAAAGTGACATGCCCAGTATACCCATCATGACTACCCGTCTGATAAGGGTACACCAGGTACATGCATCACAACCATATGTGCATGACATGATCTCATATCAAGATAAACAACGCACCACTTTGAATGTGGGTCCCAGTTAAAATATTTTACAGGTCGAGTAGCCCATCCCAGTCAAAAGATCCCTGAATAAGGGTTGTTTAAGAATACTGAATGAAACACCCATGTTTCCAGAGGTGAATTATTCAGAACCCAAAGAATTCCTCCCAACACATGGTTATAATGCTTCCTCACTACTTCTCGTGATCAAAGATGCACATATCGTCAGCTGAACTGATTAAGATCAAACAACTGACAGGTAGAGTATTTGAGCAGAATATCTGCTGTGGTATTAAACAGAATATTAGACCATCTTTTATACTAAGGCAAAGCATGTACATGATAACACTTCCAATCAGTTAAGATCTGAAGCCATGAGAGCCAGTGCCTGGTACAACATCATGGCATTATTATTATTATTATTATTATTATTATTATTATTATTATTATTGTTGTTGTTGTTGTTGTTGTTGTTGTTGTTGTTGTTGTTATTATCATTGCAACATTATGCATACTGTATGAATATTTTGTTCGAAAAATGTATATGAAAGGAAGCGTGTGCTCGGCATGAGTGTTCAAGGCGTAAATTATACAGAAAAAAAGTGTCTACTGAACCTTGATAAATTGCTGGTTTGCTCAGTTAGAGGTCTTTCACTATACACAATCACGGAAATTTACAAATCGCATCGCTACTGTGAAGTAGACCTCACATACAGCCTAATGGCCAGAGTATTTCAATACCAGACAAATCAAAGAGCTTTCAAATTAAGGTTGTAAAGACTAATATTGTAACCTGCTGAAGATAAATCTAATCTTTCTACCCTGGGTGTATAATGAATAAATTTGTGTCTTTCTTTTACTTGTTTCAGTCATTTGACTGCGGCCATGCTGGAGCACAGCCTTTAGTCGGACAAATCTACCCCAGGACTTATTCTTTGTCAGCCTAGTACTTATTCTATCAGTCTCTTTTGCCGAACCGCTAAGTTACGGTGACGTAAACACACCAGCATCGGTTGCCAAGCGATGTTGGGGGAACAAACTCAGACACACAAACACATACACACACATACATATATATATATACATATATACGACAGGCTTCTTTCAGTTTCCGTCTACCAAATCCACTCATATAAACCCGGTTACATCAAAAAATAGTATTACTCATCTTGGGACAGTAAATACAAAAACTACATATTGAGCTTTCTATACAAGAACATGCTCTTTGTTATATCACGCCAGACATGCTCAGTCTTTTAAAATATAGAGCATCTGAATTTCTAGAAGTTCGAAAAAATTGATTCAGTAGTTTTTGACATAACTGACAAAAATGGGATTAGAAATTCTTAGGTGCCATGTTACTGCCAATGGATACAAGTTTCTCAAAGAAAGTTTGCAAAAAATTTATCAAATATTTCAACTTTCAATTTCTTTAAAAAGATAGAAAAAGCAGTATTATATTGAATCACATAGATAAAGACACTCCATCGGCTTTCTTGTAAATAGACCATCAAATTATTTTTCCTAGCCTACTTTAACCTTTGTTAGTTAACAAGAAACAGGAAGTCATTCAGAGGTCACTCAACCTTAGCTATTATGTAGTTCATAGAAGCAATTACTTGACAAATTCAGTGTCATTTTTTTCTATTATTATTTCAAGGTGTCAAATTTACGTAGTGTTTTGGTGTTTTCAGTTAAATATTGACCCAGATGTTAAATTTTTCCTTTTTATTTCCTTTCTAACATTAAAAAAAAAAGAAGCAGAATGCCATTATCAATTTGAAATCTGGCACAAAACAATGTTTTTTTTTTATTCGTCGTTTCTTCACACGATTCAATGAACAACTGTTTTCAATTTGGCTTTTATGATAATAATAGTTATTACTGGAAAAATGGTGCTCAAGGACTACTTTCATCACTGTTAATACCACTAAATTTCAATACAAAGGCACGATGTGCAAATTTCAAATGTCTTTTTATTTTCCTGAAAAATTTTGCTAAATAAGGGCAGTTATGGAAAATAACGAACGTGTTGGCTAGTTTCCAAAGATTCTTATTGCGCTTATATTCTGCAAATTAATAATTTTTGTAAACCAAGTTTGGTCCACAATTTATATAGTTCAAATACTATTAATAAAATTTTCATGTTTTATAATATTTGGTTGTAATCATCAGAATAATTGCATATAATATCAGAATAATTGGCCCCATGGAAACCTATAATTAACGATACTTTTCTTCACAAAATACCTGGTATAAAATGAAATGAGAATGTACTGAAAATTTGATGCGCCACAGAAGAAGCCGATTTGCGATCGCTCTTTCTCTAGAAATAGCAGTGAAATCTACCTCAACCTACATCTTAAAGACGGGGTACCAGCATAATAATGGAGGACCATTTTAGATAATGTAATCCCAGATACACAACTTCTGAAATAAAAAATGCCACGGTTTCGGTTAGTGTGACTTCGATTGTAAGTCTAGTCAACCAGGATTGACTTGGGATTAAACAATAACAGCAGCAGCAGCAGCAGCAGCAATATCAGTAACAGCAGGAGTAGCAGCAGCAGCAGCAACAAAATCGGCAACAACAATAGCAGTAACTGAATATTTCAATTTTTGCTTGTAGATTAGTGGTTTACTCAGTTATTTTATACTTATAATAAAAAATAAATGCGCCGTTTTAAAGCCTAGCCAGGCTCATGGCGTATGTGTTCCCCAGCTGGACGGGACGCCAGTTCATCGCAGCGTTACTCATTTTTGCCAGCTGAGTGGACTGGAGCAACGTGAAATGAAGTGTTTTGCTCAAGAACACAAGGCATCGCGCGGTCCAGGAATCGAAACCACGATCTTACGATCATGATGCTGACACCCTAACCACTAAGCCACGCGCCTCCACGTTTAATACTTAGAATATTTCTAAATCTTAGGAGAGAAAGAGAAAGAGGGAAGAGAGATTGTGACGAGGTGATGAAAGCGAGAAGGCATATTAACAGAATAGTACCTGTAGTTAGGAGGTAATTACACACACACACAGGTATATATAGTCCATCAATTTCTCTTCAATGTGATTTAATATTTCTTTTATAAAGATTTATGTATCATTTCTGAAATGAGCATTACTCCATCGTAAAGTATATTTGTTTATCTTTTCACGAGTTCAGGCCTAAATTGTTTCGTTCTCTGAAAAGAAGCCGTTTTATAAGGTTTTAATAAATTAACTAATTAACATAATGAAGTGCTTCATATTAGCGATATTTTAGTTAGTCGAAACATATATTAAGACTAGCTATTTTGACCCGTGCTCGGGTTTTGGTGGTGGTGTTGTTTTGTGCGTGTTGTCTCCTTTTCCCTTTCTTCTTTTGTTCGTCTTCTTTGCCTGGTTCTTTTTACTGCCCTCTTCTTTACCCCACTTTCCAAAATCCCCCAAATTTTTACACCCACAATTAAAAATAACCGCCTCTAGCCCCTGCAGCAACACGAAAAGCCACCATTATTCAAACGGCGCAACCTGTCTATCCTATAAAACTCAATTTTTTTCCATATTCCTCACCATGGCAACCAAACGGTAGCCCCGAGCGACTTGCAACTCTCTTCACACCATTGCTCACCCCATTTTACCCACAGTATAAATTTTGGCGCCAATCCGACCCCCATCTAAACTGTTACCACCCCAAAATGAGATAAATAACCAAGAAATCAAACAACTTTTTCCCATTTCAGCTTTATAGCTATTGATTAGAGCTCATCACATTAATAGTAATAACAATCCTTTCTACTATAGGTACAAGGCCTGAAATTTCGGAGGAGGGGACTAGCCGATTACATCGACCGTAGCCCTCGACTGGTACTTACTTTATCGGATCCCGAACGGAATGAAAGGCAAAGCTAACCTCAGCGGAATTTGAACTCAGAAAGTAAAGAGGGACGAAATACCGATAAACATTTTTCCTGGCGCGGCAAAGATCCTGCCAGCTCGTCGCTTAGCGGCCTGTGTTTATTGACTGAAAAATATAGGAAAAAGCTTAATTAATGTAGAATAAGAACAGTAACCAGAAAAAAAAGATGAATGTTTGGGGGAAGTAAAGCAACAAGATAATTATTTGGACTGGCTGCAAAAAAATGTTACAGATAAATAACATTTGCAAATAAATAAATAAATGAATGGCCGTAGAACCAATCTAAAAGTTGTCTTTCAACATAAGATGCCAGCAAGTGACAGTTTGGTGTGGGAAAGTAATCTTTATTCCATATACCGTTGGATATCTCGATCCGCCACTTTTGGATGTTTTATTTTATTTTTTTTATCACAAATATCTGTTGCAAGAAATGGAAATTTTGTACATAGATTAATTTACGTTTTCAGATCAAAGAATATATGTGTATGTGTGTGTGTGTGTGTGTAGCTGTATGCTAAAATTTTGTTTTCTCACCACATAGTTCCGGGATCAGTCCCACGGTGCGTCAACTTGAGCAAGGGTCTTCAACTATGGCGTCAGGAAGACCAATGCCTTACGAGTGAATTTGGTTACCAGACATTATCGTTAACGGACCGTCGTATATATATACTTTGATACTTTGATTGGTTTCGGTCATTATTGGCCCAGGCCATGTCTAACTTAATAGCACCACCTGGGTGCTATATATGTATGTTATATATATATATATATATATATATATATTATATATATATATGTGTGTGGTGTGTGTGTGTGTCGATGTATACATACATATATAGACATATATATACATATATACATACATATATATATACATATATATATATATACATATTTATACACACATACATATATGTATATATACGTATATATATATATATATATACTTATATGTACATATAGATATATATATATACATATATGTGTGTATGTGTCTGTGTATATATATATATATATATATATATATATATTACGCACGCACACACACACACACACACATAATATATTCTTTTATTCTTTGGTACATTTCAGTCCTAAGGTTTCATATGTAAGACAAAGATGTGGCTGTGTGGTAAGAACTTGTGCTTCCCAACCACATGGTTCCGGGTTCATTCCCACTGTGCGGCACGTTGGGCAAATGTCTTCTATTATAGTATCAGGCTGATCGAAAGCATTGTAAGTGGATTTTTAAAATCCACTTACAATGCTTTGATCAGCCTGCGAGGATAATATGGTGCTTGATTGAGGAAAGAAAACTTCGAATGACCCGTCCTTGATTTCTTTGTATCGCCTATCTGGATGTTTTGTTGTCCCATTTTTGTATCACCTAACTGTCCGGATGTTTTGCGTTCTTATCCCATTTTGCCATTTTGTATTATATATATATATGCGCTCCACTATACCGCCGCTTGATAACCGGTATTGATTTATTTACATCTCCATAACTTAGCAATTTGGCACGACAAACTGATAGAATAAGTATCAGGCTTTTAAAAAGAGTGCTGGAGTCGATTCATTCGACTAAAAATTCTTCAAGAGGGTACCCCAGCATGATTGCAGTCTAATGACTGAAGCAAGTAAAAGATAAAAGATATATATTTAGACAGGAGATAAATCGGTTGATATGTGTGTGTTAACCATTTTGTAACATCTTCATTCTTTTTTGAACCATAATCAAAAGCGTATACTCAAATCACTGCCTGATAAATACTTAGTACATTTCCATACAAATTAATCAATTCCTAGATTCCTAATTTATTATACGTCAGCTATCAATTGGAGCTAATATTCACCACACTTTTCTACTGATAAAGTCGAGCGTTGTCGTGCGTAATAGTGTTTGTGAAGGCGTGCACAGATATATATTTCCAGAATATTCAATGGAATATGAGACTTGGCCTTAAAACAATGGAAAGCATCACATTGTTATTTTGCTCTATAAAAGGATTTTAAATGAGTATGTTGTTTTGTTTTGAAAATGTCTACGCATTTGTATGCGTGCCACTGTCTCCTCCCGCCACTCTCTCCCTCTCTCTGTGCCAGTGTTTATGATAAAGAGACAGAGAGTGAAAGGAAGGTGGGAGTATATACGTGATGTAAGTTGTTAACAGCCATTTGTCCCTGAGTAACCTAAAACAGATAAAGGTTATATGTGTTACCTACGCTCTAATGACACCCAGAATTGTCAGCTAATACGAAAACGTCTTCCTGTATTCCAGTGCAAAGGGACCTTCATTCATTGTCCTTTTATTTACATTGTTTCAGTTTTTCTATGTGTATATGGTTTTATTGTTTGTGTTACTCATAATCTATAGTTTGAACAAATGGAAAAACGTATATCAGACTTTCCCTCTTTTTGCTTCTCTTTCTCTCTCTCTTTCTCTCTCTCTCTCTCTCTCTCTCTCTTACCTTACTCTCTTTCTCATACCTTCCTATTTCTCTCTTACCTTTTCTCTCTTCCTCTTTCTATTTTTCTCAAAATTCCTATTTCGCATGAGGTGTAAAATGTAACACACACACACACACACACACACACACACACGCACGCACACACACACACAGAGGTATGACTGCATGGTAAGAAGCTTGCTTCCCAACCACATGGTTCCGGGTTCAGTCCCTCTGCGTGGCACCTTGGGCAAGTGTCTTCTACTACAGCCACAAGCAGACCAAAGTTTTGTCAGTGGATTCGGTGGGCGGAAACAGAGAAACTTGTCTTATGTGTGTGTATATGTGTGTCTTTGCGTTCGTCCCCACATATTTCGTCTGTCGCTATGTTCTGAGTTGTTCAAATTCCGCCGAGGTCGACTTTGCCTTTCATCCTTCACAACTTGTGTCGGTTTATTTATGTCCTCTTTAGTGAACGGTTCGGCAAAAGAAACCGATGGAATAAATACCAGAGTCTAAAAGATAAATACTGGATTCGAGATTTTCGTCTAAAAATTCTTCAAGAGGGTGCTCCAGAATGGCTGCAGTCCAATGAAAGAAATACGTAAAACGTTATGTATATGTGTAAAAGATGTATGTGTGTGTATATGTATGTGTATGTATGAGTGTGTGCATGAGTGTGTGAGTGTATGTGTGGTTTGAGTATATCATTAATGTAACTCAAAAGCTATCAGTAAAATAACTAAGTTAGGTATATAAACAATATCTAATCGATAATAGAAAAAAATGCAAGAACATCTGTGTGTGTGTGTGTGCGCGTGTATGTGTGTGGGGGAGGGGCTGTATTGAGGGGGGAGGTCAATAGAAGATGCAGACCAATTTAAGATAATGACGGATCGCTTCCTAGTCATTCATTTTTATTTCAAACTCAGATCCCCCAACTATTTGCACGGTGCTATAGGTTAAATAAATCTAATCTTTTATAATACACAAAAATTATTGTTGCATTACATTCAAGGTCAACAGGGTGAGGACTAAGACTACAGATTTAATGTGTAAAAAATCAACATTTCACCCAATTCATATAATAATTATTGCCGCGTTGCTCTCTAAAAGGATGCAGAAGAAAAGCAGCTTTTATTTTTGCTAATTTGAAGTCCTTCAGTGCGTTATTGTGTTTAAATAAACATGATGAAATCTAGAAAACGGAAAGAGCTGTCAACCAGTCTGTTCTAATTCTACTATTATTACTACTACTATTATTATTATTATTATTATTATTATTATTATTATTATTATTATTATTATTATATTTTTTTCTGTGATACCATTTTCTAACAATGTGATCTTACTTTTCAACAGACATGGCATATAAACATGCGGTGTAACTATCATGTACAGAGATATCAACTACACAGATTATTTATGCACTTTATCAAATGTACATATAGGATTTAAGCATGTTTACATAAAATGAATATATGCAACACACACACACACACACACACACACACATCCGCATACACGCACGCTCGCACACACGCATACACGCACATACACACACATACACTCACACGTGCGTCAGCTGATCGTTGGGTGCACAGAACTTGGATCTCCCCTTGTTTTCAATCCAACCAACTGATATACTGACATTAAGAGAAATACTTAGGGCAGCGAGCTGGCAGAATCGTTAGCACACCGGGCGAAATGCTTAGCGGTAATTCGTCTGCCGCTACGTTCTGAGTTCAAATTCTGCCGAGGTCGACTTTGCCTTTCATCCTTTCGAGGTCGATTAAATAAGTACTGGGGTCGATATAATCGACTTAATCCGTTTGTCTGTCCTTGTTTGTCCTCTCTGGACAAACGAGGAGAGAGACGATGGCAGGGAGACGGGAGGGGGAAATGAGGTCTTGAATAGTGGAGGACATAGTCTGTTGGCAGTTAGGCGTGGGGTTTTAAGGAAAAGGGCAATAGAATGAAGTGTCTTGAAGTTGGCGGAGATCTTCAGCCTTGTAAAGGTCTGCGCGCCACACAACCACAGCTTCACCCTTGTCGGCCAGTTTTATAATGATATCCTTGCGGCGTCGGAGTCATCGAAGAGCCGAGTGTTCGGATGGGGAGATGTTGAAATGTCGGGTACGCCTGCGAAAGTTGAACTGCAACACATTGAAAGACGCTTGAAAAATAATCAGTTGTTTGGAACTGGCGTCCAGTGGGCTAGTCGGTGGCCCAGGTCGGTGAAGCAATCCTCTTCATTAGATGCAGGTGGAGTGTTGTGGAATGGTGCATGTAGCCTGATGCAACGCACAAAGCCATGAATATCAGCACGGGTCTGAAACTCGTTACTTAGTTGAGTGAAGGGGATGAAACGCAGACTCTTACTGAGCAGAGAGTGCTCCGCCTCAGAGAGGGGAAGATCAGGGGGAATGGTAACAACAGTCTGAAGTGGGAAGGAGGAGGAGTTAGAAGTGGGAGGGGCTGTGGAGGCAGTGGAAGGTTGTGGGACGAGAGAGAGGAGGAAGTAGTGCATGGAGGGTTGAGTAATGAAAGAGTGGAAGTGAGGATGAGGGGTGGATCGCGATGGAGGGGATATCGGAGGGGTGAGTGCAGTGGTATCGGGTGGGAAAAGTTGAAAGAGTAAGTAGAGCTTATATTGTTTAGTACGAAGGAGAAAGTAATGGAAAATGGGGTTTAGATGCAGAATGAAGCGTAAGGTGGAATGTGCAACGGATGGTGAGCAGCAGGAGAAAAAAGCTGAAATAAGCGAGGAGAAGGCGATTGAGGGTGTACATTTTAGAGGGATTAGAACGAATGGTGATACGCATAAGGCGGTAGGAAGTTGTGCGGAGCATGGGTAGGATGGCAGAGGCAGAATGGTAAGTGGGGTGGAAATAGAGGCGGAAATTTTTGGAGATGAGTTGTTAGCGGAAGCAGCGACTGAGAAAGGAAATATAACTATAGAAGTGTGTTTTTTAAAAATTAGTAGGGAAAGATGTAAAGAAGGTTGAAAGCAGCGGAAAGGAAGCGTGGAAAGGTGTTTCTTTAGGTGGTGATGAAGGTGGAGGAGGAAGGATTTGTAATTAGGCATGCTAGAAAAAGGTGAAAAAAGGGGAAAAGGAGTTAAAGGAGAAAAAAGATGGAAAAGTAAAAAAGGAGAGAGAATGGACAAGTATTAGCGCACAGAACATAAAAGTTCAGAACGTTCAAAAAGTTCAAAAGTCGTGGTAGATTGGAGTGAATTACATCAAAGAAAACGTCCATGAGGAGAAGTGCTGAAAGTTCGGAAGGTGGTTCAGATATGCAAGTCCAAACTGAGGTAAACACGTGAGCGTACAATGTTTAGTTGAAATTTATAGAAAAACCAAAAACGAAGATAGGTGTATGAACAAAAAGCAAGTGTATTAATTTGATGCTCGGGAAAAATGAAAAAGTTGTTTACGTTTCGAGCCTATGCTCTTCAGCAGAAATGAAAAAGAAAAAATAAACAGAGAGAGAATGAAAAAAAACTTGTAGAGTTCAGCGGTCCAACACGGCAACTGATTGGAAAAAAACAGAGGTTGAAAGAAAGGGAGATAATAAAAAAAAGAGGTTGGATGAAAGGGAGATACACACGCAGACACACACACACACCCACACACCCACACATTATACTGGTTTCAAATTCCAGCACAAGGCTAGCAATTTCGGGAATATAGTAAAAGTCAATTACATCGACCCCAGTACTCAACTGTTACTTATTTTACCTACCCTGAAATGATGAAAGGCAAAGTTGACCTCAGCGGAATTTGAACTCAGAACGTAATGACGGAAGAAATGCTGCTAAGCATTCTCTCCGGCGTGCAAATGAGTCTGTCAGCGCTCCACCTTAATATTTTGTGTGTGTGAGTGTATATATATATAATATATATATATATATATATATAATATAATATAATTCGAGACAAAACCACTATTTTAAAACCAAACAAGGAAAGACTTAATCAATACATAAAATTTTAATATAAATTAAATAAACCGCCACTACAAATGTTTCATATCTGCTCCGACAATCTTCAGGTGGATTTTCGATCTTCTAATCAGTATCAGACTTCAAAATTTGATACTGATTAGAAGATCGAAAATCCACCTGAAGATTGTCGGAGCAGACATGAAACATTTGTAGTGGCGGTTTATTTAATTTATATTAAAATTTTATGTATTGATTAAGTCTTTCCTTGTTTGGTTTTAAAATAGTGGTTTTGTCTCGAATTATATTATATAATATTTTACTATAAAATTGGATTTAACCCTAAATCTGATTTTTGCCTGTAATTTTGGATTCATTCCCTAATATTTATTATTATTATTATATATATATATATATATATATATAGATATATATATATGTGTGTGTGTATGTCTGTATATAGTTAATAAAAAATTACATATCAGAAAGAAGCACACTCTAACAAGTACACCACTAATAGAGCTCTTTTACCTTTTTTATCTTTTCCTTTTTATTTTTGACCTTTTAGTTTCTGTTTTTCGTTTTCCGTTGTTTACTGTCTGCATTTTCTTTATGCTGCCTTCTCAGTTTATTTCGCGTTTCTTCTATTATTCAATATCTTTAGTTCCTTATGATATGTGGTTTGCGCCTGAAGAGTATGTTTAAGTTCTCTCAACATATGAAACTATTAATAGCGCTTTAATACATGTATTATGACCTTAGATAAATAATTTTTATCTCCTCACTAGATGGAATACCTCTTTTATTGAATTTTCTTCACGGATCAGTACATTATATATAATATATTATATATATATATATATATATATATATATATATGGAGAGAGAGGGGGGAGAGAGAGGGGGGAGAGAAAGAGTCTGTGTGAGGGTGAGAGAGAGTTTGTGTGTGTGCATGTCTGTGTATTCTTGTGTTGTATATGCATGTATAGATGTATGTATGTTTGCACAAATAGGATTCTAAGCGAGTGTGATTACAGAATATAGCATTCATTCAAGCACAACAATAAATACCATATATTTTCTATTGCCAAATATTCTTCTATTTTTAAAAACTGAAAACATTGATGTTCATTCTACGATGCTTTAAAGTGTCTACAACGTTAACGGTTACAACGTGTACGAGCGGGTAAATGGGTTATTGTGTTTGTTTGGTACTTTTCTATGGGGCTTTTCTTCTAACACAGATGAAAGTGACAACATCCACTTACATTTACAGATAATTTTATTTATTGTTCATGGTTTCAAACCTTATTGACCCATGTATGGAAATTAATATATATATATATATGTATATATATATATATATATATATATATATATATATATATATATATATGTATATATATATATATATATATATATATATATATATCTATATATATATAATATATATATATATATATATATTATGTATATATATATATATATATATATATATATATATATATATCTATATATATATTATATATATATATGTATGTATATATATATATATGTATGTATATATATATATATGTATGTATATATATATATATGTATATATATATATATACATACATACATATATTTACATATATACATATATATATATATATATATATATATATAATATATATATATATATATATATGTATATACATACACAAACACACATACACACACACATATTATATACATATACCTTATACCCTATATTTGGGAGAGTCCATTATATATGAGTGGTTGTTCGGTAAGAAATTGTTGAACCCTCATACGTGTATGTGTGTATGTATGTATGTATGTATGTGTGTATGCATGTATGTATCTATCTATCTATATATATATATTATATACACATACCTTATATACATATATGTCTGTGTATGTATGTATATATATTATACACCTATACCTTATAAATTTATATATGTATATTTTATATACGTATACCTTATATATATATAAACACACACATAATATACATGCATATATATATATATACATATATATATATATATATATATATATATTATATTCATATTCCTTATATATATATAGTGTGTGTGTGTGTGTGTTTACAAAATATAAAAGAAGTGCTTGATTTAATAGTTAGAGAAACCGATATAGAAGTTTTATAATTTCTAATTCGGTGACCTTTGTTTCAAGGAATCCCTTTGTTTTCTTTGTTTAGATCTATATTGTATCGATTTCTTCGACTATACGTCTTACACAGTACAAAGAAAGTAATAAGATTATTAAACTTCAAAAGGGTCAAAAGATGTATGTTCATATTTAAGTTAGAGATATCATAAGAGCGGTTGCTTTGATTCATTCTTTTGAGATGACATTTTTAAGGCATCCAGTTCTCTTCATTTTACAGATGTTAGATGGATGAGAAAGATGGAAGTTATCTTAAAGATAGGATTTATTATGCCTCATCATTGTTATCAAATGACTATATCAAACCAATGAGGGAGCCTTTGTGCTGTCATTCGAAATGCTAGAAGTACCAATCAAATTTTCCTCAAATCACAACCTACCACAACCTACCACCGTAAAAATAATTAAGAGCAGTATTGGACGATGCAATGCTTGATGTAAAATAGATGGTCGTGGATGGAACTTCAATTACTAGGGCTGCTCAATAGCTGTTTATATGAAGCTGACACTAAGGCGGTGGGTTTACAGACTCGTTAGCATGCTTAGCAGCATTTCATCCGTCTTTACGTTCTGAGTTCAAATTCCACCGACGTCGACTTTTTCTTTCATAGTTTCAGGGTCGATAAAATAAGTACCAAGTGAACTCTGGGGTCGATGTAATCGAGTCACCTACTCCCCCACAATTGCTGGTCTTGCGCCAAAATTTGAAATATATATGAAGCTGTCATTGAACTGAGAAGAGACTTATTGTCATTTTTACATATCAGTCCATAAATCCAATGTCATACAAATACACACTGCTGTTATTGTTGTTTTGTTTGTTGTATTTGTTATTGTTTCTGTTGTGGTGGTCGTGGCGTAGTGGATAGGGTGTTGGACTCATGATTGTTAGATTGTGGTTTCGATTCCTGGACCGAGCGGCGTGTTGTGTTCTTGAGCAAAACACCTCATTTCTCGTTACTCCAATCCACTCAGGTGATAAAAATGAGTAAATCTCTGATGGAGCAGTGTCCCCTGAAGGCGGATTTATATACGCCAGGGAAACGGAGAAACCGGGAAGGATCTTTATTGTTGCCGTTATTGTTGCTATTGTTCTTGACTTATCTTACTTTATTCCGTTGAAAAAGTCGCAGGTCTTCTTGTGGATTTTGGCGGGGTAGGGTTTATGTGGCACCACCATGGAGTGGTTTTCTGTTGCCTACTCGACATAAGTAAAAGAATTTGAAGCATCGACTGCAAAAACCAAAGAAACGTACCATGTTCATAGCAGTATTTAATTATGTGATTAAGAAGTTTGCCTAGCATCATTGTGGTTTCGGTTTCAATCTCACGGTGTGGAAGCTCGTCAGAGGGTATATTATTATTTTGGTGCGGTAAGATTTAATTCATCGCCTAATTTAACAAACCCCCTATTTGGGCCTTGGACCTCTCTAATGGATCCATTCTGGGATAAGCATTCAGATCAACATTCCGGTTAGGAAACATCTTGCTCCTTTCAACCCAACAGTATTAGAAACCCTTAATAGTGTCATGGACTAACCTTTCTCCTCTGACAAAGTTATAAGAAAACAAGCAAAAAATGCTCAATATCAAAAATGCTACTTTATATATGACATATTTAATGGAGCATTTACGCTCTTGTTGATGTGCGATACATCTACTCATGGGTGTCTGTTTGAAACTTTATGTACTAAGTCACGGATAAAACTCAGAGTCGGTGCTAGAAAACGAACCGTCAACTCTTTTACTAGTAGTTAACCATATAACTGACTGAGCAACTTTTGAGACTACGATTTTTCAAGAAGTCAATTTATCTTTCAAAACTAAGGCAATACATGTAAATATTCTTTTCCGTGTACATATTCGAAATTTTGGAAAGAAAAAGAAAGGAAAAGAATTACTTTAATTTTAATGCAGTAAAAAAAAATTTTAAAAAAGGCCGATTCGTCATTTACAGAGATCTCATGATGTTTCTTTATAGCATTGCTTGACATTTCAAACAGTTACAATTTTCTCGTCATTTAACCTCCTCAGCCTTTTCTTGCCCATGTCTGACTTTTCAACATAAAAAAGAAATACTGTATAACATAAACTAGTTAACTAATAATTACTATCTTTTGGGGATTTTTTTCTTTTTTGACTAAGCTGAAGTGAAAGAACAAAATGAAATAAAATATATATCTCCATCAAACATATAACAGTTTGAAATAAGATAAAGAAAGCGAACTGAAGTCATGGAGAACAAGTAAGCGACTTCCAGGTGTTTGCTGACGAATTACTTGTCATTTAGTAACTTAAGTGTGAAATAAACATTATAGTAATGATGGCAGAGTTTTAAGTAATTTCCAGGCTTAAAAAGTTCTAAAATATCCAGGATGAGTGACATTAATGAAAAAAGGAAAAAAAAGATAATACTAAGCTAGAAGTTGGTTTATCCTTCTATAAATATATATTTAGACACAACTGGAAAAAAATCATTGAAAATATCACATTATTTTTGTTAGGGAGCTTGTAGTTATCTTATATGCAGCAGATGAGTTTTGAAAGTAGTGAAAAATTATCCAGACTTCTTTCATGAGATTTACACTGCTTCGTATGTTTCAACCTATAAAGAAAATGTTTACTACTTTCTTGTATTAAACCCATTCAACCTTACATTATTTACATTTACAATTGACGGATATTTGTTCTAATCTTGTTTATTGTTAGCACAACGTTTCGGCTGATATACTCTCCAGCCTTCATCAGGTGTCTTGGGGAAATTTCGAACCTGGGTTCTCATTCCTAAGGGTATATCAGCCGAAACGTTGTGTTAACAACAAACAAGATGAGGACAAATATCCGTCTATTGTAAATAATGTACATAATTCCTCTTCTCTTAAATATAGAACCATTCAACTTTGGTTTATCGCCATTCGGAATGTTTTAAAGTTTTATTAAATATTCTGAAAAATAAACATATTTCAGTCTACCCTTTATTTGTTTATCTATAATTTCAACTTCGGTAAAATCCCTGGGAACGAGATATATTTTCATTGAAATGTATTCACATTTATCTTGTCTCAATTGTACCGGGAGAAAAAGTATTTGGGGATAAAAAAAATACAAGAATTTACATTTTGTGTAGTGAATGGGAGTTTCTCAGTATATTTTGTAGTTTTGGTGTGGTTTCCTCGTTTTCCGGCATACAAGTCGAATTATTCAGACAAGTTTTACAGCTGAAAAGGATAAAGAAAAAAAGTAGTTTGATTTATATATCAAAATGACTTTGGATGACCAAAAGTTTCATATGAAATGCAGCAGGATTCGGAAAGATAGTAACGAAGTTTGAATGTTTACATTACATGTTTAAACTATATTCTACGCCGACTTGTAAACCGGAAAATACAGTATTTATTGAAATTATGAATGAAATTATAAATAGTTCGGTTGGTTTATACTGGAGGAAGAAATGGCTTTTTACTAAGGCAGTGAAATGCGTATTAGGACATGAAGTTGACTTCTGGCTTCTATTGTTTAAGTAATGTGATCTGTCGTAGATGGTGGTTAGTATTTCGATGAGTACAGGGATGAATTTATGAATGAAAATGGAATAAATAATAGGATAAACAAGCAAGTCAGTTTAAAGAGCAAAAAAGGAAGAAAGAAAAAAGTGGAAAAATAAGTGAGAGAAAAAGAAAGGAAGGAAGAGAAACTTATTTTTTTATATGAGGCCTGGAACTGGGAAAATGAGGTGAATGTTAACAGAATGTGGAAAGGATGTGAATGGTAATTCATTATTAGAATATACCAATTAAGAAATATATTTGCTAAGCACATACACAATTGCTTAAGGATGCATACACATGCACATATACATTAAGGCACACATTTATCTGTGAAGGTGGCGTGTATCATCACACAAATACATACATATATACACATAGAATTTAGAACACACATAAACATATAACGCAAAATTTAAGCAGGACCTAGAATATAGGATATGTAATGCAGAACGTTGGCTACAGGATGTTGATATTGATATATACTGTATTGTCCTGAACTGTCCACAGTGTGTTTTGTGAACCCTTAGTAGTTAACAAAGAAAACATTATTATTATTATTATTATTATTATTATTATTATTATTATTATTATTATTATTATTATTGAGTGAGAAAACAGTGCATGCCATCAAACTGACACTGGGGTAAAATATATGAAGCCCAGTATACCCATCATGACTACCCGTCCGATGAGGGTACGCAAAGCACATGCATCACAGCCATATGTGCGCAATATGGTGATCTCATATCAAGATAAACAGCGCATGACCATCCAGGTGGGACCCAGTTAGAATTTTTTTCAGGTTGAGTAGCTCATCCCGCTCAAAAGGTCCCTGAATAAGGGTTGTTTATGGATGTTGAACGAAACACCCATGTTTCCAAAGGTGAATTATCCAAACCCCAAATAATTCCTCTCAACACAAGGCTATGATGCTCCCCCCCCCACTACTTCTGCTAGGGATCAGAGATGCACATATCGTCAGCCACTAAGGGGCATGCTCAACTGATTAAGGCCAAACAACTGACAAGCAAATCTCTGGTATTGAGCAGAATATTTGCTGTGAGCCATCTTTTATACCAAGACAAAATGATATACATGATAACACTTTCAATAAGTTAAGATCAGAAGCCATCAGAGCCACAGCCTGGTACTGCATCGGGTCATTTATTTTTACTATTTTTGTTGTTGTTGTTGTTGTTGTCGTCGTCGTCGTCGTCATCATATCATCATCATCATCATCATCATTATTATTATTATTATTAAGTTGGCGAGCTGGCAGAATCATTAGCACGCCGGGCGAAATGCTTAGCGGTATTTCATCTGCCGTAATGTTCTAAGCTCAAATTCCGTCGAGGTCGACTTTGCCTTTCATCCTTTCGGGGAAGATAAATTAAGTACCAGTTACGCACTGGGGTCGATGTAATCAAAGTGATACTGGGGTAAAATATACGAAGCCCAGTATACCCATCATGCCTACCCGTCTGATAAAGGTACATCAGGCACATGCATCACAAGAGTACGTGAAAGACATAGTAATCTCGTATGAAGATAAACAGCGCATGACCTTCCAGGTGGGGCCTAATTAGTATTTTCTTTATGTCGAGTAGCCCATCCCACTCAAAAGATCCCTGAATAAGGGTTGTTTAAGGATGTTAAACGAAACATCCATGTTTCCAAAGGTGAATTATCCAAACCCCAAATAATTCCTCTCAACACATAGTTATGAAGCTCCTTCCCCACTACTTCTGTTCGTGATCAGAGATGCACATATCGTCAGCCAATAAGCGACATGCTCAACTGGTTATAGTCAAACTACTGGCGAGCATCTATGGTACTGAGCAGAATATTTGCTGTTGCCCATCGACAAATATTCTTCCATCAAAATCTGCGGCCTTGTTCCAAAGTTTGAAAGACTACTACTACTACTACTACTACTACTACTACTACTACTACTACTGCTGCTGCTGTTACTACTACTACTACTACTACTACTACTACTACTACTACTACTACTACTACTACTACTAGATAGATTGATAGACTGAATAAAATATAGGAAAATAGAAGAATCGACTCCATAACATGACTTTATTTATTGATCCAAAAGAATGGAAGTCAACAATTTACCTCGACTCATATTGAAATAATTACTCTGAGCGCCGAAACGAACATCACAAGGCGTTTTGACCAATACCTTAAAGGTTTAGCTATATGCATATGTATATATATATATATATATATATATATATATATATATATATATATATATATATAATAACAAATTAATAAATAAAACATATGCATATATACATACATATATGTACGTACCTACATCTATATGTATATATACACACACACATACATACACATCATGCACCCGCACTCATATATCGAAAGGGGAGAGAGAGAGAGAGAGAGAGACAGAGAGAGGGAGAGAAAGAGGGAGAGAGAGAGTGAGTGAGGGACAAGCAGAAACACAAAGAGACGGATGAAAGCAAGGGTAACGGAAAAAGAAACGGGGAAAAAAAATGAAGAGTAAAATACTTTCTGAACGTATTTACAAGTTTTTTTTTTCTTTTCAGTTATTACTGACAGTTATTGCAGACGTATGTATTACAATTGGTTACTTGGTTAATTGTTGCTCATGAATAGAATAAAATTAATAGTTAGAGAAAATTATTAGTGGGTGGCAGAATATTGAATAATCAATCTTGTCTCATAGAAATTAATTGGAATAAAACAAGCGATGATGGCGATGGTCGCCATTTAAAATTTCTCGGAAAATATATTTTTGTTTTAATTCATCATTCATTTCATCTTGCTATTTCTTATTTATACTTTTATACTTTTATTTCCTTATTCTCTCTTTCTCCTTCCTTTCTTTGGATATTAAGAGGCTTAATGTGTTTACGAGTTTGTGTATGCAGGGAAAGAAAAAAACATAAAGTAAAAAGAGAATATTTTGTAAAGAAATTGCTGAGAAAAAGTATTTCCATCGTTGGAAGAGTTCGTCTCGAGTTATGGCTGTCGAATGAATTTCCTGTTTACATCGACATCAGTATGTTGATCAGATGAGATCTATTTCAGCTACTGGCTTTTACTACAGAGATGTTTGCGTGCTTGACTATCACTACATACAAGTCGATTCACTGTCACCTTTATATATTTTTCCTTCTATTGACTTGTCAAAAGATAAAAGTACTTGTTCATTTCAAGAACATATTTACTTCGATAGAACGAAGACTATCATATTGATTTTGAGATTTTAGCCCTTTAAGTCATATCATTATAACCCTCATTAATGTAGAGTGTCTGGATAAAAATGGCATAAAATGCAGAGACGGAAAGTTAAAAGAAGCAGGAAAGGGAGAGGAGGAGAGAAAGAGAGAGAAAACAGCAATAGAGTTGTTTTCGGTAAACTTTTTTGCTTTTAAAAGGAAAAGAACATGGTACAAAAAATCAACAAATGATTATTTTTTTTATAAATCTTCGAATAAATCTACTGATCTACCATATAAATATTAGGAACGTGGTAGTTGTAAGTAAGATAATGCAATAAGTATAAATGTTGAAGAAATAGTTGTCGAAGATACGTAAAATGTTGTGGCATTTCTTTTACCGACATTTTTTTTCTTTGACTTTAGCCAGACGTTTTAAGAAGTCTCATCGGGAAATATTATTTAATGTAGGAGGTTTCGAGTAGCATATTGATAGAGGGGGTTTCGAGTAACGTACTGATGGAGGAGGTTGTGAGTAACTTATTGAGTACTGCGCTGTTGTGTGTGTGTGAAACGCTGAAGGCAATTAAGAAAGGCATAATGCTCGAATGATAAAATCAGTTAGTAGACAATAAAATGAAGGCTGTATGCAAAAGATGTAAAAACCAAAGACACTGAGCAACAAGTTTAACTGAACGCATTATAGAGGTTATGAATGTAATATGTATACTTGGTTTTAGGTTAATCAGTCAGTAGTTCTAGTGTATAGGTACAGTATTTTTATACTAGTGAGGGTTAGGGTTAGGGTCATTCAACAACGAGGATTCGTTTCTTCGACTGACTGAATGTCCTGCTCATCACGAGACGCGCATAATTCCCAGGTCGAAAAAGTGTGATACAAAGTACGACTAGATTCTAGCTTTTAATTACAGGTGCAATCCAACCGAGGGGCTTCTGTGCAGCTACCGTCTGGCCAGTTTCACTCGCAAGATACAGGCTGACATGTGGCTAAAGAAAATGACATTTATCCAAGATGCCTCGCAGTGAGCTAGAATCTGAAACTTCTTTGTTGTGAAGGGAACTTTTTTGATAGATCGCCTTACTACGCTTACGGCTTTTTTATAGAGCAGCGCTATTAGATGAGGTAATAATTATTGCTGTTGCTAAGCTCCAAATCAATGATGATAACAATTCTATGATAAAAAAACGTTCTAAACATGACAACGTTATTCTTTTCTGGACATTACATTTCAAAGACTACGTTATTTAATGTGTTTCTTTTAGCAGTTACGAGTGATTTGAAGATTTGGCTGTTTGTCTTAGCAAGCTGATCACCTATATTAGCTCATATTCAATGATTGTGAAAAAAAAACTGCGATAAAATAATCTTTTCTACTCTAGGCACAAAGCTCGAAATTTGGGGGGGGGGGCAGATGATTATATTGACCCCAGTACGCAACTGGTACTTAATTTATTGACCCCGAAAGGATGAAAGGCAAAGTCAACCTCGGCAGAATTTGAACTCAGAAGTAAAGACAGATGAAAAATTCTGCGAACCATTTCGTCCGGCGTGCTAATGTTTCTGCTAGCTCGCCGCCTTACTGCGATAAAACAATGAAAGACATATGTAATCAATCTACTCACCTTTCTGCAAAACTTTCTTTCAGAGAAATTTCCCACAGTAAAATGACATTAGGGAGGGACAAGAAAAAGAAAGAGTGTGAGAGAGATGAAAGAGGAGGGAAGGTGAGAATGAAGGGAAAGCCAGGAAATTCTTGTCTCTCTGCCTCTACCTCTCTTGTCTCTCCCTACGTGACCGGTGTTCGGCCAAGCCTGATCTTTCTTTCTTGGTTCGATTACCATCCGGGCAACATCTATATTCCTCCTCATGCCTTTCATCTCTTATGTCCCTGCCGCAAGGCTTCACTTTCTCACATGCCAGCTTAATTGAATTCGTCCTTAATCGAAAGACACCTGTTGTTATGTCCTGTTATTTGCATTTGTATTTGTGTACCATTTCTCCGTTTTCTTCCATCCTTGTTTTAATATACATTTGCTGCTTCCTTCCAAGGAATCTAATGCTTTAAGCTTAGTTTTTCCTTGGGGCTGGCCAGATTGGAGCAATCTCGAGTATAACCAGCCGAAATTGCAAAGATAATCTGGAACTCGACCGAGAAAAGAAGACTTCAAATGACCTGTCATGTTTTTTCTTGTCCCTCTTTTGTATCATAGTTCTGGATATTTTGCGTTCTTGTCCCATTTTTTTGTATTCCTTTTTATATACATATGGCGGCGTACGTACACTTTGGTCTCTCTCTCTCCACGCACGCACACACACACATACATATATATATATATATATATATATATATATATATATATATATATATATAGCAGAACTTGAGGCGGTTCACCGATACTACACAAGGACGACTGCATCAATGGGATAGTTGAGCTACTTGGAGAGACTGAAAGAGCTACGACTCTACTCCCTGGAGCGAAAACGGGAGAGGTACGCAGTGATATATGTACGGAAGATTCTGGAGTGGCTGGCACCAAACTTTGGAATTGAGAGTTATACAAGACTTCAAAATGGACGTCACTACACTGTTCCAAAAGTCCCAGCTGTCTCATCTAGGGCGAGGACCATGTAATGCAATAGATGGGATTCAAGAGCCCACAGCTATTTAACTCCTTGCCAAAACATCTGAGGGATCTCCATGGAGTGAGAGATGTTTTCAAGAAACAACTTGACCTCTTACTATTCAACATCCCAGATGAACCAATATCAAGGCAGGAAAGTCAAAAGAGGGCAGTGATATCGAGCTCCCTCCTTCACCAAAAGCCAAGCCCATAGAACTGGCCAATTAAAACGTGATTACAATGGCGGTGCCCCAGCATGGCCGCAGCCTCAAGGCTGAAGCATATAAAAGAATAAAAGAATATGTGTGTGTAATATATATATATTTATATATATTTGTGCATGCGTGGGTGTTATGCTTACGTATACAAACATACATACATATATACATACATGCATACATACATATACATTATATATATATATATATATATATATATATACACACGCATATATATTTTCTTATGTGCATATTTACATGTATATATATATATATATATACATATATGCATGTACATAAATATATGTACATAAATATAATATACACGTGTATATATACGTACAATTATATTTGCATGTGTTCATATAAATACGTATATAAATATACATCTATAGAAGAATTTGTACGTATATGTATGTATATATATATATTTATATATACACGCATATTTACATACATATACGTATATACATATATACATATCTACATACATGTTTTACTTACATATATTGTGCATATAGATATATTATATATATACATGTATATAAGAATATCTTTATTATGTATATATTTACACACATATAAATATATATATATATCCACATATTATGCATGTATTTGTACATCCCCTACATTTACTATATGCATCTGTATGTATGTATATATGTCTGTCTATGTATATATGTCTGTCTATCTTAAGTATATAGTTGAATTTCAGTGAGTCCATTAGAGAATTTCTAAGAGGTTTCATACAAGTTCATTTTCTAATTTTACAAGATTGTTGACGCCTCGGGTGTAATAATATTAGCTATTATTTTGTTGAATAATATGGAAATAACATATTGATACAGCATAACGCTATCCACTATTTATGGATTTAAGACAGTTTCAAGAAATAGCGTTCTTTGTAAGAATATTAATGGATAAGCGTGTGCAAGTGTTTACATATGAATATATGTATGTATGTATGTATGTATGTATGTATGTATATACAAATGTCTGTCTGTCTGTCTGTCCGTCTGTCTGTCTGTCTGTCTATCTATCTATCTACGTATCTTTCTTTCTATCTATCTTTCTATCTATCTTTCTATCTATCTTTCTATCTATCTTTCTATCTATCTTTCTATCTATCTTTCTATCTATCTTTCTATCTATCTTTCTATCTATCTTTCTATCTATCTTTCTATCTATCTTTCTATCTATCTATCTTCTATCTATCTATCTATCTATCTATCTATCTATCTATCTAAATTGTATACGTATACATATCCATACATTCATACATAAATATACATGTCTGCATTTGCATATGAGTATGTATAATATGTATGTGTGTGTGTGTGTGTTGTGTGTGTGTGTGTGTGTGTGTGTGTGTGGTGTGTGTCTGTGTGTGTGTGTCTGAATGTTCCTGTTTACTAAACGGGAATAAATATTCAGAGCATAAAGTAGACTGCAATTATATTCTGAGAAGATGAAGCATCTTAAATTATAATCTGAGTTTTATGCTACCGATTATTCAAACGACTAAAGTACATAAGCACTAAGACGATATATGTGGGAAAATGTGCAGTATTTGAAATGAGTCATTGTTAATTATGTTTAGTATATAAAAATGAGTGATTTTTAAAAAATTCATATTACTATCTGTGCAGAAGTGGCAAATCTAATTGTATTTTTACCTGTTGGTAGTTGAAAATTCTTGAATAATACCAATGGAAGTGTCTACAAAAGTTCACGAACTATATTCTTCTGGCAAATAATTTTAAAATTCTGTTTTATATTTCACTGTAAGACAAAGATCATACCTCCTGGAATTGTTAATGTAGCGACATTAGCGTTTGATCTATAAAAGATCTAACGATTTTATAATTCTTGATAATGATCCTCTGAACACTATATGTATTTCGAGAGGGTAGTTGAGAGATAACTTACTAAATTTCCCAATGCATACATACATTGAGAGAATGTTTTTTTTTAAACGATTTTCACGATGCTTTATATAATTATTTTGTTCCATTGCAAAGGACTCCTTAGCTCCGCAATATTAATTGCAATGTATAATCTTCAAATACATCTTGTTTGTTTCATAAATACTTCATCAGCCTTATATGCTAGCAAGATAAACTATTCCAGTAATGTTCACATAGCGAGGTATTCGCTTTGGTTTGGTATTTATAACGATAAATAACCTTAAGAATATGAAAGATGTAAATTAATAGATTATTATCAACAGCAATGACTACTCTGCAATATTAAGTGGATACCATTGGCAACTATTAGATACAAAACAGTTGAATTTTTTATTTTATTTAAAAGAGTAAAGATCCCTTTCGGACATAAATGACCATAGGATTGGATTTAGAAAGTTTCCCTCCGAGGCACAAGTCAGAGCAAGATTGCTTGTGAAAGGCTAGCAGTCGCCCATGCATACCAGCCTCCCCTCTCCACACCACTGATGTTATCCAAGAGAAAGGCAATACAGCTTGGCACCAATGACATCGCAACTCATTTCTACAGCTGAGTGAACTGGAACAACGTGAAATAAAGTGTCTTGCACAAAAATATAACACACAGCCCGGTCCGGGAATCGAACTCACTACCTCATGATTGTGAGCCCCGACACTCTAACCACTGAGACAAGCGCCTTTATTTATTCTTTGTGGAAACAATAATGTTTTTGTACAACACTAGCTATACTTGATGCTATCTCAATAAAATATCCTATGATGCCTATGGTTTACGTCAACAAGTTGTTTATAAGGTTTAGACAATCCTGGCAACATAGGAAAGAACATTTAACTGCGAAGTGGAACAGATACCTTATCATATAAATTCTCAGTCCATCATATAATCTTATATTTACACCAGATATTTTCAAGCCGTTCTCCATGTCCAAAAAGAATTATGCAAAATAGATTTATTTCATTGTTTCCTATGATTTCCTAAGATTGCCTAACATAGATAATATCAGAAACACTAATTGGAATAAATCTTTGGCGATTTCTATAGCTTTTTGAAAAACAAAGATAATTTCTTTCCTAACGCTACATTAGATTAATAAATCCGAGGAAAAGTAATGAAGATAAGGTCAGTGAACATATCTTGGATTCCATTATTTTCAATATAAATCAGATAATTTTTCTCCGGTATGGAATAATAGATTATCTGCTTTCTAGCAGCTCCACAATATAGATGATAAACACCTTCGTAAATTAATGTAATTTGGTATAATGCGTAACTAAATTCCTTTAAAAGCTTTAAAATTCAGTAGTGGTTTTATTCTTGTTGATAAATTCAAACATTAACGTCATTATTCACATTAAGAAATCTTTGCTAATGCACAATAATTTTCTAAGAGGTGAGTCAATGGCAATGAATTGTTCGATATAAACATGAGGTTCTCCGATGGTGCTGAAGTTTGTAAATTAATAGAACTGTATATTTTAAACTCATTTCAGAGTATAGATATCCTATCGCAGTGTTCTGACTTTACCGTCACGATGGGCCACACACTTTGAGAAATATTAAAGGCAACTCAATTCATGAACAAATAAATAAATGAAACAGAAATAGTGGAATCGGTGAAAAAATAAAAAGGGAAAACACGTAAGCCTGAGAGAGAAAGAGGATGAGAGAGAAATAGAGAGAAGGCCTATATTATTAGAGAGAGTGAGGGGGAGGGAGGTTTATATTATTCTACATTCTATATTTATATTATTCTACATTTATATTCTTCTACATTTTATTACTCTACATTTACATTCTTCTACATTTTATTAATCTACATTTTATTATTTACTAGCAGTATCGCCCGGCGTTGCTCGGGTTTGTAAGGGAAATAACTATATAAGCATTTTTAGAGAGTTATAGCCAAAAAATAGCAAAAAAATGCATTAAAAATGGAAAAGAAATGATGGTAATTTTTTTTTTAAATCGTTGACTCATCGTAGACATTTTTAGAGAATTACTTCCCTTATATAATAGCGAAAAAAATGCATTAAAATGGAAAAAAATGATGGTATTTTTTTTTTTAATCGTAGACTCATCGTAGACGCGCGTTGATACCCAGAAGGGCTCGAGATATGAATCACGACTATAAGATACCCGGTTTTGGTTAAACTGCACTGCAAAATGTGGGAGTAGTTAGGAATTTAAATCGTAGGAGACAGACACACAACTTCACTTTTATATATAAAGATATTAATCTACATTTTATTATTCTACATGTTATTATTTATATTATTCTACATTCTACATTTATATTATTCTACATGTTTAAATCGTAAGCACAATCAAAATGTTTAACATAATGCAAAAATGTCATGATCTATGAATTTCTATCGATAGATAATTAAAGTGAAATAACCTTGGTTAACGAATAGCTGTGGATGTTACACTTTTATCTTTAACGCGTTCCAGAAAAAAATCTGTGGCCATGGTTGGGTAACGCCATCATACATTGTTTTTTTGTTTTATTATTAGGTTTAAATGTTTATCTGTATTGTGAAAATAAGCAGATACACACGTCAGCAGAATAGAAAGAAGATCTGACAGTTAATTAGACAGACAGACAAATAGACCGATAGATAGATCTAAAGGGAGAGACAAAGAGAGAGAGAGAGAGAGAGAGAGAAGGGAGAGAGAATGTGTGTAAGTATGTGTGTGTGAGTGAGTATGTGTGTGTGTGAGTGAGTATATGTGTGTGTGAGTGAGTATGTGTGTGTGTGTGTGACTGAGTGAATGAGTGTGTGTGTGAATGAGTGAGTGAGTGAGGGAGGGAGGGAAGAATTTAGGGAGGAAAGGACGGACGGAATGTTGACTGAAAGGAACACGGGAATGGATAGCAGATCCCATTGCATGGCGACTTAGCTTTTATATTCTTGTGGTTATAATATACTTTGATCGGGTCAATAAAATGTGTCTTCCTTTAGAATTTTCGAGAAGTAAGTTCGAGTTGTTGACTAAGTTTATAGATTTTATGATTTTGAGTTTGCAATGGATTCAATTTTACCTTCCAAAAATGCTTAGTTTGATAAAGTAAATATGTGGTAGTTACCGGAGAAGATTATATTCAACCCCGCTTACAAACAAGGCAGTGTACAGCGAATTAAGGAACCCTCTATGATGTTGTGCTAGAAGAAGCAGACAATTTGCTCTCAAATCGAACTTTACTCTCTTGGATAATGTAATCCTGCATGTATAATGTATAATGATTGGACAAAAAAAAAAAAGACGGTTAGAGCATCTGTGATCATGGGTTTTTGTCAATAAGGAGTGAGCTGGTGATAAACAACAACTCCATCATGAACGATAAAGACACTATTATCCGAGATTAAAATGGAAGTATTGATGACATTTACACATGACAAAATTCCATGTTCCAGATAAAAGGCTTCAAATTTAAAATATGGACGATTACTGTCATAGTTGAAGAAATGAAAAGAATGAAGTTCCGATATAAGTTTAAGAGATAACATTTACTAATGCCATTCATTATACAGAAGAACGGAGTAAAATGGCACAAAGTTTAGCGCATCGGATATATTGCAAAACAGTAATTTAATTTTGTTTCTTTGAGGTTTGTGTTCAAATTTCACTGTATTCGATTTTGAGTTTTATCCTTCGGGAGACAATAAAATAAACGGACGATAACAATTGCTTACAATCTCACCTAAATAGACACAATATGGTCAACTGGCTAAGAAGTTTGCTTCGCATTCACAAGCTTCCGGTTCGATCTTAATGAGTAACATATTAAGTAACTGTTTTTTTTTAACTATAGACACTTGACAACCTGAGCCTCAAGAATGAAAATGAGTGAATGTAAACTATGAAACCCATCGGAACGTATCGTACATATTATTCAAATAACCTCCACCTATTCACACACTGTGTCACGCTGATTCTGCATGAATATAACATTAAGGCACGTCCTCTTCGACTGTCCTCTTCTACATAAATCTGGAGTTGACACCTTTATAAGAAATTTTAATGTAAATGTTCTTCAGCCTCTAAGTTCAAATCTCGCCAGGCACAACTGTACCTTTAGGAGTTGACAAACAAAAGTGTCTGTAAGAAATTCTTTATTTAAAAGAGCAGTTTAAATATTCTAAAATAAGACTGAAACTTTTCAGTAAGCAGCAGTCGTTTAGCCTTGAATAAGCAGGTCGATGATAAAAGGCATTTCAGCCATAACTTCATCGCCTTCCTCTGACGTATTATCTTTCATCTTTTATTTGTTTCAGTCATTTAACTGTGGCTATGCTGGGGCACTGCTTTGAGGAATTTTAGTCGAACTAATCGACCCAAGCACTTTTTTCCTTTTTAGCCTGGTACTTATTCTATCGATCTTTTGCCGAACCGCTTTGTCATGGGGACGTAAATATACCAACACCGGTTGTAAAGCGGAGGCGGAGGACAAGCACAAATACACACACACACACGACAGGATTCTTTTAGGTTCCATCTATCAAATCCACTCACAAGGCTGACACTTTCCCAAAGTGTCATGCAGTGGAATTGAACTTGGAACAACGTGGTTAGGAAGCAAGCTTTTTACCACACACCCACGTCTGCATATTTTAAACTACATTATCCTGTGCCAATAACTCCTTTTTCAGACTAGGATGTAATTTAAGTAAGATTTGTTTGCTATTTTTAGCCGGTCAAGTAGCTCCTTCATAGGGGCTCCTTCGCTGACTCCCATTACAGCAGATAATTACATGATTGTGATTTAATTATATTTTTGTGGATTACAAGAAAAATAAGACAACACAAGACCGAAAAACAAAACAGTAAGGTTCACATAAATATAACAGAAGAATTAAATGGGTGCTTGTTTTAAAGGTAAGAAGATTATGTGTGTGTGTGTATCTATGTATTTATGTATGTATGCATATGTGCGTGTATATGTGTGTGTGCGTGTGTGTGTCTGAGAGAGAAAGAGAGAGAAAGAGAGAGAAAGGGAGAGGGAGAGAGGACGAAAAAGGTAAGAGAGAAAGAGGGAGAGAGAAAGAAATTAAAGTGTATGCAATAAATAAATCAACGACTATATATTAAAAAAAATAAGTAACAACATTACTGATACTGAGTTTAAGGGAAACGGGGATGAGAATAACAAAACGCAAGAGAAAGAGAGAGAGGAGAAGGAGGAGGAGAGAGAAAGGGATGGAGAGAGAGGAAGAGGCGTTAGAAAGAATAAGATGAAAGAAAGGAGGGTAAAACGAATGAAAGCGAAAGAAAAAGGCAAAGAGCAAATCAAGAACTAAATTAAATTCTGAAATTGAGATTTAAAATAAAAACAAACGAACGAGGAAAAAAAAAATCATTTGTTTAAAATAACATAAAAGGTAAAAAAAAAAAATCTACAAAGCAAAGCAAAAAACTTAAAGATATTTTAACTATTTTTAACACATGAATTTGAGAAGTAATTTCTCAAAGAAAGAATATCTGTTTCATACAAACAATTTTGGACATGCTACGGCTCACCGTTTGAAGAGATAAGAACTGTTTACCAATTTATTGAAAAGAAGCAATGTGATAGCTTTTTTTCTTTCCCAGTTTGTTCTTTCTTTCTCAAAAGTCGTTTATTTTTTGTGTTTCTTTTCTTTTATTCTTATTTCCATGTGTTCATTGTTTAGACTATTCTTCTCACGTTTATCCTTCTATTTGGTCTTCATTATTTCCTAAGAATTATTTAACAGTTTTGTTAGTTTTTTTTTCCCCACCAATTCCAATCTTTCTGTTTCATATTACCTTTCCTCGCCATTGCAACTGGTTTGTGATTTGGTTATTGAAATAACTGCGATCTAAATGAGCCACGTGACACCGCAGCTGTTATCAGCTTAGCGGCTGGTGTCAGATGTCAAGCATCCACGACATGTATGAAAAAAAAAATTCGTAGCAATGAGTACAATACTTAAAAGAATGCAAAACTTTGCGATTCCCTATGAAGAATTATTGAGAAAATTTGAGAAAGTGTTAAAAAGTCTTAAACAATTGATCTCAAAATTTAAAGGAGCGGGTGAAATGGGATACTCTGACTTTCATTTCTGAAAGATGAATCCTAAATATGCAGATAGTACGGCTTTTGCATTCGTGTCATTCTCCTTATAAAGATTACTCAAGCAATTTGTACCCAAGAGTAATATGTGGAAAGATTTATCTAATAGTTGTAAACTAAAACAATAGCTATGTTTTTTTTTTGTAATAACTCACTTGTATATTTACCCTTGGCCCACATGTATGTTGTATTATATATAAAATTTTAAATATCCCCCTCGTACCCGTATTTTCCATCACTGGCAAATATTATGTAAGCACAATATCAAACAAATCGTGATACAAAAAATATTGGGTCATCCCATAAATAATGCGGTTTTTTTTAATTGCATGAACTAAAAGTTGGAGAGGGGCGGGATAAACTACCTACGTCAATTTGCTATAAAAGCAGGTATTAATTTTACCTTGTACTTCTTAGTGCAAGTTCTGAAGAGTGCAGTTCGACTTTAACAGTTACTTTTTCAAAGCTATAATGGAAGTGACAAAGGCGCATGCATATTCAGCATATTTTGCTTTATGAGTTCAATAAAGGCAACAACGCAATGGAAATATTAATGCAGACTATGGGGATCAGACAATAAGCATAAACCCGTGTCAACGGTGGTTTCAGAAATCCCGAGCCGGAAACTACAGCCTAAGAGATGATCCTCGTTCTGGAAGATCTGTAAAGCTCGACGAGGATGTCTGGTGGAAAAAAAATCCTATCATGACTGCTGAACCATTCATCGACTCCTGCGTGCCATCGGAAAACGTCCATCTTTGGTTTCAAGATGAAAGGTGTTCTTCCATCAGGATAATGCTCAGCCACGTACAGCGAGGATGACATTCCAAAGGTTGGAGTAGTTTGAATGGGAAACAATGCCCCACCCACCATATTTGTCGGACATTGCTCCATCTGATTATCATTTGTTCTGCAGTCTTCAAAATCATTTGGACGGAAAAAATATGAATTCTGTAGACGAGGTCAGAACAGTACTAAGTGGAGTGAATTTTGGAAAAGGGGCCTTGCAAGTCTACCAGATAGATGGAAGAGCATTGTAGAAAATGAAGGAGAGTATATTTTAGATTAAAAAAGAACTTTGTTTATCTTAATTTTTTAAAATAAAGAAGTATAAAAAAACTGCATTATTTATGGGATGACCCAATACAGTCTAAAAGCTATCAAATGCTCAAAAGGCCATAAGTGCTGTTTTTTTTTTTTTTTTAGAAAATGCATTAATCTTTTAAAATGATGCCGACCCCTGCACAAGAAGAGGAAGTTGAGACACAAAATAATGAAAGTGCTCATGAGTTGATTTGAAAGATTAAAGGAAATAATAGGTTTTTACAATTCTATGCTTGTTGAATATAATATGAAATATTAATGTTGAAAACTTAAAAGATAAAATGGATTTAGAAGGGTAAAAACAAGATATCATATTTCTAATGGCCATTAGATACTTTGAAGTAACCGAAAATAGGGTATTCGTATGCAAAATATTGAAGCCCTATGATTACACTCAGGAATAAACGGCTAAGATTTGATTGAATGTGGATATTGATAGAGCCTTCTGGTTAGCGCTAAATAGCATAAGAATAATCTATGTGACAAATGAGATTATTGATTTATGGTGCTTAATTATAAGAGTAAACTCGTCTGTGCACCGCTATGAGTGTATGTTTGAGAGGGAGGTGAAGGAAGTGACAGAGAAAGAGGGGAAAACGGAAAATAATAAACGATAGAAGAAGTGTGTAAAAATGAAATAAATAACAAATTGGGTTCTTGCAAGATGGTCAACAAGGAAACTTTGGGGTGTGTTTTACGGAGAAAACAAAAGTGGTTTTCGAAGATGTGCTCTAAAAGCACTGCAAAGGATCAAGAAAAAAAATAAATGAGTGCCTAAGCCATGCATTCAACATTCTGAAAAAGAAAAGAAAAAAGAGCTGTCCATTAGAAACATTTGAAATACAAAGTCCTTAGAGAGCTAAGTGAAGCAAAGGGCTTAATAGTTTAGGATTTATAAGGCATTCAAGACTAAAGTAAACCAAAAGTGATTGGGGAGTATAAAGGAATGTTTCACTGCGTTATTGAGAGGGAGATATGAAAAGTAGAGTAACATTAAAGTAATCTCCGACTAATAACAAAATGATAAAAATAGCTACAGCTGTACATGGAAGAACAATCTTCTTTCTGGACGACGAGGCAATAAACATGGCAGAAAAGGAGAAGAGAGAGAAAGGTGGGATTTAAGTACTTTGTTATTAGAGTAAATATTTAAATATTCCGTGGAATCATCTATGCTATTTGCTACCGTTGTAGCCGTGTTGTCGCAAAGTGTTTAATGCGATTTCCAGTAGTCAGCTGGAGAAAGCAAAATTCCAAAGCAGAAACTTATTATGTATGTCTACACACATACACACGGGCACACACATACGCATACACTCACACACATATACACACATACACATATATTCACACTCGCACGTATTTAACAAAACATTTCAAGGAACGTTTAGCATTCAACTTATCATATTTCTAGCTTTACATTTAACCCATGATATGATGTATCGAACATAACCACAAGGAAATAAAAATGCGTACAGTACAATTTTACTGTTCTTCCCGCTCCTTTATATTGTCTGTAGTTGTCAATTTTTCTAAGCCCATTTTTCACTTACTTCTGCCTTTTCTATTTTCGTCGCCGATGAAGTCTTCCTTGTCAAAAGATTATTACTGAGTTAATGTAATAACTCCATCAACGGTTCTAGAACAAAGATATGATATTTTCAAAAGAAAATACTATTGTAAAACAACATTTTTGCTATTGTACATTCATATGATGCGATATGTATCGCATCATATGAATATGATGCGATACATGTCGCATCATATTCATATTGTTCAATATTGTCTAACATAAGTTAATCATATTTACCACAAATCTTTGCTCACACCATTCTATCTCATATCAAAACGTCGACCTATTCCTTACACAAATTTTAGAACGTTTCGTACAGTCTCAATGCCACATCATATGCAGCTGTAGCTAAACTCGTAATAAAGTTCTCAATGAAATGTTTTCTCCTTGTTATGTAACATTTATCTTGGTCATATCCCCTTTCCTCGATAATTTCCATATGCATAAAAACTCAACGGAATTGCTTTACAGTTGACCTTTGATATCATCACGATAATTTTTAAAAGTGCACCGAAACGTATGCATTTTCTTTTGAAGATTGCAATTATTTGGAACAATTTGAAAACACAGCTTCTGAGTCGAATTCGTGAAAATGTAAAGTCAAAGCTGTGTTAATTCACTTGTATAGCTTTGGGGTATTTCAATTGTAGATACTTTATTTCCATTTCTGTGCTGACATACTGGCATCTTATTTTTAAACATAGCGTACAATTACACAGAAGATCACCGGGAATCAGCGGTCGCTCGACCTTCTAAAGATAGCAACAGAATTCTCATAATTGACAGTTTAACAAACCTAAAAAATACATATTGGATAATACAGTCTTAGATATATTCCTTAAAAGGCGGGACGGTCAAGGCGAGAATAATAGTGTTCATAATGCCCAATCAGGTATGACTTATGATTAAACAGAAACAGCGTAGAGGATAGTAACAATTTAGCATCTTCCATCTGGCAACACAATAAAACGACCTTATATTCGCTGTTAGAACTTCATAAGATTGATAACATACGTTTTCAGTCAGGATGGTCTGATAGAGGCCGTGTCTGGGAGGGAGATTCCTGAAGGGTTGACTTGTTTTAATATTGTTCTGATGTTGTTTGAACAGCAGGTTTCTTGAATTTTTCTCGACTTACGGGAATGGGGTAAGTATGGCCCATAAAAATCTAGAGAAACGAGACCCTCGAATTCAGTTTGGAAAACTGGGTTAACATGAAATGGAAAGTAATGTGAAAATATTTATTTTAAGTAATATGAAATAACAAGAAAAAAAAAAGGATATTGGTTATGCCTTTTTAGGGAGGGAAATTAGGTGATAAAGGAAACTAAACGAATGAGAGAAAACGATTGTTGGGAGAAGAAAGAAAGAAGAAAGACACAGATGCACGCATATATGTATGTATGGACAATGTGAGTGCACACATATAAATACTCAAACATATGTACCTGCACGTTTACTTTGTGCGTGCGTGTGTGTGTGTGTGTGTGTGTGTGTGTGTGTGTGTGCACGTTTGTGTGAGTTAGGCATAAAAATCCAAGCAAACAAAATGTTGGGAAAAATTTGACTCACTAGGATAACTTGAAACGGAAAGTAGCATTAGACCATTTATTTTGTGTTCTTCTTTGTTTAGGCACTGGATTCAAGTTTAAACAATTACTCAAGAGAAGATGAGGCAAAATAAGTCGAAAAAGTCCATAATGTACAACTGCAAAGGGAGAGAAAGGAAGAAACAGAAGGAAGAGAATAAAATGTGCGTGAAAGTAGGAGCAAAGGAAAATAATATTATAGAAAAACTAATATAAATGAGATGGTTAGAGCTGGAGGGTGACGAATGGAATTGATGACGGAAATAGAAAATTGAAGAAAAGACAGTATGGGAGAATCACGATGGGAGATCATAATACAAGCAAGAGTTGGGATATGAGAAAAAGTTACTAAAGTGTATAGATATGCAAATACCCAAGAAATCTATCAATGTATTATATATACACATATATGTGTATATATATATATAATTCATATATGCGTGTATGTGTGCGTGCATATATATATATATATGTATATATATACGTAAACATTTATACCTACATACATGCATACACACAAACACACATGTGTGTATATATATATATATTATATATATATATAATATATATATATATATATATATATATATATATATATATATATATATAATTATATATATATACATATACATATATATACACACACACATACACAGATATTTACTGAATGAAATAGTAAAAGAAAAGAGAAAGAAAATTCTCATAAACGTGGACACAGACTCGTTATATATGTTAAGGATATGTTAAAAAGAGGTTGAGATAAATCAAGATGTGATTGATTGTGGGATAGAAATAAATTGCATGAATGAGCGAGAGGGAGTCACTGCCGATTTGCCTCTGACATTGACTTTCTTTTTGTAGTCGATGATAGAAGAAAAAAAATAAAGAAAATAAAAACAATAATTGTACTACACACCCACAAGAAGTCTAAAGAAGAATAGTTTCTACATAAAAATCCATACATACGTTCATACATAATACGTTCACGCATACAGAAACATACTTGTGCACACTGACAAACACATGAACACATGTACGCAGTAACAAACCACAATGTTGAAATAAAAAGAGAATGAATACAGGCACAGAGACACACACATACACACACATACACACGCACGTACACGCACGCAAACATACACACGCACTCACATATATATGATCCTTCTTTACACTCCGAGCATGTGATGAAACCAGAACGATTCCTGTAAAACACCAGCACAATTTGAAAGAATAGGTGATACCAAGGGGCATCTGAAGAAATAGATTTATCAGCAACCAAACGTTGACCTTTCTGTGCTCCAGTTATCTCTTCTATTTATTTCCTCAGAGTCTTTCTTTCCACTTCTCTCTCTTGTTCTTCTTTTTCAGTGAAGTTATCTATGTTGTTATTGCTTCTGGTGCTCATGAACAGAAAGAATTATTTATCTCAAGAATGCATACGCCATCAGGTGATCATGCACTGTCATTCTAAAAGCGAAGATTTCAATTTCCTGTCAAACTATCCCTTCGAAATTCATATCAAAGAAGCTCAAGGCCAAGATCTTCGGAATGTTGACATCTACCAAAAGAAAAATGAATGCTTTTCTCCTGTAGGGTTCTCGATAGTAGAACATTTAAGTGGTTGTAGCATCATGACAAAAACAAAACAGAAATGGGTCTTTGTGTATGGAAAAAATTTGGTATACAAAAAATTGCACACAAAATTTTTCTGTATTGATTTTTAAACATAACGATAATAGGAAAGAAATATACTGATCACCTTAAACATACCGTTTTAGACATATACTGCTGACTGTATATTCATGCGATTTAATTCAGTTAAATGGTCAATTTATACTGGTACTCCGTCGATTACGACGACGAGGGTTTCAGTTGATCCGAACGACGTAGCAGCATGCTCATGAAATTAACACGTAAGTGGCTGAGCACTCCACAGACAGTCGAAACTTGACGTACTTCTCATGGAGATTCAACGTAACACAGAATGTGACAAGACTGGCCCTTTGAAGGCGGCGAGCTGGCAGAATCGTTAGCACGTCGGGCGAAATGCTTAGCGGTATTTCGGCTGCCATTACGTTGTGAGTCCAAATTCTGCCGAGGTCGACTTTGCCTTTCATCCTTTCGGGGTCGATAAATTAAGTACCAGTTAAGCACTGGGGTCGATATAATCGACTTAATACCTATGTCTGTCCATGCTTGTCCCCTCTATGTTTAGCCCCTTGTGGGTAATAAAGAAATAGGTATTTCGTCTGCCGCTACGTTCTGAGTTCAAATTCCGCCGAGGTCGACTTTGCCTTTCATCCTTTCGGGGTCGATAAATTAGGTACCAGTTACTCACTGGGGTCGATGTAATCGACTTAATCCCTTTGTCTGTCCTTGTTTGTCCCCTCTATGTTTAGGCCCTAGTGAGCAATAAAGAAATAAGACTGGTCCTTTGAAAAACAGTTACTATTCATTTTTGACAGCTGAGTGGACTGGAGCAGCGTGAAATAACGTGTCTCGTTCAAGGACACAACGTGCTGCCGGAAACTGAACTCACGACCTAATGGTCGTGAGCCGAATATCCTAAACAATAAGCCACGCGCATTCACTAAATATTTAACTAAGGTGTAAAAGAAACGAGGTTTTCTGTTCAGATCTAATATTCTCTTTCCCAAAGACAACTATTACGTTAACTTTGCATGGAGAGTGGAGAAATCAATGCTTAGGACAGAGACCTTCAGGGTTAAAATGATAAGCGGCGTGGAAAGGAAAGATGGATGTGTTTCACAGCCCATATGTTTGAGAATATTTAATGCCTCCTACTGACAATCACCCGCTTACCATTTATCGTTTTAGTCTCTATCTACCTATGTGAGCGTCAGCAAAAATATACTGTAAATGATTATATATGTGTGTGTGTCTATATGTGTGTATATATGTATATATGTGTGTGTGTCTATATGTGTGTATATATGTATATATGTGTGTGTGTCTATATGTGTGTATGTGTGTGTGCGTGTGTGCATGATGTCCTCTAGATGACCTCTAATACAAAGGAAGGTAACTATCTCCTCTCAGCGTGTAACGGGATTAGAAATGTGCATTTGAAATCAAAGAATACGAAGACCAGAGTTTACATATATAATTTGACAAAGTTCACAATATGTAGTTAGTATTATTTAACTCAGTAGTTAGTATTATTTAAAGGAATTTTTACCTTGACTTAACCTGTAAGTTTATTAAATATATTACAAAGAGGGAAATTAGATTAAAATTAATGATAAAGTTAGTTATAATTTGGAGGAAATTTATGAAATATTTTCTTTTTCGTTATAAAACCTTCTAATTTTAGGATTTGAGAGAAAAGGAGAACGTTTATCATGTCTACTTCCAGGGATCTTCTACCTCGTTTAAATGTCTTACGGTAGTCATTAGTTACATCATTAACTACGAGCGATTTCACAAGCCTTCATCAATATTGATTATTTGTGTAGATACCTCCTCTGGCTGTTATATTCTACTAGGGGGTACTGAAAAGTACCGACTTTAAGGGTATCGCGAAAGGCCTGGCTGGAGGTCCAAGCTTTCAAGTTTTTTTACAAGGGTTAGAAAAACTGAAGGACCGCTGCAATAAGTGTGTAAATCTGAGATGGGAATATGTTGAATAATATCATAATTAACTGATCCTCCTGTATTTTCTTTTACCCCGAACCACGAACTTTCCAGCACCCTCTCGTACAAGCAACCCTTTGCGTGGTTGAACGTGTTTCCATTCATAACATGCATTCCGACTTAAGTCGGACGTTAAAAATGGATTTTCATGAAGTAATAATCAGAGATATTCAAACACGTGTGGTTTCGGCTGGATGGTCGTTAATACAAAGGCAGGTAACTATCTCCTCCCAGTGTGAGGCAGGATTAAAAATATGAGGCAGCGTTAAAAATTGTGACGCAGGGTTAAAAGTACGGGGAAAACGGAGATGAAGTAAAAAGTTCAAATATATAACCTTTTTTATCTAGGGTAAAGTTCTTCCAGCTTCTAGTAAGTGGTAATTATGAATAGTACTATTTCATCCCTTTTAGGAATCTTCCTCATGAGTTAATCTGTAAAATTATCTATTAAGTATATTACGGAGAGAGAGAGAGAGGGGGAGAGAGAGAGAGAAAGAGAGATACGTACACACATATACATGCACGCAAGCATATACACGCATACATATAACCAAACTTTTAGATCAGTTCAAATATGTTTGGAACATATTTGACCTGTAAAATGTTCATTTTCATTGCAGTTTACCGTGAAGAAAATTCTCGCTTTAGGCAAGAGGCGTTAAAACATGAACAGTAATTTCAGAGCGCCAACTGAGGACTGATGAATGCATTTCAAGCTCCTTTGCTATAGTCTACACCAGACACCAAACAGAATAATCTTGAAATAACATTAAAAGCTATAGCTTCCTAATAGAAAGTCAGTAGAAAGCACCCATGGACTGGATGCCACGGCCGGCAAGCTCCAACAAATTATGTAGGAGGAACGCGAAGCAGCATCGCTTAATAAACGAGCCTTTAAATCATATATGAATGTGTGTGTATGTGTGTGTATATATATGTATGTATTATTTACAGCTTCTATAATGTTGTGTTTCGCCCAGAAGTCTCTAACTTTTGGGTTATCTTAATTTTTATGAAGTGTTTGAAATTTCGTCGATATTATATGTTGATGTTTGCTATCACACCTCCATCCATTTGCTGAGAGTAAAGCAGCTGGGTTCTTGGTGATAAATTTTCACTTTCACATTATGAGAACGATGCTTTGAGTTCACTAGGTAACTTGATGCATTGCGTTGAAAGAGTGATGTCTTATTTTTCTTTCTTTTTTGAAATATTATGCTTGGCATTGTACCTTTCAACAATGCATGGAGTAGGGTTTATATTTATTGGAAAACAATCTAAACTCTAATCTATGTTTTTTCTTTCGTGTGGATACAAACGTGCCCATAAACACAGCACACACACATACATACATATATATTACGTAACCGACTCTGATGTTATAATAACTCTGAACATTAACATCTTAGCTTAGATTGTTTTGTCGATTGTATGCATGTATTTATAACTTGGAAATCAGCGTTTCAGCCATTAAATCTACGTACGCAAAAACATTCATGCATTCATGGGCACAGAAAACATTCATGCGTTCATACATACAAGCATACATATCGATATTTACGCACATAATTTTGTATTTGTGTGTGTGTGTATTTTGCGTTTGTAGTTCGTGTAGAAAACCTTAAGCGTTGGGGACTTGTCTGTGTCTTTTAGATTTAACAGCTGTTTGCTATAAGATGCTCTAGATACCTACTGGGGTAATCGGTGCTTAGTAGAGTACGTCAAGCTTTACGGATCGTCAGCATGTAGCATACTCAAAGAACCAGTTGATAGTTGACGTTGTTTCTTAGAAGAACCGTTAAAAGAATTTCTCGTGACAACGCTCAAGAATTCACAAAAATAAGTTAATTTGAAAATAGGCTGCGTTCACGTGCTTGCGATTCTTACGAAAATTTCCTCTTATTTATTTGGAACAAAGTTGTTTTTATTTTACTATAATTCCAGGCCAGTTCTGATCGAACAGAGCTTTTGTGATTAAAACTGTTCCATTTTTAACCATACTGCTTGTTTTCTTAAGAATATATATATGAATGATACTTTTATCTTTTAATTGCTTTAGTCATTGTCATACTGGGGCACCGCCTTGAAGAATTTTCAGGTGAATTAATCGGCTCTACTATTTAATTTTTGTTAAGCCTGGTACTTATTCTATCGGTCTCTCTTGCCAAACTGCAAAGTTATAGGAACGTAAACACATCAACACCGGTTGTCAAGTGGTGGCAGGGCGACAAACACAGATACACACACACATACACGCACACAAATGTATATATACAGGTATAACTCGACTTAAGTTGTTCTCGATTATACGTCGGTTTTCAAAAATGATATATGGAAAAATAAAAGTCAAATCAAGTCAATTTACTCGACTTTATGTCTGTTTGCCACAAATATTGGAATTGTAAAATCACTAGAAAACCGTTAAAAGCTCACAAAATGATGTTACTGTAGAATAAATATGAATAAAATCATATAAAATCATATCAAAATATGTTCTGTAAATGTTAAGATACACACCATAAAGTAGTGTAGCTTAGTGAACGAAATCATGACATCAGTTGTGTTGTCTTATTTATCGGTCTTTCGGAGCTCATATTGCACTGTAGCTCCAATATCTGCCGTTAGGCGTCGTTGTCACTAGTGGTTCCCGCAATTGTTTTGAATTCAGATTTGTTTACGTCTGTTTATCATCTACTTTCTCATTCTCATTCATTTATGACTTTATTTTTTGCCCTCATAGCTCCTAAGAAAGTTCATAGTGAAAGTGCTAAGCACCATGCTATAATGCTGGAAGATAAACTGGCTATGATAAAACGCCATTTAAAAGATGAAAAAGTGGTAGCAGTTGCACAATCTTTTGGGATGAGTCGGACAACTTTATCGACAATTGTACATAATAAGGATAAGATTTTAGCGCATATGAAATCTGAAGCCCCAGGATTGAACACTGTCATCAGTAAGGAAAGAGCCAAACTCTTTGAAGAAATGGAAAGTCTTCTCTTTGGATTGTTAGGTTGAATCGTCAGCACGCTATTAGTAGTTAAGAAATCATTCAAGAGAACGCGATGTCTTTGTGTGAGGACCTGAAGAAAAAATATCCAGATAAGAAAGATGTAGAGTTCAAGGGAAGCCAAGGATGGTTCATGAGATTTAAGGAGCGAAGAAGTTATCAGTCCATTAAGAAGCAAGGTGAAAGGGCTTCAGCTGACGAATAAGTAGCAGTGGAATTTCGTAATGAATCAAAGAAAATCACCAAAGAAATCAGGTTTCTTCCCGAACATATTTTTAACTTAGACGAAACTGGATTCTATTGGAAAAAATTGCCAGACCGTTCATTTATTTCCAAAGAGAAGAAAACTATTCCAGGCTACAAGGACTCAAAAAAACACATGGCCATTATGTTAAGAAGTAATTGTGCAGGTTTTAAGTTAAAACCATTGCTTGTGTACCATGCACACAACCCCCATGCCCTGAACAAGAGAATTATAATTGTCACTAATTGTGACTAGGGTATTAGGCACTTTTCAGACGATTATGGCCCCTGTTAACGTGTATGTTTTCATTCATGTGCGTTAACTATAGCATTAGAGCGGTTTAGCTGTTATTTCGAGCAACGTAGGTGTTTTCTAACACCCTAGTTACATTTCTCGCCAATCATAATTCTCCTCCTTGATGAAATATTGCAAACTACTGTTTATATATACGTGTGTGTGTGTGTGTGCGTGTGTGTGTGTGTGTGCATTTTTTGAAGGGGCATGGCTCAGTGGTTAGTGAGTTGGGCTCACAATCATGAAGTAATGAGTTCGATTCCCAGACCGGGCTGTATGTTGTGTTCTTGAGCAAGACACTTTATTTCACGTTGCTCCAATTCACTCAGCTGTAGAAATGAGTTGCGTCGTCACTTGTGGCAAGCTGTAATGGCCTTTCCTATTCCTTTGGATAACATCGGTGGCATGGATAGGGAAGACTGGTATGCATGGGTGACTGCTGGCCTTCCATAGAACAACCTTATCCGGAGGGGAACTTTCTTGGTGCAATCCCATGGTTATTCATGTCCGAAGTGGGTCTTTACCTTAACCTTACTGCGCATTAGTCTGGCGACCTTGGTAATTAAGAGGCTTCCGCTGGTACATTAGTGCGTGTTATGAGAGATACAGGATTAACAATATGCGGAAAGTTGGTATTGTACGTGCATATTATCGACGAAATGTAGCGATGAAATTATTTTAAAATACCTTGAAATGTAGGTACTTCTTTATTGCGAATAAGTTAAAAGTGAATTATTGATAATAAATCGTTCTGTTTGTGTTAAGATATAAAATAAATTTACGTTAATGACTCATATGCAATGACAATTTGAACATAAGTATCTTCGGTTAAACATACGCTTCACAAATTATGAAACAGACATAGCAGAAGTATAAATACAAAAAGAAATACAATTATATACTTATACAAATAAACACAAATGCATACACACACACATACACAAACAAAAACGATATATATATGCATAAATATAATGCATATGCATATAAATATATATATATATATACATATACATATATATATATATATATATATATATATATATATATATATATATATGCGTACATACAATATACATACATGCATACAAAAACCTACATATAGACACAAATGTATCTATATACGCATGCATGTGCGTATGCGTATATACGCGTGTATGTGTGTGCGTGTGTTGTGTTGTGTGTGTATGTATGCGCGTGTGTGAATGTACATGTGTGTGTTTAAAAAAAATGAGATATATTTGATCTGACATCCCAGTAAAAATCAAATCAATGAAAGACAAAACAGACATATATAATATAAGAAAGAAGGTGGATTGGCGGAAACTTTACTACAGATATTCAACATCTTGGAAAGCAATCATATTATGGAGTGGTAAGTTAACAGTTTGATTTAAACATCCGCGTGACATGGAATCGGTGTTGGTAGGGATGGTGGTGGTATTTATGGTTATCTGTTGTATTTTAGCTGAAACACAAATATTTCCCCGTTTAAACATAAAAAACCCACCTCACACTTTGTCTTGAAAAAAATGTTTTCGTTTCTTTTTTTTTTTTTTGTTCTGATATTCAGAAGGCGACAAATAGTGCTACGTTGTTATGTGTATGTAACATCAACGCCTGCACATGCGTATGCCCAAGCACGATCTCTGTCTCTCTCTGTCTCTCTCTCTCTCTCTCTCTCTGTCTCTCTCTGTCTCTCTCTGTCTCTGTCTCTGTCTCTCTCTCATACATACACATGCAAACACATACATAGCGCTGTAGATAGAGAGACGATAAATAGATAGACAGACCAGTGTATATATACATATACATATATATACGCATATATGCGCACGCGTATGTATGTGAGTACGTGTGTTGTGTTGTGTGTGTGTATGTGCGAGTGTGAATATGTGTGTGTGTTTTTAAAAAAATGCGATATATTTGATCTGACATCGCAATAAAAATGGAATCAATGAAAGACAAAACAGACACATATAAGAAAGAAGGTGGATTAGCGGAAACTGTACTACATCTATCTATCTATCTATCTATCTATCTATCTATCTATCTATTTCTCTCTCTCTCTCTCTCTCTCTATATATATATATATATAATATATATATATATATATATAATATATATAGATAGATAGATCGAAGTGCATCCTCGGTAACTGTTGCGGTGGCGGCGGACGAGGAAGCCACAGGAACGACAGCAATGTGTGTGTATGTGTGCGTACAAACAGATAAAGAGATAAATATTGGTTTCAGATTTTAGCACAAGGCCAGCAGTTTCGAGGGAGGGGAAAAGTCGATTACATCAATCCCAGTGTTCAGCTGGGACTTATTTTATTGATCCTGAAAGGATGAATGGCAAAGTCGAACCCGGCAGCATTTGAATTCAGAACGTGAAGACGGACGAGAAGCATTTTGTCCGGCGTGATAACATTTCTTATTTCTTTATTGCCCACAAGGGGCTAAACATAGAGGGGGCAAACAAGGAGAGACAAAGCTGTTAAGTCGATTACATCGACCCCAGTGCGTAACTAGGACTTAAATAATCGACCCCGAAAGGATGAAAGGCAAAGTCAACCTCGGCGGAATTTGAACTCAGAACGTAACGGCAGACGAAATACGGCTACGCATTTCGCCCGGTGTACTAACGTTTCTGCCAGCTCGCCACCTTAAATAGATAGATATTGTTTATAGCTGTGTATCGAATCAGGCGTTGAGCGTGACCAAACTTCGCTTGTGAATTTTGGTGTCTACACATCCAAATCCTTGACATGAATCTTCCGTCTCAGACATGTTTAGTTAATGAAGCCGGATATTGCTTTATATGCACCTTCTTTTGTCACTTCTTCATATCTTTAAATTATAATCCAGATACATCCGTACTTTCAGATACTTTCTGGAATATGAGGCTGAAGTACCAAGCGGCTGGGTTTTGTTACTACTCCGAGTAGTAAACATGTAGGCTTTGAATAATATAAGCATCTTATGTTCTCTTATTTTTAGGTGTGCAGAGAACATTAGTGATCTTTTAAAAATAAACAATACGTATTTCAAGCTTTCTCTACATTCAAACACCGTCTCTTCCTCCATAAGTAGTTTCTTTTCATCTACAATCTTGTATTATTACGGCTCCGTCAGATCTTCGTTTGAGATTCGGGTAAGTGTGTATTTGACGCTACAGTCTCCGATGGGGGTCTCCTTTTATGTATCTTACTTGCTTATCGGCTTGGTTTTTTTCTTCTTTCCTTACTCCCCACTTTTTTTTTTTTTTTTGGCTGTTGCCGGTTGTTATCCACTTCTCTGCATTCTACATTTTTTGCCTCATTGTCACAAGACAATTGAGTGGCATTTCTCGTCGTGGAGTCTTCTCAGCTTTGCGTTTGGAGGATGTTACATTTCATTTTCTTGATAACTAGCCTCTTCATCGGTCATTGAGGCGACTCTGGCTATATTCAGGACTGCTATCAGTTTGTCAACTGGAATAGCCGAAGAATATTGTAGCTACTATCTCTGTTGTTTGTGGCAGCTCTTTTTCCCTCCTCTTCCTCAAATTCAACTTCCTTTTTTCAGGAAACAAAACTTCCAAGTGATTCTAGCAAGGATTTCTGTTTTGACCTTCCCCACTACTCTCACAATGGGAGTACAATTGCGGGATAGTCTTGAAGACTTTTGTGGTCATCAAGATTTGACTCTACGCGCAGACCTCATTTTATCACATATTGCTATTCATCCCACTCAAACCCACCACTGCCCGTTCTGTAACGCAAAAGGTGACGATTAGACAAGGGCTTAATTTCGTACCAACGAGTCAAGCCACAACACTTGTGTTCGTCTTTTCATATATTACTATAACAACCAATGGACATGTGTGCCGCACCAGTTCGTCTGTTCTCTCACTTGTTTTCTTGGTCGATAAAATAAATACCAGTTGAGCACTGGGGGGTTGTTGTAATCGACTTAACTCGTACCCTGAACTTGTTGGTCTTGAGCCAAAATTTGAAAACATTATTAAAACAATAATAATAATAATAATGATAATGATGATGATGATGATAATAATAATAATAATAGTTGTTGTTATTACTGTTATTATTATTATTAATATTATTATTATTATTAATATTATTATTATTATTGTTATTGTTATTGTTATTGTTATTATTATTATTATTATTATTGTTATTGTTATTGTTATTGTTATTATTATTATTATTATTATTATTATTATTATTATTATTATATTATTATTATTATTATTATTATATAAATGCATAAAAATGATATTATTGTGTTTTGCCAACCTGTGATGTTTATTTCGAGATGTGAGGGTTATGTTAAACTGTTAAAGAAAGCGGAAAGGAGATAGTTCTCCAAAACATAATAGTTGTAGTTCCAATCATTTTCGCAGTAAAAGCGGAAATTAAAGAGAAATGCGCGGAAACAGGAAAAAATTTGATAACTTTGTTAGTCCATGGCAGCGTTTTCAACGATAGCAATTCTAGCTACTGTGAAAAAATACATGCATGCAAAGCAAATGAACGGTACCCTTTTGAAATAAAGATATCTTTCCTTGTGCATACTCTAGCAAAAATCACAACGCCAAAAATCAGTCCCACCCCAATCCATATTGAATGGAGAAAAAATAAAAAAACAAATCCTTCATTTAATATGAAAGAAAAAAAATCCCTTTTGCAGATAGCGAAAAATTTTAGGAAATGAAAAAGACAAATTGAGAAAGAAAATTACGTATCTTCCCATTCGCAAAAAGAACAAGAGAATCGGCTTTAATCTTCTGAAAATGTATTAAATGAAGCGTTTCCAAAAGAGGGATTGTGATGTGTGGGGATAGCCGAGTTCAAGGTTGCAATGAATTAGTATAAAGTTTCCATCTGAATAAGCCACAAAAATAACAGAGAAGAAACTAAAGGTTTTTTTTTTTTTTCATTTCTCCTTATACGTATGGTGACGATACAAAAACACATTGATACGCAGAAATTCCTTGGTTATACATCGATGAATATCCATAAGAGATATTGTGAAGATATTTACATTTCAACTCATATTTTATAGATAGGATTGTACATGAGAATCGCAAGTACAAGTCATATCAAATGAAGACAGCTCTACAAAATTCCAAATTTAGGTTTTGTTATACGAAATTTATATTACGTTTTGTAATAAGACTCATAGGGATGCATGGGATCTGTTCCATTTGTAGAAAGCATTATTATCCTCGGGGATGAGGGAGAGGAAAGAAGGTGAGAGATAAGGGTGAAGGATGTAAGAGGGATTAAAAGGTGCAAGTCATTAAGAGTCTGAACAAGACATTTGGAACATTGGGTTGAATCTCATCTACTCGTTTGTGCTACCCATTTATAATCGACTTATTTGTCCATTGCTGTATTCTGTATATTCAACGACGAAATGTTTGCTTTTCAAACAAGTCCGATATAAGGAAACGAGTGTTTTTCTTCTGAAAATTATAAAATGTTGAACTAATATATATATTTAGAGTATTCTCTACCAAAGTAAGTAAAAAACACCCCACCAGATACGGTATTAAAAGCTGTTAACGAAATTGGTGATGAATATTTACAACAGTGTGATGAATCCACACACTGGCAGATTAACGCCTGTCTGTATGCGCTGGCTACTAGTGTAAACCAATACAGATTTGTACATAAAACGTACAGATCTACACATACATACATACATACATACATACATACATACATACATACAAAAATACCCTGTTGTTGATGTTGAAATTCCAATGAAGGAACCTTGGATCTTGGTTAGAAACGGATTCTTTCTCTATTGGCAACAAATCTTGAAATAAACTGAATAATGTCACATACATACATGGCGGCATAGTAAGTGTTTGATAATTATTTACGATCTGGTTCAGTTTTAAGGAAAAACGTGGTAGCCACGAATATACTCCAACCCAAAATAGTAGATAAAATAAAAAGTAAAGAGAAAAAAATGGCCATATTTCAAATTAAACAGGTAGACACAGTTGTAAACAGATATTTACACTTTGACAAACAGAAATGATGAAAATGGAAAAAAAAAACTTATAAATGAAAGCACAATATTTGACAAGGAAGGAAACAACGGCAACACATCTTTTGCTGAATTTGCCAGTCATAAAAGAGACCGGAATATCATTTTAAGTGTCTGTTGGGATTACATAGGGGTTGGTGTAGAAAATATTGGCAAGATAAGGTGAAGCAGAAAAGATGAGAGCCGTCTAAAATTTGAGATTAAACATGACAGCTGCATATTAGAATTGTGTAAAAGTAATAATGTTATAACAATAAAGAATTTTTTCACTTATACTAGTGTACTTAAATAGTACTTTAGTCTCTGACC
>NC_042998.1:55585833-55595833 GCF_006345805.1 Octopus sinensis | reverse complement strand
GACTACATACTTGTGTTAAGTATCAAACCGAAGGAACATATCAATTATTGTCAATGTATCTTATCGCTTAATGTATTTTACCCGTTAAGAAGTATATCATACACAACAATAAAAAGCAGTAAGGATGTGGGTCACTTTACGAATACGCTTGACTTTACTTATCCCCTTTTCGAGCATTCTTATAAAATCTCCAGAAATTTGCGTAAAGAATTCTGATACCTGTTGATAGTTATGCACAATCGTGATACCTGTCCTGGTTATACACATTCATATCTAGTATAGTCTTGTTGTGACTATTCATCCTTTTCGTTATTTAATGTTCTCCGTCCTTTATTATTATTATTATTATTATTATTATTATTGTTGTTATTGTTATTATTATTATTATTATTGTTATTATTATCATTGCCTTTGCACAGCTTCTAACGCTGGAGATGGACTACGGTGTCAGTTGTTCACTACCAGTGAACTAAGGTAACGCCTCTTATTTTTCGAGCACCTTCCGGAGTATTCAAGCGGTTCCAAGCAGTGCTGTTTTCTGCAAGTGCTCCACCCTTATTGCAGCCCCTATTTGTTCCATGCACTTCTCGAGATTTTTACTGGCTGTTCCCAGGGCTCCGACAATTATTGGTACGACTACCACATTTTTTATCGACCACAACTGCTTTACCTCCCACATATAGTCTGTATGTATCAATGTTTGGGTGGAGTGTCCCATATCTAGTTAGCAACTTCCTTGTCTTTCTGTCTAAGCTGTTTAGTTCGTCTACTGTCCATGCGATTACCCCTGCTCCATATCTAAGGAGTTGATAGCTTCAATCTTATTCCGTCCGTTGAACTTTGACTTAAGGATCAATCTCAGTCTGCGCAAATACACCACCTTAAATTTTTCTGTCATTTCTTTCTCCATCAATTTATCCATTTCCAAAATCCCCAAGTACTTATAGCCCGTTTCTTCTACCTGCTTCATAGCCTACCCCGACGGTATCGTTAGCCTGTCCATACATTTGATTTTGCCTCTCTTCAAGACTAACACACTATACTTTCTCAGTCCGAACTCCATTCTGATATCAGGACTGAAGGTATACACCGTATCAACGAGGGAACTCATTTGGGTTTCATCTTTACTATAAAGTTTGAGGTCATCCATGAATAACAAATGGTTGACTTTTTGTTGGCGGCTTTTAAATACACACCCAGCTTTTGTTTTCATCAGAATCAGTGTTAATGGTATCAAGCACAGTACAAAGATTAGTAGGAACAGTCAGTCCCCTTGGAAGATGCCCCTCCTGATTTGTACTATCCCTAAACTTCTTCCGTATGCTGTCAGGTCCGTCCTCCAATTCGTCATACCTTTTCCAAGCAATCGCTCAACATTCGATGCAATACCAAATAGGTTCATACATTCTATTATCCAAGAATGTGGGATCATATCGTACACCTTACGATAGTCGATCCATGACATGGCTAAGTTACTTTTCTTCCTCTTGCAGTCTCTAAGTACAGTTTTGTCTATCAGGAGTTGATCCTTAGTACCTCTGTACTTACGCTTGCAACCTTTCTGTTCATGTGGCAGGACTCCATTTTTTCCAGATGTTCGTACATTGACTCTGCGAGTATTCCATTCAATAACTTCCACATAAGTGGCAAACAGGATATAGGCCTGTAACTGTCTATCATATTGCCTTTTTCGATATTCTACTTCTTTCAGTATTATACTTCTTTTTCAGCGCCCTGTATTTTTGATCGCTTTTAAACTCACCTTTCTCTTTTCGGTGTTACAGAAATTTTCTTTGAAAGCATATCTAACCCTGCTGTATCCGTTTTTCCACCATGGTTCCTTTCTTTTGTCACTCCCATTATATTTCTTTTACCTGGCATCAACACCCACATTTTCTGCTACAACAATACTTGCTGCCTTGATCAAATTATTTGTTTCTGTGATGTTTGTTCTGGTGTATTTCAGAATATCATTGACATTTTTCGTTTCTTGGTGCAACTTCCACTGGTCAACCTTTTTAAGGTTGCAAATAATGTCGCTATCGTTCTTGTAGTCTTGCCTTTATTCTGTCGTAGATTGCTTTTTGTTCATTTGTCATGTCGCCATTAGTTTTATTGTCTTCTTTTAGATCTATATGTCTCTCATCAAGTAAACTACCACTGTTTCTTTCCTGTGCTATAAGATTACTTTTATTACTAAGAACTTTAATTTCATCGTTATCTCTGCTGATATTTTCTAAGACCTGTCTTTTAAAGGCTTCGAGCTCTACTTCTGTGAACCAATGATGTTTTCTTATAGCTCTAGCTTGATCACATACTCTCTGTTCTGTGAGTTGAAACAAGCCCTTTTTCCTCCAATAATCATAATACGTTATATGTATCCCCTAATTTGAACACCCTTTTCATCTACCGGGTTGCTCAGGTAGTAACACTCCATGACCACAGCATTAATTTGCTTGCTCCATCTACGCTGTGTGTGGTGGTCCCTTTCTGGATATCGACAGGCTGGAGCTAGACCAGAATCTCTGAACCTGTCGGATGCAACACTCTCACCATCAACGGCTCCAGTTTCATTACCACCGTTATTCACAATATTTTGTTTTTTCATTGCCACTCATATGAGGTAGCGATTATCAGGTTGCGCATTTACCAGTGGTTTTATTGTGACACCATCACTAGGTGTATCATTAATCAGGACATTGGGAGACTCCACCAGCTCTTTTCATTATTATTATTATCATCACTGATATCACTGGCATTATTGTTTGGGCCTCAGATTCCTGTGCTATCAGAATAGTAGTAGTTGTAGTATTTGTAGTATTAGCAGCTGCGGCATATTATCATTATTATTATTTTTATCATTATCACCATCACCACCACTACCACTGTTATTATCGTTATTACTATTTCTCTTTATTATAAAATTTATTATAGATATTATTACATTTATTATAGATATTTAAGCAGAACATTAACTGCATCGATCTCACTAGTTTTGGAGGGCTTTTGAAGGTTATGCGCCATCTTTATGGAGGGCTTATGAAGGCTATGCACATTTCTCATCTCCTTGGAAGGCTTGTAAAGGTTACATACATTTCTCATCCTAGAAAAGGTTATATACATTGCGTATCTCTTTGGAGGGCTTGTAAAGGTTACATACACTCCTCCAACTCGTCGGACCGAAATAATGATATATGCATAACTTGTAAATATATAAATATGCTTTTCTAGTTTTATCTTTCAGGCTGCGACCACGCTGGGGCACCACCTTGAAAGAATAGGTACGGCCAGTGTGTAAATAATTTGTAACTATATAAATATATATTTGTATAAATATATTAATCTAAATGACTTGTAAATATATAACTTTACTTGCGTATATATATATATATATATATATATATATATATATATATATATAACCTGCACATATCAAAATATATTTGTGTATATAACTTGTGAATATATTAAATATATTTGCGAATAAATGTTGTGAATATGTAGATATACCTATGTACACATTTTTAAATATACTTGTCTATGTAATTTGTACATTTAAAGATATATTTGTGTATATAACTTGTAAACATATAAATATATTTGCGTATACAACTAGTAAATAGTTAAATACACTAATGAGCATAACTATGAAATTAGGTGTGAAAGTATTAGAATTGATCTGGTTGTCATTTATCAGAAATGTTTCACTGTTATTCTATTTATTTAGTTTGGCGAGGGTGGTGATTGTGATGCTGGTGGTGGTGAGAAACGAATCACACTAAGAACACGTTTAAGCATTCACAATCAGATATGAAAACACACACACACACACACACAGAGTGAGAGAAACGCACACACACAGAAGTTCTTCGGGCATGCCATCAACGATAACAAATAAAATGTTATATTCCTATTTTGAGAAGTTAACCTTATACAAGGTTCCCTGCTCCGTATTAAAAGCTGTTACCGATAAATTAGAAAGTAGGAAGTTTACACATAAACAGATAAACACAGCTGGTAGCAGACTGCCCCGAAATTTTGCTAGTTCATCTGATCTGTATTTCGCTAAAAGATAAAACTCACTGCATAACAAATACAATGCAGAGAATACCGTGAATGAACGAGTGCTTATGGTGTTGAATACTAAGCACTATATTTCCAATCCTTCGTACATAATCTGACCTATAAAATGTGTAACTCACCTTCGCTCTGAACACACGTACGTTCATCCGCAAAGTCTGCTACTATTCATTTTGCACACGGACACCATATTTTCTTAATTTCGATTTCTCTCCCAAGGTATTCATTTATACCAATGGTTCGCAACCAGGGTCCATATGAGCCTTAGGTGTCCACATACGATTTTTAGATGTCCATGCAAGCAAGATAGCAAATTGAGACCCATAGTAGTACTTTAAGGGTCCATGAAAAAAATTTTGCTTTAGATATATTTATTAATAGAAGGAGCTAAGAAGCTAGGTGCAAGTGTGGCTGTATGGTAAGAAGCTTGCTTCCCAACCACATGGCTCCAGGTTCAATCCCATAGCCTGACACTTTGGGTGTCTTCTATTAAAGTCTGGGGCCATATATATATATATATAAGAGTTTAGGAAAAAACAAAAGACGAAGACAGGTGGTGTACAAAACAAACAGATGTATTAGTATAACGCTCGGGAATAGAAAAAATCTTTTACGTTTCGAGCCTAAGCTCTTCTACAGAAAGGGAAACAGAAAAATCAAGGAGAGAAAAAATGCTTGTGGTGGCTAATATACACACACAAGACAGGCTTCTACAGTCTTTACGTCTACCAAATTCACTCACAATGCATTGGTCAAACACATACTCGAGGTGCCGCGAACTAGGGCTGAACTTGAAAACATATGGTTGCAAAGCGAGCTCCTTATAACACCTCAGCTAAAAAGCTTCTAAAAAGCGCAAATAAAATAACAGTAACATGCAATTATCTGGGATGGTGCTGTTGCTATACAAATATATTTTCATCATCCACAAAGCCACATATTGAATAGTTTAAACTTCACGCATTAATACACAACACTCGTTTGCTCATTGATGCATGATGTCCTACTTCTGTTATCCAAAACAGCCTTCCCTGATCATTTGAACCTGCCAATTGTGTATGACCCCATTAACAAGTTCTCCATACAGCTTTGTCTTAGCTTCGTCTTGTCATTCTTACTGTGGTTTTAATACAGATCAGATCCCATTCAGTACTGAGAGGGGTAAACATACATTATACATACATTTCAACGAAAAGTCAGTCCCTTCCTTTCAAGAAGACATGAAATAATTGAAAATAAAAGAGAATATTCCCACATAATATGTGTGTGCGTATATGTGGGTGTGTACATGCGTGCATAATTGTTTACATATATATATGCATACATACAATATATGTGTGTGTGCATACACATGCAGTATGAAATGTGAAAGATGTGTATATATGACTAGATATGCTTCCTCCAGTATGTTTCAACACAAATTACATATAAGCCTGTAATTTGGAATATATTGGGCATTTTCATATGCACATACATACATACACACATACATACAAACATACATACATACATAACTGTACATATGCATGTGTGTATCTATCTATCTATCTATCTATCTATCTATCTATCTATCTATTTATCTATCTATCTATCTGTCTATCTGTTTGCCTGTCTGTCTGTCTGTCCGTCTATCTATCTGTCTGTCTGTCTGTCTGTCTGTCTGTCTGTCTGTCTCTCTGTCTCTCTCTCTCTCTCTCTCTATCTATCTATATATCTATCTATCTATCTATAGTTGAATACATCACACATAAAGTATGGAGTTTATTTTTTTAACAAATATGTATTTTTCCCCCCATTTCATTCCGTTACACATACACCCACTCTCCCCGAGTTTTCCTCCACCATTTCTCCGTGTTTATTTTCATTTATTTATCTTTGCCGATGCAAAAAGAAAAAAATTCGGCATACAACTAAAACATTTTATAACTCGCCAGTTGTGTCAAAGTGTAAGATTATATCAACAATATTTAAAGCCTTAATGTATAAAGTGTTATTTTTGCGGGATTGGGGTTGGTTTCATTCCTTTAAACATAGATGTATCATTTAATCTCTAGCCCTCCTCAACCATCAAAGATTCAGTTTACTACGAAAGATAATATCAGCTGCGATAGTATAAAAACATATCTTTACATCGATAGCCTAGTGCAATCTAAATTACATTATGAATGTATTGAAAAGCTGTTTCACGATTTCAAATTAAGTGGTTTGAAGCAGTTCAAATATTTATGTCACGCAAAAGTCTCAAATAATACTTATATGTATATAACATATAGGAGTAAATAGTTAACTAGGGAAAAAACGGTTTTCATGTAGTGGGCACTTGGTCCCACATGCTAAATTTTAAGAAGAGAAATGAAGATTCATTAGACTTCATGATTAAATGTAATCAAGAAATTCAAAGGAGACAATTAAAATTTGCATTAGACTGCTTCAGCTGAGTGAGGCCAAGGAATCTAATCTTTGAAAAGTATGGTAACCTCCGATATATCTCTGGTTATCAGACATCCCCAATAAAGCATAGTTCTCAACCAGTTTTACATGTGGAACCCTTTGATTTCTATTTTATTCTGGCGGAACCAACATTGCCTTTCGATGTTTAAAAACTAGTTTTATAGATATTTTTTTCAAAATTCCTATTTAGCTTTTCACTTATTAATCCGTGTAGGTTGTACTATGTAAAACGTTTAAGAAACAAATCTTGCTGTTTCTTGCAATAAAAAAATTTAAAACAAAATTCTTTCATGGATCCTTAAAATATAACTGTGGATCACCAATGTAACATTTTGCTTGCATGCCACCCCACCACAAAAAACAAAACAAAAAAAAAACTAATATGTCTCATGCGACCCGCTTCTTGAGAAAGGTTGTCCATGACTCATTTAACCAATGCATGTCAATGCTCATTGAATGAATGGTACAAATATGCTAAATGTACGTTGACAGTCTCAACAATTCAGCATAGTGACGGGAAAATTACCCGCGGATGTTTTGTGTATATAAACCATAGTTTTGTGGGGGTGATATACACAGCATAGTAAGCCACACAAAACGTTTCAGCAATTAAAATTTTGCACAAATAAGTCGACGAATTGGCAGAATCATTATCGCGCGGTACAAATTAATTTAGTGACGTTTCTTCTTGATCTTTACGTTCTGAGTTCAAATACTGTACAAGTCAACTTTGCCGTTCATCTTTTTGAGGTCGGTAAAATGAGTACCAGTTGAACACTAGGAGCCCATGTAATCAATTTTCCCCTCCCCTCAAAATAGCTGGCCTTCTGCCAGAATTAGAAGGAAAACATTATGCTCACATGCATTTTCGTACATTATACATAGCTACATAATTAAATACATACACACATTGATGCTTCTCAGCGGACGCGATTGACGGTCATCTCGGGTGGTAGCAGATACTTTCACGTCATCCCAGAAAAAAAAAAACATTGCCTTTGGGAAGATAGTGGAGGCACGTGGCTTAGTGGTTAGGTTGTCGGACTCATGATCGTAAGATTGTGGTTTCGATTCCTGGACCGGGCGACGCGTTGTGTCCTTGAGCAGAACACTTCATTTCACGTTGCTCTAGTCCACTCGGCTGGCAAAAACGAGTAATCTTGCGACGGGGTGGGAAATATATATATGCCATGGAAACCGGGAAACTGACCCTTATGAGTTTATGTGACTCGGGAAGGAACTTCACCAGCTGGGAAGATGGTTAAGGGATTTAAAGAAATAGGCAGTGTTTTAGACAAACTCCGTTCCGGACGCTCAACTGTAAAGAATAAAACGAAAGAAGCTACAATGGCTAAGGTCTTTTTGCTAGCTACAAAAAGTCATTTCGCAGGATATTCAAAGAACTGGATGTTCTCGAGAAATCATCGAACAGATCTTAAAAAAAATTTTAAAAAGTGGAATTATATCTATACAAGTTACAAATCTTGCACGATTTAACAGAGTTTGAGACCCACAGACGACTGGAGATGCGTGAATGGTTAGCTAATCAATTGAATGAAAACGACCCTTTTTACAGATGATCGTGGGCTGCTCCGCAACAACGCTATGTTTTGAGTAAACGGTAAAGTTAAAAGACAGAATGTACAGTTCGGGTCACAAAGCAATCTGCATTGAATAAGATTATTGAAAATATAGATTTGTGCCAGTGTACCAAGACGTCACCGTAACCCTGTATACATATATGCTCGTGTATATGTGTGTATCTCTATTGGTTTTTGAGCCAAAAAATTAACTAACTAACTAGCTAACATATATATGTACTATAAATCATATATATACATATACATATATTTATATACGTATACTTACATACATACATATATATATATCATATTCTATATTATACATATCTATTATATATATGTATACTAGTCACATAACGCTTTTCTTCCTCTTTATTTTGTGTGTATACATATATGCGTGTGTGTGCGTGGATGTATGCATCTATCTATATTTGTATGTGTTGTTCGGTGTGTGCGTGTGTGTGTGTGTGCATGTGTGTGTGTGTGTGTGCATGTGTGTGTGTGTGCATGTGTGTGTGCGTGCGTGCGCGCACGTATGTATATATGCATATATACAAAGTCAAGAAAAAGAAAAGCATTATGTGACTAGTATTCAAAATTATGCCGCACTTAAGTGTTGCAGATGAAATATCTGCGTTCAGAAGGTTTGTAAATGAACCAAATACGTATCATCTGAACTGTGTGTGATCGGAATAGTTAAATAGATCATTTATGAACACACGCAAGAGGGTGGATGATATAAACAGAAATTGGTTAAACCAGAGATGATGGAATATAGTTCACAGAGAAATCTCTCTCCTCTTCGCACCACCTCTCTCTCTCTCTCTCTCATGCACACACACACACGCATCCGTTCACTTCATATATACATGTACATAAAAGAGTGAAGGAAAGATATATATGTGTGTGCGTGTATGTGTGTGAGGGAGGGAAAGAGAGAAAGACAGAAAGAAAGAGAGTGTGAAAGAGATAGCGAGCTGTCAACGCACTCTGTGCGATAATGATTTCATGAGAAACTTTAATCCAATGAGAAGTCAAATGCAGTGCACAAGCAGGGAATGTACGCATGCTAGGTACATGGCCATTAATACGTAATACGGGGTGTGTTCAAAAAGTATCTGCCGCTAAAACTAACGAGATGTCGTGCCACCTTTCCTCCACATGTGACAAAAGTTTTCGCGCCGGTGGGCCGCGTTAATTCTCGGCTGGTACGGACGAGTAGTGTGTGCTTGGATTTTTGTTTTCATGCAAGATGACCGAACGCACCGAGCAGAGATATTGCATCAACTTATGCTAAAAACTTGGTGATACTCAAGCTCAAATCTTCTAGAAGATTCAGCAAGCCTTTGGCTGTGATGCCATGGACAAAACTCAGTTCATGGAGTGGTACAAACACTTCAATATGGCCGCACTTCAGTGGAGAGTGAGGCACGCTGTGGCAGGCCATGAACTAGCAGAAACGAGGAACTGATTGGGAAGATTCAGCGGATAGTCATGGAAGACCATTGTGTAACGATCTAGAAAATTTCTCACGAACTGGGAATAAGCACAGGATCAGCGCATTCTATTTTAACAGAGGATTTGTGGAAGCGGACAGTGTCGGCAAATTCGTCCTGAAGGTGCTTGGCGGAGCAGGTGAAGCAACTCCTCATGGAAATCGCCTAGGACATGCTGGACTGTGCAAGCCATGGCCCAAACTTCATTAAGACAATCCTCACTGGTGATGAGACAAGTGTTTATAATCACTGCTGAAAGAGTTTGGAATAAGGTATGGCAATAGTTTTGGTAACATTTAAATCTAAAATGAATTTTTAGAATTTGAGGGAATATATTATTTTATATATTTAGTAGTCTGAATTCCTCAGTTTGCTTCACCCACCTGCAAA
>NC_042998.1:55553333-55583333 GCF_006345805.1 Octopus sinensis | reverse complement strand
ATTGCAAGGGGGTTGGGGTCGCAAACCAATTTCCACAATATATCTTGTGTGTGTGTGTGTGTGTGTGTGTGTATTTCGATGTTCATATCATTCCCGAAAGAAATTATCTGCATCAATTAAGTGAAGTATTATCATTGAAACTATGTTGCAGGCTATCATCTGATAGTTTTAAAGGGCAATATCTTGTTCTGTCGGAGTTGAAATATACTTACCTATCTTCCACGATAGAACGTGTACACTTGCATTAAACATTTACTTTGTACCATTTGTATGGAACATTGAAATGTGACGTTGCTAACAGGAATATTTATTTGTAAGTGTTCTCCTTCAGCACAACCTCATTTGAAGCGAATCCATACACGCGCAGGCAAGAAATTACATGATTGATTTATAATACTAATGAGATTGCTTCTTGGCAAATATTTATCTTCAGGTAGGGCAGCATATCAGGAAACCCAATGATGTGATTCGATTCCCATTATCCACAAACATTCTTTCAAACAAGTTATAAGTAATTTGTTTTCATGATAACTAACAACCACTCTTCTTTATTCTTCTTGACTATAGAAAGAACTTTCTCGCAAGGAAAATATATGCATGCATATAAGCAAAAGGTTATAAAACTCTGAAACCGTGGAAAATAATTTGCATGGCATTAACATATTGGTTTCAAATTTTGGCACAAGGCTAGCAAGTTCAGAGGCGGGGGTTAAGTCGATTACATCGACTCCACTGTTAAACTGCATGTCCGATAAGTTCTCCGTCATAAATTCCCCGCGGGGAAAGTTCACCGTCATCAATTCACCATTTTTTAATTAAATAAAATAGTTTTTAACTATTAATAGTAAGTCACTATGGATATATTTTCTTGGAAAACTTTTCTCGCGATGAACTTTCCTCACGGTGAATTTTCCCTGCGGTGAATTGATGGTGGTGAATTTACCTGCAATCGTTCAACTGGTACTTATTTTATCTGCCCCGAAAAGATGAAAGGCAATTTGAGCGCAAACGTAAAAACAGACGGAATGCCGCTAAGCATATTTCTTGGAGCTCTAACGATCCTGCCAGTGTGCCGCCTTACATTACATCACCATATTAAAAATGACACAACACTACATTTTACTACTTACTTCTAACTAAATTTGACAATTTATGACATTTCAGTAGAATTTTGAAGCATTTCTAAAACTAACTAAAACCATCTAACAAATTTTATAGGAACATTCGGGGTCATCCGAAAGCACTGACCAAACGGGAAGTCGTTCGGAGCACCACGTGGTTGGCGGCATCAGGTATCTTGTTTGGGATCTTGAGGCAACGTCTATGATCTTTTACAGAGCCTCTCAGACTGACGAGCATAAGGAATAATCAAACTGGCGACCTGAGCCAAATACAGCAAGGTAACAAATACAGCAAGGTAACAATACACCGTCTTGGATTATTATAGTTTTACTGCCAACGAAAAGATGAAAGCCATAGTGTTTTTCTGGTAATAAACACCTTATTCATATATTTACATGTTTTAATCCCTGTGAAAGCTATATATATATACATATATCCCTGTGAAAGCTATACACACACACACACACACACACACATATATATATATATATATATTATATATATATATATATATATACTGTGCGTTATACTAATACATCTGTTTGTTTTGTACACCACCTATCTTCGTCTTTTGTTTTTTCGTGAACTCTCCCCCTATATATATATAATTTAGAGGAATGACCACTAAAGTGGTCATCCTTTATGCTAAACATAGACGTCAAATCGCCATTACCACGAAGAATGTGCTCTCAAGAAAAATCTTAGCAAAAAAACAAAATGTAATGCTTATTTTTACATTTTCGTTTTTTGCTGAGATTTTTCTTGAGAACACATTCTTCGTAGTAATGGCGATTTGACGTCTATATTTAGCATAAAGGATCTCCACATTAGTGGTCATTCCTCTAAATTTTGTATGTAACACAATTTTTAATCTTTTTAAATATGCTAATGAAAATGAAAAGGCAAAATGTTTTGCATCAGTTGAAAAGGATATTTAATTTAGACAGAGAATATAAGCATATAGTCTTTTACAGTTGCTTCTAGAACAGCCAAGCATGTAGATCACCATATCGACTACCGATTCTGTAAGCAAATTATTCCACCATCAGTGAGGGAGATGTCAGAGAGATGTAAAATTGAAGGAATATCCCTATTACACACACACACACACGCATGTATGTATGCATGCGTGTGTGTATAAGGGCGCCGAAGTTCAGCTTACTCGGCACGTTTGTAACCTTAGGCTAGTTCTTGAAAATATTCTCTTTAAAGCTACATGTTATCAGTAAAGAATATAATCTCGTCAAAATGTAGAAATAGTAAAAAATGACTGAATACAAATTGCTAGATTAAAAAAATATATAAATGATTGTCTTAAATTCGATATGAAGTCCAGCTGTAATAACACCTCATGTGATATTTTCTCCTTGTTATTTTCCCGATGTTTCTCCCATTTTCCCCTTTTTCTCTTCATTTCATTTTTCATCTAAGAATATCTTAATCTGACCCTTGAGGCTACTGCACGCTAATACAGTGTGCACACAAAGTAAACCCACGTTTTCTCTTCCTAACCTATCTATCTATCTATCTATCTATCTATCTATCTATCTATCTATCTATCTATCTATCTATCTATCTGTCTGTCTGTCTGTCTGTCTCTCTCTCTCTCTCTCTCTCTATCTATCTATCTATCTATCTACCTATCTGTCTGTCTGTCTGTCTATTTGTCTGTCTGTCTGTCTGCCTGTCTATCTATCTATGTATCTATCTCTCTATCTGCCTGTCTGTCTGTCTATCTATCTATCTATTTTCAAGTGTGTATGTGTAAAAGAATATATTCCTGTTTTAAATGAATTTGCTTTCTTGTTTTTAATTTCAAGTTTATTCCTCCATCCTCTCTCCCTCTCTTTTTCTCTTTCTCTCCTGCATCCAACTGCATAATTCTAACTAAAAAAAGTAAAATATTCTGCATATCAGCAGTGTTCTGTTTCTTTTCTTTTAATTAACTCAAATTTATCACTATTTTTCACTCTTTGTTATTACAGTTTAACAGTGCCAGCAAAAATATGTGCTACGTACCGGAAGCAGATAAATTTATATAATTTAAACAACTGCACGTGATTGGTAGCCTTCTTCTTTTTTTTTTAATTTGGTGTTTGATGGGATTGAGCCATATCGAATTATATTGTTTCCATAAGAAACAATATTAGTCGGAAGAGGAAGAACTTTGGTAAGAAAAAAACCCCCAAAATAATGAAAAGGCTAACACTAAGCTGAAAGATATATTATTTCAATATGTAGTTTCGACTCGGAGGGAGACGAGAAAAAACATGATAGACCGTTGACTGGAATTGAACAAATAATAGAATATATTAAATAAATAAAAGCAAGAGAAATTAGTGTGAACATGTGTTTTTTGGAAATTCTAACGTGGTACAATTGTGTCTAAATTGAAAAGGAATAAGAAAACAACTGCAACAAAAACAAAGGTCACATCCTTTTCTAAATCATTTCGAGTTTAAATTAAATCAACAATTCCCACCCTTTCCTAAATTTCATTTCCTTTATTTCGTTTCTCGTACAAAATTTCTTCTCTACTTATTTAAGTATTTCTGGCTTCGTTTTCATGTTTATTTATATATATATATTTTGTTAACTTAATCCTTCCTATTTTTCCTTCTTTATTTCTCCTTCCTACGCATCTCTAATCATATATACACCTATTGTTTTCCTAAAATACTACCACTATAGTTTTTCTTATTTAGCTTTTTTTTAATTATTTCTTATATTTTAATTACTAGTTCGCGAAAACATTTTGGCCAAATTGCTACTAATTTGTCTTTAAAATACCAAAGATAAACAAAGGATTATGATAGGAATTTTCTTAAAGAGATTTTAGAGAGAAAAAAATTGATATATTTTCTGCAAACATTAAACATTACGACTTAATACATGAAGATTTCTATAATATCCTTAGATTTCTATAATATCCACGACTTTCTAATTTTCTCTCCTAAGAACTATATATATATATATATGTGTGTGTGTGTGTGTGTGTGTGTGTGTGTGTGTGTGTGTGTGTGTAAATGCGAAATGCTGGAATGCGTGCTCAACACTGCATTGGTGGGTAAATAATTTCCGTATTTGTGAATTAAGGCTACCATTGGTTTCATGTGAAGAAGACTATGAAAATATCCAAGTATTTTAGCAGTTTTTCAAGCCGATCACATGGAAAAGCCCTTTCTCCATGTGATCGCCTTGAAAAATTGTTAAGATACTTGGATATTTTCATACTCTTCTTCACATGAAACCACACATAACCCCAGAAACAACGAAGCCTTCAACATCATCACCCAAACCTTCCCATCCCAGCAGATAAAACAATGAACGAAATTTTAAGCTCATATAAAATTATAAAAAGCAAAAAGCAACCGAAGTCACTGAAAAAAGTATTAACCAGCGCTAGACTTTACCCACTAACAACTAAGCCAAAAGTGACAAAATGTGGGCGTTCTAACTGTGGAACATGCCCCCATCTTCTGGGGGGTTCAGAATTCCAATTCAAATAAGGAGAAATATTTAAGATCAAATCAAATTTCACCAGCGCCTCAGCAAATGTAATCTATGTCATGACATGCATAGGATGTGGTAAACTCTATATTGGACAAACAGGAATTTCGCTCCGTCAAAGAATCCCCATTCACAAAGAGCAAATCCGTCACCCACAATACAGACAGTTAAATGTGAGTGAACACATAGAAAGATGTGCCAGGAATCTTAATCCCAATTTCCAAATATTTCCCTTTTACCAATGTTCACAGAACACCACAATGCAACAAGGGTTGAATAAAGAGGCATTTTTCATCAATAAATTTCTCCCCCAACTAAATATGAACACACAACTCAATACAGAACACCACTAACTCTTCAATTGAAACCACTAAACCCTATACACTTACTACACCACTCACATCTCTAAATCCAGAACTACTTACCTCCCTTACAAATAATCTTTTTTCTCAGGAACTATTTGACCTGACACCGTGTATTAACCGGTGTTGTTCAAACGATGAATAGCTTTGCGTAAAGCATTGGTTCGTTTTGTTCCCTTACTTTATTATCATCTTATAATCATCTCATAATAATGACTTTTATGACTCGTATTACTACCTCAGTCAATCTAAATGTATATATTTTTCGTTACCTGTCATAAATAGCCTTTTTCTATTTGCAATATGCATTTTCGTTGATTTTTTCATATTTTACCCTTACATTTCCACGTGTATTTTATATTTTATATTTTCTTTTCGTAACATATTTCATAAGGTTTGAAAATGCAATTTTAAAAGATGTTTATTTACTTTACCGGTTTCACTTTTTAGAAAAAGATTGTCAAAAGTAACATGTAAAAGCTTGGTTGTGTTAGTAACTAGTTGTCACAAAATACTACAATACATATATACATTCTTTGATAACAAGAACATGTTAAGAACAGTTTACAAGGGAAAATCTTGGGAAAATATAAAAAAGATTAACAAGTTCATCAAAATATTGGGCATGTTCTTGTTATCAAAGAATGTATATATGTATTGTAGTATTTTGTGACAACTAGTTACTAACACAACCAAGCTTTTACATTTTACTTTTGACAATCTTTTTCTAAAAAGTGAAACCGGTAACGTAAATAAACATCTTTTAAAATTGCATTTTCAAACCTTCTTTCATGTATAATTCCACTCGTGCGGTACCTTACAACTCCGCTTTATTATATATATATATATATATATATATATATATATATATATATATATATATATATATATATATATATATGTATATATCTCATCTGGCGATCTTCCACGCAGTTTTCCTTTACCTAATTTGTGTAACAACTTCTCTCTTACCACATCACTCGTGGACGTCGACTCCGACTTGAGAGAACAAAAAATCTTTTTCAGTAAAGTTTTCGTGGCTATGGTTTTGGGCGGGCTGCACAGTTTGTCTGACCACATGCAGGATGATTTTACGAACCACCACTCGTGTGGCTAACCGTTGGTTCACAGGTCTTGTTTTTAGTCATGCAGTGTGCCCAGAAGACCATCCTAGTGGTGGTGGTGGTGGTGGTGGTGGTGGTGGTGGTGGTGGGGAGTGGCGGCGGTTTAGTCACCGACCACCTATCCATGGAACAGGTCGTACGAGGGTTACATGGTACCAGTTGCAAGATTTTTTTTTATATGACCTGATGTCTAACAACGATCAGGTTTGTCCGAAGCTTTTGTTGGACATGTACTTTCAAAGGTGCCGCCTAATACTATCGAACCCAGAACTTCATGACTTTGCTGTTAATTTCTTAATCTTTCAGTACCCCTTTAAAAGCAGACATGCAAGCGAAACAGACACGCTTGAAACACACACAAATACACATATTCAAACACAAATACACATACTCAAACACATACACGAATGCATGTGTGAGTGTGTGAGTGAGAGAGGGGGGTAGGAGTGGGGGAAAACTATACCTGTAGTATTGTACTAAGATTCATATCCTTGTTATATTTTCTATAACATGATAGTTTGAAGAGATACAAGGTGCCATATCATCGCGTTAAAAGAAAACGAGCGATATTGATAATCACAATGCAAATTAGTTTGCCCATTATATTTCTTGTTGTCATCTATGTTGATGCTGCTGTGTTCTTCTTCTTCTTCTTCTTCTTCTTCTTCTTCTCTTCTTCTTCTTCTTCTTCTTCTTCTTCTTCTTCTTCTTCTTCTTCTTCTTCTTCTTCTTCTTCTAATCAGGGCTCACGCCACAAACAATAATCTCTAATTCGAGCCTACTCTAAGCTACTAAGAATGCGTGTAGCAACTTGAAGATCCACCCACCACACGCGATAGACTGGTGGTTGCACGGGTGCGAAAGCTACGTTGTTATCCTCATTCCGTAAACGGTGGCTTTTAACGGGTGGAGAGCTGGACCATCTTGGGGTACAGAGGATTCGCAATCTAGACTAGGTTCTGAAAGTTTACCACACCATAATGGGTTACACCATGGTTCATCTGCTTTGTAGAAAAAGTAGGAAGAAAGAGCGAGAGAAAGTTGTGGTGAAAGAGTACAGCGGGGTTCATCCCCCCCCCCCCCCGGAGCCTCGTGGAGCTTAGGTATTTTTGCTCAATAAACACTCACAATGTTCGGTCTGAGAATCGAAACCGCGTTCTTAAGACCGCAAGTCCGCTGCCCTTACCACTGGGCTATTGCGTCTCCACTTGATGCTGCTGTTGTCGTTGTTGTTGTTGTTGTTGTTTAGACTCATATTTGCTCTGATTGATCAGACTTGTGATCAAACGGCGAATACACCTTCTTTTCATTTCAGAAATAAAAAAAATTTAGAACTATGATACATTTATCAAATATAACTTTGTTATTTTTAAAACAGTAAAGTGTAACTTAGAATGAGTTCACTCCTTGCCGGTTGAGTGACTACGTTAGTATTCTTATTAATCGGAGTCTGTTCTAGAGTAAAATTTTCACCTCTAAGTTCAGAATATTGAACGGTGAGTCGGTGAGATACGCTTAAACACCTACACCTGAATACTGTAATGAGAACAATAAAAATAACAACAAAATTTCAGAATGATAGAAAATGTCGAGTAGTTCTAATTATCACAATTTTAATTAATAATCACATCGAAAGACGATTGTAAATACTCACTATTCATTCAGAAAGTAGTTTTCCGAATAGATAAATTGAAAAAAAAAAGAAAAAAAAAGAAAAGTAACAAAAAAAAATCATCAAAAATAATTGATTTGAAATTAATTCTGTTGCAAGATTTCTTCGAATGGAATGGAAATAGTTTCAGATGTTTTCGATTACTACTTCTATAATTGGTGTAATGGCAAGTTGGATAATTAATCACTCAAATGATGAGAGTGCTGACTAAAGGAATCTGCTATTAGAGAAGTAATTGCTATTCACATACGAATGCACGAGGTTAAATTCTACGTGGACGATCGTCGTGCGAGAAATAGCAACCAAATCTTCATCAAAACCCACCTTTCTGCATGGAAGGACACACTGAAAAATACAAGTCTGAATACAGAGTGTTTAAAAAGCAAAATGAACGATATGGCTACAGCTGCAATGCTATGACCAGATCTGAGAGCTTGAATAGCCCCCATCACCGCCCCTCACACACAAAAGCAACAGCAACAACAACAACGACGCCAACGATAACAACAGACACGTGGCTTTAGGAAAAGTTCACAAACTAGTTCCTAGAATTTATACAAACTGCTTATGCAATATGGAGGTTTATAGGAATTAGTTTAGGGATAGTTTACAAAGCAATTTACGATTTGTATATAAACTAATTAACGGAAGACATACAAAACAGTATATAATAGACTTATATGAAGCAATTTGCTATGTGTATAGTAAGTACAACGTATGGTTACGAAATATTGGTTTGAAATTTAGGCATTCTGCCAGCAAGTTTTAGGAGGGGATAAGTCGATTTACAGCGACCCCAGTATTCAACTGGTGCTTTATTATATCGATCCTGAAAGGATGAAAGGCAAAGTCGACCGCGGCGGCATTAAGGTTACAAAAATATTAGTTACATAGTTAAATGTTTAAATATCGAGAAAAGTTGTTCGCGAGCGAAAAGCGAAGCTGGTTTTTTTTTATACCCACAAGGGGCTAAACACAGAGGGGCCAAACAAGGACAGACAAACGGATTAAGTCGATTACATCGACCCCAGTGCGTAACTGGTACTTAATTTATCGACCCCGAAAGGATGAAAGGCAAAGTTGGCCGCAGTGGCATAAGGTTGCAAAATACTAGTTACATAGTTAAATGTTTAAATATTGAGAAAAGATGTTCGCGAGGGAAAAGCGAAGCTGCTTTTACCGCAATACAGATGACAGTGGAAAGCTATGCTTACCATAAAATATGTGTTACACATATTTCGAATACATTGACGCAATGTAGTTATTATAGCATATGTTGTAATTATTATACTTCAGAAAACTGAATTTATGTGGAGCTCAAAGAAGGCGTATTTGGTCTAATATAATTACATAGTTTTTGTTCAATGCAAAGTGTTTCAAAACAAATTGCTTTACAAATTTTTTCATCATCTTCTTTTACCCTTTCAGAGGTATAATGTTACTGAATTTAAATTAATTTTTACTGATGACAAGAACAAAACAATAGAATGTTTACGGTAAAGCATATATCGAGTCTCTAAAAAAACGGTTCTTACTAAACAAACTTCCAGAAAAAAATTATTATGAAAGTGAAATTATCAATTTGAAACCTACCAAGAATGTGAGAAGTTTTGTGAAAACAAAACAATAAAAACGTCTTATTTATAATATTAAAGAGCGCAAAACACTTGAGATATTCTCAAATATAGAGAAAATACATAGTCATAGTATAATCTTGTAATCATAACATCTTTAACTAATATTCTTCAAAAACTTCAAACATTATTAATAAACGATGGAGCTAGAAAATAAACAACCATAGATTTCTTTTCTTGATCTGTTTAAGATTGTTCGGCTGATAACAAAACTTACCAAGTAAAACAATGAAGTTATCTTTGACATATGTGAAGATTCTGGCGATCTGTGCCACGCAGCATTTTGGCGGGGTTTTCACACATAATTTTACTTGCGTTTTCTTCGTGTTATTTGACATAACCTCTTAATATAACTTCTACTTACTTGAAGGCACTAAGATGCGAAGATCACGGGAATTGCTACTTTTCTTTTTCGTAATCCTTTTCTCATATACCTATTTCTTTACTACCCACAAGGGACCAAACACAGAGGGGACAAACAAGGACAGACATAGGTATTAAGTCGATTACATCGACCTCAGTGCGTAGCTGGTACTTAATTTATCGACCCCGAAAGGATGAAAGGCAAAGTCGACCTCGGCGGAATTTGAACTCAGAACGTAGCGGCAGACGAAATACCGCTCAGCATTTCGTCCGGCATGCTAACAATTCTGCCAGCTCGCCTTTTCTCATATACCGAGTTAAAACACGACTATTCACTTTTACGTCTTTTAATCCTTATTCGAGTGTCGCTGCCCGTAACGCAGAAGGGAAAAAAGTCAATAAATACAGTGGCCTGACTGGCTCTATCAGTTTGTGCCGGCCTCCCTCGAGTCGTCAAGTGTTCTAGGACCTCGTACTAACGATTTCCTCCTCAAAATAGGGATAACGGCGGTTCATTGGAAAAATAATCCCCGCGAGGTGGAGTGGCTGCTGCATCGAGTGTCAGTGGCCTTTCTCCGCGGCAACGTCATCGCGGCAACCTTATTTCTCTTTCTTCAGCAAATATAGAATTAGATATTAACATATTAGTATTGATACCTTTTCCCCATCCATATGGTTTCAGGTTCAGTGACGCTACATGAGACCTTAAACAAGTGTCTTTTAATTTTGTCGCCACCCAACAAAGGCTTTGTTGGTGGATTTGGTAGACGGAAATTGGAAAACGTACGTCATATACATACACACAAGCATGCATACATGAATGCATACATACATACTTATATATATATATATATTATATATATATATATATATGTGTGTGTGTGTGTGTGTGTGTGTGTGGGTGTGTGTGTGTGTGTGTGCGTGTGTGTGTGTATGTATATTGTGTGCCTTGGTATCTGTTTTTGTCTCCCCACCACTGCTTCAAAACCGGTGATAGTGTGTTCACGTCCCCGTAACATTAACGGTTCAGCAAAAAGATAGCGATAGAATAAATACCAAGCTTTAAAAAATAAATAAATACTACGGTCAATTCGTTCAACAAAGAAATTATTCAAGGCGGTGCCCCAGCATGACCGCGCTCTAATGACTGAAACAAATGAAAGATAGAAGTGATAAAAAAAGACAATTGTATAGTGAATAGACACATAAGTGTCTATTTACTAACGAGTTTTGGTTTTTAATTTGTTACAACAGCATTGTAAAACGAGATGCATGAATCTAAAGTTAAGTACAATTATTTCACAATGCGTGTCTCTTTTCCATATTCTGTGTAAAATTATAAGTATGAGGATCAGTATATTTATTAACACGAAAAGTCAGATGACTTACTGTTACGTACAAAATATAGTAAAGTTTATCAAAAAATGTTCATTTGCTACGAGAATAGTTTCTCAATAAGACGATTCGACCACAATGGCTGCGAAAAAAGGGACAAGTTAAATGGATCCGGGAACAGGGAAACACACACGCACACACACTCACACACACACACACACACACACACACACACACACGCACACACACACTTACCTACAATATATTTATATATATATATATTTATACGTGCATACATACCTATATAGATATAGATAGATACATACACTTATATACATACACATGCACACACACAAACACACACACACACACACACACACGCACACACACACACACACATACACACACACACACATATATATATATATATATATATATACAAACATTAGTATCCGACGAGAATTTTACCGGCGAAACTTCGAAGTCGTACACTATAAAATTACCAATAGTGTATATTACAATCTAGATAATTAGATGTGAAAGCACGTGGCCTGTTGGTTATAACATTGGTAATAAGATCATAAGTTTGTGGATCGATTCCCGAACCAGACGGTGCGTTTTCTTTTTCAGTAAAGCACTTCATTTCTCACTGTTCTAATCTATTCAGTCGAAATCTGTAGGAGATGAGTGCTTGTATAACACTTTCTCCCTCCAGCTCTCGTATCCTCAGTGTTCTCTCGTTTAACGGTGAGACGACTGAGTAGGGGATTCTGTTTGCTCACGGCTTCATAGCAACTTATAACAATTAGCAAAAGCTTGGTACAAGCTCCCAACCCATGTCACATTTTCTTGCAAGTGACGACTACTATATTCTGAAGGTGCACGGCAGAATAGTTAGAGTGTTGAGCTCATGATCATATGGCCGTGGGCTCAACTTGTGGGTTGCTTAGGACTGATGACCATGGTATAGCTATAAAGAATGAAAAACCTGGGCTAAAATGGAACAAACACAATAGAATAACGAAGCATAATCAGGGAAGATCATCTCAAGTACAAACGAATCTGTTCAACTCCTGAAAAGTATGTGTAGAAGGATGCACATCTAAATATTTCAATAACCATTTATTTCGTATTCCACCTCAACACAATTGAAAATACAGATACTTAGAACCTTAGATATGACAGTGTGTCTTGCTCTAATATTAACAATGAGATATTTTGAAGTATGTGCTATAATCATCGTATTACAATGAAAGACAGCGAGCTGGCAGAATCGTTAGCAGGCCGGACGAAGCGTTTAGTGGCATTTCATCTGGTCTCATCTGAACTTCTGAGTTCAAATTCCATCGAAGTCGACCCTGATTTTCATCCTTTCGGATTCAATAAAAGAAGTACCAGTTGAGCACTAGGGGTGATTTAATCGACTATTATGCTCCACACAAATCTCAGGCGTGTGGCTGGGTACTCCGTCGCTTACAACGATGAAGGCTCCAGTTGATTCGATAAGCAGAACAAGCCGTTTGTAAAATTAACGGCAAGTTGTTGAGCACTCCACAGAGACGTTTACCCTTAATATAGTTCTCAGGGAAATTCAGCGTGACATAGAGAATATGACAAGACTGTCCCTTTGAATTGCAAGTACAACTCATTTTTGCCAGCTGAGTGGACTGCAGCAACGTGAAATACAATCTCTTGCTCAAGGACACAACGCATCGCTGGGAATCGGACTTCAGACCCTACGATGGTGAACCGAATACACAAACCTCTAAGCTACACTCCTATAGCTAAATAAATATATATTTTGGTGTACTTGAGACTTAAATATCCAAGGATAAACAACTTCGTTTGATCACATATTGACAATATCATACTAGAAAGTTAGATTGATAAATCATGTTGCTTCTCGAGAAGAGAGTTGCACGAGGCAGTATTCAAAAGGTCTTGTGTGTGTGTGTGTGTGTGTATGCAAGCACACACACACACACACACACACACACACACACACATTCACACACACACACACACACACACACAAACGCATATGCATTGGCTTCAATACAATGCTGTGGTAAATGGGTATTTATAAATATGATATTCAATCGTATCACGCAGGTATGTAAATGTATTTGTGTTTTCTTGCCCAAAGTGAATGCCGAACAAGTAAAAAGCTACTTTACTAAAAGTGTGTACTGAACCCGTTATATACATACACCCGTTATATACATAGACCCGTTATATACATACATACATACATACATACATACATACATACATACATACATACATATATATATATATAAGCTCATATTATATACATATATACACACACACATATATACACATATATATATACGTATGTACATACATATATACATACATGCATACATACATACATATATATACACACATATGTGTGTGTGTGTGTGTGTGTAACTATCGTAAGGTACCGACCTCTTCTATAAGGCGCGTCTTGAAATATATTTTACTTACAATGAATAGGTAAAAATTCCAATGAGAAACTGACCACACAAACCTTTTAATATTATTAATATTATAATAATGCAAAAAAAAAAAAAAGAAAAAAACAATGAATGAAACACAGAAGATTACCAAACAAGAGACCTTACAGTATTTGTATATATTTTTGATGGTGATAGAATTAGTATCATAAAGGTACTGCTGCGAATTTCTCGTGGAATTAAAGACCATTTAAATAAACATAGGAACTAAGTAAAATGAAGGTTTTTAAATGGTTATGTACAGTATTTATCTTATATTTATATGAATATTAAATAATTATGTCTGTCTGAATATTTATTTCAAATGCCCGCGCGAGACATGAAGATCTAAAAGATGAGCTCCATTTCATCTTGTATTGATAATATCACAATAGAGTTATATTAACGAATCCTATGGACTATTCGACATCAAAGTTAAGCACAGAAGTATTTATAAATACTATACACCCACATACATGCACACACACACACACACACACACACACACACACACACACACACACACACACACACACACACACACACACACACACATATATATATATATAATTATACAGAAAGAGAGGGAAAGAGAGAAGGAGAAAGAGAGAGTAATTATAAAAACTATATATATTATTTATAAATACTGTGTATACATATATATTTATAAATACACACGCATATGTATATGTGTATGTTTGTTTGTGTATAAATATATATATATATATATATATATATATATATATACATAAATACATACATACATACATATATATATATATGGACATATCTTTCATCTTTTACGTGTTTCTGTCATAGGACTGTGGCCATGCTGTGACCAATGTATACATATATGTACATATAATACACACACAAACACACAAATGTTTGTGTGTTTGGCTGTGTGTGTGTTTGTGTATTTGTGCGTGTGTACGTGTGTATGTAACAAACGAAAGGTAATCAAAGCTGTGGAATATACCGAACGACTGAAGAGATTTGAAATTATCAACACTATCACGTAACGTTTATTTTTTAAATTTCTTTTATATATGTATATATATATATTTGTAATATGAAATAATTGTCTGCTATGAAAGCCATTCTAAGTTCTGACCTCACGAACGTCAACAAAACATTTAAGCAAAGAACATTTCATGTGAATATCCCATAAGAATATTATTGTTTGTTGGAAATAATGTAGGAGTGCTTAAATGGTCTTCATGTTGTTGTTGAGTCCCATGTCAACTCCTCACAAACATGTCTATGATCAAAAGCATTCCAATTATGAATATTTGATTTTGTTTTTCTTAGACGTATTGCGTGCGGGTCTTCATCATCCAATATGTGATTTGGACAAGATGTGGCTGCTGTTTGCAAATAGGTCTGGCGAGCACGTACTACGTCATTGCATGTGTGTATGTATATATGCTTACATAAATACACCTATCTAATAATCCTTTGAACTTAGGTACAACAGGCGAAATTTTGTGAGAGGGGACAGGTGGAATTCGTTGATCCCAGTACTTGATTGGTTCTTATTTTGTCGACCTCGGAAGAATGGAAGACAAAGTCGACTTCAGTGGAATTTAAATTCAGAACGTAAAGACGGAAGAAATGCTGCTAAGCATTTGAGCGGCGTGCTAACGATTTAATCTGTTTCGCCGCTTTAATCTGTGCTCGCCGCTTTAATCTGTTTACCTAATAGTGGTAATAATGGTTTCAATTTTGGTACACAGGCAGTAATTTCGGGGGAGCGGGAAGGTCGATTTCATCGACCCCAGTATTCAACTGGTATTTATTTCACAGACTCCAAAAGGATGAAGGTAAAGTGGACCTCAGCGAAATTTGAACTCAGAACGTAAAGACGGAGAAAATGTCGATAAGCATTTTGCCCAGCGTGTTGATGATTCTGCTAGCTCCCCGCGTTGATAATAATAATAATAATAATAATAATAATAATAATAATAATAATAATATAATAATAATAATAATAATAATAATAACAGAGAGAACACCGGGGACGTTTAAGAGAGAACACCGGGGACGTTTAATAAGAGAACACCGGGGACGTTTAAGATGTAAGAAGGAAAATTCAGAGCTCCGAAATCTATCCACAAACATCGAAAACAAGGACATCCTATGGAGCCAAAGTTTTACTAACAAAGAATTGGACTGTATCCGAGTAAGTAATACTAATTGAAATTTATTACTATTTTCGAAACGAAATGATGTATTTTGACTCGATATCATCTCCGCCTCTAACGCAACACATGTAAACATGCGTGGAACATCACGATCATCTCCGACCCCAAACACCATGTACAAAGGAACTACGAAGAAATTAATGCCACCGATACTATTCAACCCAAGAATAACAATCGAGCCGTACGTACATTAAACTTACAACAAAAAATGTACGAAAAACTACACGTGCGAAATAATGTGACAACAGAAATAAACGGACCGGTACCCTACGAAAATGACGACCGTCAAAATAATGGGCCGGACGTTGTACCTCATGTCCCGCAAATAAAACCCAAAAGACGTAAATGGACACGTGAGGAATACATTTCTATCTTACACGCATACTTCACAGCAGTACTCTACCCAAAAAATGAAAATACAACAACACATATACATATAAAATATGGAAGGAAAATAATAGAGATATAGACTTGGATACAGCAATGAACCCTAATAAATTAGCTAAATACGAAGATACATTCTCAACACAAAAAAATATCAGAATAGAAATAGAACACCTAAAAGAAAACATACACCAGGAAAATGTAGATAGAAGCCACACGACAATGCCCAATAATATAAACACTGAAACTGTAAAACACGAAGACAAACGCAACATTCCCAACAAACACGATGTAAACAACGAAGGGGAGCCTAATGATTATGATAATATAAAAATAAAATAATCAAAGAACTGAAAACCACAGAGCTCAAAATGGACCACCGACCATACCTCCCAAGAATCAAAATAAACAAAATAACAACACCTATTATAAACAGCATAAACCTAGCCGTCACTGAACTGATAGCCACTGAATAAAAAAAAAGTGATATCACTGAGCTAAATAACCTAATATACGCAGCAGCCACTGCAGCCACAAAAGAAGCTGGATACTCACCCAAAACCGCCCAAACAGGAGTACCACCACCCAAACAAACCCTGTGGATAAATAACATCCAAAGCAAAATAAAAAAAATTAGAAAAGACCTGTCGATTCTTAATGAAATCAGCAAACAATCAACGCTACTGAGCAACAAAAAGAGAACAAAAATACTCCGCAAATATAACATCACAGAGAAGATTTGCCTGAAATAAAAGAAAAGCTGAAGCAAGATATCCTTGCCAAAGCACAAAGGATCCGCCGGTACAAGAAACGCCAACGCTTCTTTGAAGAAAACAAAAAGTTCAACTCCAACCCCAAAAAGTTCTACCAAGAACTGGGAAAACATAAAATAGAAGTCACTGCAGCACCAACGGCAGAAGAATTGGAAGAATTCTGGGGAGAAATATGGTCGGCGAACGAACCACCAAAAAAAAGGAGTATCAGAATAACAAACTCGGCATCTGAACAACTTTGGACCCCCATAACAACTGAAGAGGTCACCCAGGCACTGCAAAGACTAAGCAACTGGAAGGCACCTGGGCATGACAAGATCCCCAACTTCTGGTTGAAATATCTAACAGGAATGCACAAAAAGCTGGCTGAAAACTTTAACAAAGTACTAGCAGAGCCAGAGACAATGCCTGAATGGCTCACGAAGGGGAAAACCATCTTAATTCCCAAATCAAATGAAACACCAAAACCAGAAAACTACAGACCAATAACCTGCCTCCCTACTATGTTCAAGGCATTTACTGCAGTGATCACAAAGGCTGAACAAGCACATGGACGAAAACAAACTGTTCCCAGAAGAGCAGAAAGGATGCCGCAAAGGCTCATATGGCTGTAAAGATCAACTAATGATTAATAAAGCCATAACTGAAGACAGCCACAGAAAGAAGAAAGGCCTCAGTATGGCCTGGATTGACTACAAAAGGCGTTTGATAGCATCCCCCACACATGGATCCTCGAAACACTAGCCATTAACAAAGTAGCACCAACAATCATAAAATTCATAGAGCACTCTATGAATAAATGGCAAACAGTCCTACACCTCCAAACAAAAGAGGGACTCATGAAAACCAAAGACATCCCCATTAGAAGAGGAATATTCCAGGGAGACACGCTCTCTCCACTCCTTTTCTGCTTGGCACTGTCACCTCTATCTGATATGCTAAATAGAACTGGATGCGGATATAAATGTTACGGCAAAACGATCAGCCACCTTTTTATATGGATGACCTAAAACTATACGCTGCAAATGACAAACAGCTGGAAACACTATTAAAGACAGTTCATGGATTTACCAAAGAAATAGATATGAAATTTGGATTAGAAAAATGCGCCAAAGTAACCCTGAAAAGAGGAAAACTAGTTAAGAGTAACAACATCACACTAGATAAAACCAATGAAATAAAAGAATTAGACCAAAGCCAAACTTACAAATACTTAGGAATCCATGAACTAGATAAGACACAACACACACAAATGAAAGAGAAAATAAAAAAAGAATATTATAGACGAGTTAGATCAATACTAAACACAGAGCTCAATGCTAAAAACAAGATAATAGGTATCAACACTTTAGCTGTCCCAGTTATAAGTTACAGCTACAATATCCTTAACTGGACACGAAATGAACTGACCAAAATAGATAGGAAAACAAGAAAAATAATGACAGGATCTAGGATGCATCACCCAAAATCTGACATAGAAAGACTATATATACAACGTATAGAAGGTGGTAGAAGCCTTATACAGCTGGAAAACTACTATAAAATAACCACCATAGGACTGCAAAAATATCTACTTCAGAAGGAAGGAAAACTGATCCAGATAGCGACAAAACACGAGCAAAACAAAAAACTGTTCTCAGTATTTAAGGAAGCTGACAAATACAAACAAGAAATCATACCACCTAATAAACATGAAGAAGAAGAAGAAGATGAAGAAACAACAAAAGCTATAAAACAAATGAAATCCAAACTAAAAATAGAACAGCAACGAACCATGATAAAACGATGGCAAGAAAAGCCCCTTCATGGTAAATACTGGACTAAACTAAACGCAAAAGAAATAGAAAATCCCAGCAATGGTTGAGAAGCTTAGGACTCAAAGCAGAAACAGAGGGATTTTTAATTGCAGCACAAGACCAAAGCCTCCCCACCAGAAATTACCAAAAACATGTAATGAAAAGAAATATTACAAGTAACTGCAGAATATGTGGAGATGGACAAGAAACAATAAATCATATTATCTCTAGCTGCCCAGTCTTGGCTAAGAAGGAATATATTCACAGACATGACAGAGTTGGAACCTACATACATTGGAAGCTATGCCAACATTATGGAATAACAACAGAAAAAAGATGGTATAGGCACACACCAGAAAAGGTCACAGAAAACGAGAAAGCAACCATACTCTGGGATATGCCGATACACACAGATAGAGAAATTAAGGCCAACAGACCAGATATAGTTGTCAGAGATCATGAAGAAAAAAATGCTTTCTAATTGATGTATCAATACCGGCTGATGACAACGTGTCTCTAAAAGAAATGGAGAAACTCTCAAAATACAAAGACCTGGAAATAGAGGTAACTAGAATGTGGAATCTGAAAACAGAAACAATTCCTATCATAGTAGGTGCATTAGGCATGATAAAAAAATATTCAGACAAATACATAACAAAAACACCAGGACTTACAAACACATATAACATACAGAAAATTGCACTACTAGGCACTGCACACATCGTACGCAGAACACTTTCCATACAATAACCATCAGAGCATCACAACAAATCACAGCACATACCCAAGGCACACAGAGCTGTGCTCGGTAGTGAAGTGAAAGCACGCTATAAAAATAAAACTACTGAATAATAATAATAATAATAATAATAATAATAATAATAATAATAATAATAATAATAATGATGATGATGATGATGATGATGATGATGATGATGATGATGATGATGATGATGATGATGATGATAATAATAATAATAATAATAATAATAATAACAATAGTCAAGACGAAGAGCACGATTCGATTGTAAGATATTTTATCAGTTGAACGATATTTCAACAGTACGTCTGTCTTTGTCAAATTCAAAATCTGAAGTGATAAAAATTCAAAATTACAGAAATTTAAATGTAAAGTATGAACGAGAGTGCAGCAACATGAGTGAAGTGAATTCCATTAGAAATCATAACAGAAATGTTATGATTAATACAGAAAGTGGAACATGTAAAGATTCTCATTTGGTGTACGCTGCAGAATTCACGAAACACAATTTATGCTGGTTGCACAACAGAACAATTAAACAAAAGGTTTAATGGGCACAGATTCGACGTCAGGCACAATAACAGTAGTTTGACAGAACTTGCTGAATATTTCGTTTCAAGCAGCTGCAATTTTGAAGAAGACTTGAAAGTGCATATTCTCAGAATATATTCTGAATCTGCTTCACTTTCACTTCTCAGAATGTAAGAGGAGAAATATGTTTGCAGGTTATTAACATCATGCCCTGGAAGAATGAATAAGATGATAGGAGAATATCATCAAATTTATACAAAACTGTTTGATTAAATATTTCTCTCTTTTTTTTCCTTTCTTTCTGTCATCTTCCTTTTTCTGTTTTTTTTTCTGTCTTTTTCTTTTCACCCGTTATAAAATTGTAACTTAAAAACGTGTGGACGCTGGTTGCTCTCGTTCATACTTTACGTTTAAATTTCTGTAATTTTCAATTATTGACTGGAATATTCGCAAAGTCAATGTACGGGCATCTGGAAAAAATGGAGTCCTGCCACATGAACAGAAGGGTTGCAAGCGTAAGTGCAGAGGGACCAAGGATCAACTCCTGATAGACAAAACTGTACTTTGAGACTTCAAGAGGAGGAAAAGTAACTTAGCCATGTTATGGATCGACTATCGTAAGGCGTACGATATGATCCCACATTCTTGGATTACGGAATTTACGAACCTATTTGGTATTGCATCGAATGTTGAGCGATTGCTTGGAAAAAGTATGACGAAGTGGAAGACGGAACTGACAACATATTGAAGAAGTTTAGGGACAATAGAAATCAAGGGAGGCATCTTTAAAGGGGACCACCTATCTCCATTGATCTTTGTACTGTGCTTGATATCACTAACACTGATTCTGAGGGAAGCAAAAGCTGGGTATGTATTCAAGAGCCGCCACTTGTTATTCATGGATGACCTCAAATTTATGGTAAAGATGAATCTCAAGTCAGTTCCCTCGTTGATATGGTGTATACCTTCAGTGCTGATATGAGAATGGAGTTCGGACTGAGAATGTGTGGTGTGTTAGTCTTGAAGAGAGGCAAAATCAAATGTATGGACGGGCTAACGATACCGTCGGGGGAGGGTATAAAGCAGATAGAAGAGACGGGCTATAAGTACTTGGGGATTTTGGAAATGGATAAATTGATGACAGAAAAATTAAGGTGGAGACTGAGATTGATCCTTAAGTCGAAATTAAATGAACGAAATAAGATTGAAGCTATCAACATCTGGGCGGTTTCACTACTTAGATATGGAGCAGGGATAATCGCATGGACAGTAGACGAACTAAACAGCTTTGATAGAAAGACAAGGAAGTTGCTGACTAGATATGGGATACTCCACCCAAAAAGTGACACAGACGGACTGTATGTACCAAGAAAAAGAGGGGGAATAGGACTGATTGGATTCGAATACAGCATTAGAGCAGAAGAAAACAACATAGAATGGTATTTAAAAAATGCCACAGAACCGCTATTATTGGAAGCAAGAAGATCAGGCTTGTGTATGATGGAAGATTGCAAAGATAAAGCATTGTACAAGCACTTGAGAATGAATTAAACTGAAAATAGGTGGGTAAAGAAATGAACGCATGGTCAATTTCATAGATATGTTGAAAATAAGACAAACAGAGAAAAAGATGACTATGGATGACTAAAAGTGATTTAAAACCAGGAACGGAGGCTCTAATCTGTGCTGCTCAAGAGCAAACATTAAGAACAAATTACATCAAATACGGAATAGACAACACATCAGAAAGTGATAAGTGCAGAATCTGTGGACAAAATGGCATATTACCGGTCAATGCATGCCACTAGCTCAGAAAGAATATACAAAGATTGTCCATTGGACAATTTTCAACAGAGCAAAAAAGTGGTGCGAATATAAATCCGAAGGCATCATCGAAAATGATAATGCAAAGATCCTATGGGATTTTATGATTCAGGGCAACCATGAGATAGAGAATAGGAATCCAGACATAGTGTTAATTGAGAAAGAAAACAAACGATGCTGGATCATAGGTATAGCATGTGAGAGCTGACTGCAAGGTATGCGACAAGGAGGAAAAAAAGTCGATGTATGTATGTTTGTATTCGTGTGAATATGTTTGTCTGTCTGTGTTTGTCCCCCCAACATCGCTTGACAACCGAAGCGGTTTAGCTTGGGAGGTTAAGCAGTTGTGGTTGATGAAAAAGGTGGTAGTAGTACCAATAATTGTCGGAGCCCTGAGAACAGTGAGTAAAAATCTTGAGAAGTACATTGAACAAATAGGGGCTGCAATAAGGGTGGAGCTCTTGCAAAAAACAGCACTGCCTGGGACCGCTCGAATACTCCGGATGGTGCTCGAGAAATAAGGGTTGTGAACAGCTGACACCGTAGTACATCTCCAGCATTAGCTGTGCAAAGACAATAAAATAATAATAATAATAATAATAATAATAATAATGATGATGATGATGATGATGATGATGATGATGATGATGATGATGATGATGATGATGATGATGATAATAATGATGATGATGATGATGATGATGATGATGATGATGATGATGATGATGATGATGATGATGATGATGATAATAATAATAATATAATAATAATAATAATAATAATAATAATAATAATAATAATAATGTTAATAACAACAATTTCTAACTTAGGTACAAGGGGAAGTGCGGTATCCAATTAATTCGATCAATCCGTAAGCCTAAGAAGTAAAACAATCCTGTTGGGAAATAAAAGATAGGATGGTCATAGCTGGAAGGTCTTTGACTAAAAGTGATTTTTGGAAGAGTTGACAAAATCATTTTAACTCTTACTAGAATTTGGACTTGTAATAAACGAGGATCTAAAACGCTTTATATCGTTTCTGTCGTCCGATCGCTTATGTCAATCAATTTCACTGAATATGGGAGAAAAAGAAAACGAATTAAAAGAGAACATAATAGAAGTACCTAAAATAAGGCTATTGAACGGGCTTTATGCTGCCATCATTTCATAATTTTATCTGGAATAGTGGAGAAATTCTTAGAGAGATAAGAAAGTATTTTGACACATAGTTTATCGAAAGGGATTGCTAGTCTCATTATTAGGCAAGATTAGCAAGCAAAGTATATGGAAAATGGAGGATAGGAAACTTTCTACAAATTGTTATCATATTTCCTCTGGGATCCATGTATCGAGATGACAGTAAAGCTCTATAGAATCAGCCAAGCGCGAAACATGCTGACAACATCTAATCTGAAAAACTGCGGGGACACAGGAAAAGAAGACTGTCTTTAAAATAAAGAAATAGAATAAATGATGTATATACAGAAAGACATACATACGTGCATACATACATGCATACATAGATACATACATACATGCATACGTACATACATACATACATACATACATACATACATACATACATGCATACATAGATACATACATACACACATATATATATATATGAATATACTTATACAAGTATATATATGTGTGTGTGAGTGCACGCATGTATGTATGTATACATGTATGTATGCTTGCTTATATTTGCTAATATTTATGTATTATGTATGCTTGTATGTGTCTCTGTTTGTGTGCGTGTTTATATAAAATAAATGTTATTAGACATTATATACGTTAGTCTTTGAAGTATTTACAATTTCGAAGACTCCCAAGAAGGAATGAATAAATGCACACGCGCGCCCATCCCACCCCACAGTCACACACAACTTACAGACATCTCTCTCTCTCTCCTCTTGTCTGTCTGTTTCTCTGTACACACACACACACACAACACACACACACACACATACACAGACATGTGTGCCTGTGTACACAAACATATAGACACGTGTGTGTGTGTATAGATATATGTGTGTGTGTGTATAGATATGTGTATGTGTGTAGAAAGAGAGTAAGTGAAAGACAGAATGTGAGAGAAAGATAAAGAAAAGTGGGAAGTGAGAAGAAAGAAATGAGGGATAAAAAATATATATAAATTGAAAAGAGAAAATGAGAAAAACAAATGAAATTTGCATTAAGTTAAAACGAAAACTAAAGAGAAAAGTTCTATAATTCTCCTGTAAATGTAAACAGTAAAAAAACTGTGATAGACACGATATTCTTGTTCCTGATCATATGTTAACATTTATTTGGTTTTTAAGCTGAAACAAATTTCATAGTAAGACTAAGTATGTTTACATACTCAGTGTAGATTAAATCTAATACCAAAGGTGGTAAACATTATAATCAAATAATCACCTTACTGTGTGCGTCATATAATGTACCATAAACATTGTGTTGTGGTAAGAATTAGGGGCGGGCTGGGATTTTTTGGATTGTTATAAATAGAATGCTTCTGAGGATCTATGTAAGTATGCCTTGTATGTAGACTAATTATGTAACACATCATACGGGATATGAAATAATTTTATTAATTAAATATTTAGTAAAGAATTTTTCAGATATTATCTTTCAAGGTACCCATTCGTCATGTCCGGCTGTATAGGGGTATCCGACTGGGTTGGGATTTATTTGATTGCTATAAATAAAATGCTTCCGAGGATCTATATAAGTATGCCTTGCATGTAGACTAATTAAGTAACACACCATACAGGCTATGAAATAATTTTGATAATTAGATATTTAGTAAAGAATTTCTCAGATTTTTTTCTTTCGGCATATCCGTTCATGTCCGGCTGTATAGGGGTACCAGGGTGGGTTGCAATTTATTTGATTGTAATAAATAGAATGGTTCCGAGGATCTAACTTACTATACGGGCTATGGAGTCATTAATTAATTAAGTCCTTAGTAAAGAATTTCTCACACATTTTCTTTCCGCGTACCCGTTCGTCATGTCCGGCTGTAGTGGGGTACTTCTTGTGAAGGATATATTGTATAATGGTACCGTGCCTGAAAACGTATACGGGTTGATATATGAGACATACATACCATAAAGCAATATGCGCTCAAGGATCTATGTAAGTATGGCGTGTGTGTAGACTAATTATATGACACACCATACGGTCTATGGAGTAATTAATTAATAGATTAATTAAATATTTAGTAAAGAATTTCTCAAACTTTTTCTTTCAGCGTACCAGTTCGTCATGTCAGGTTGTATTGGGGTACCCCTTGTGAAGAATGTATTGTAAAATGATACCGTACCTTAAAACGTATACTGGTTGATACCATATAAAGGATACCATAAAGCAATGTATAATCTGTTATTAATTGATTTCTGATTAGTTATAACTTAAGGTACGAAGCCAACAATGTTAAAGGCGGTGGGGTTAATAAAGTACCAGTCAATACTTGACTGCTACTATACTTTATCGACCACGGAGGGATGAAAGGCAAGATTGAACTCGGCGGAATTTGAACTCAAACCATAAAGATAAAAAGCCAGAACAAATACTGTAAGAGCATTGTTTTCCGCCCCTCCAGCGGTTCTGCTGACTCGTTGACTTCAGTTCCGTTTAGAAGTCAAGATTTTCCAACACTATATTTGACAAAGTTTCTCTTTTTTTAATATTCTTTTATGAATACTGTTTGATAAATGTGAGGGTCTACCATTGAAAAGTAGTTGGTTTTGATTAAAATTCCAGTGTTTATATAAGTTTCGCATATCTTCGTAATTTCTCTTCCCCATTTCAAGTGGAATGTGTACTTTGGTTTAAAAATGCATAGAAGAACATACATTTAATTTTACTATAGAATATTTATTGTGTTTATAATCAGCTGATAAACCCAAATACTGATAACCGGGTCGGCTGCTCTAATCCCTGGTTAATACCCAAGAATCCAAAACGCCAGTGGCTTTAACTTTCAAGAATATTCAGAGCAAGTTTAAGTATGATTACCGGAACAAATATAGATAAGATATGCATTGATTAACCCACAGAGTACTACTACGTGGTTGCTCGATCTGCTACGAATAACAACCAACTTTTCCTCAAGTCACATCCTACTTTTTATAAAACTAATGGATGCATTTGATAAGAAATGTAGTTTTAGATAAACTGTGTTTATCCGTCTACCAAATCCACTCACAAGGCTTTCATCGGCCCGAGGCTATAGTGGAAGACACTTGCCCAAGGTACCACGCAGTGGGAGTGAACCCGGAACCATGTGGTTCATAAGCAAGCTACTTACCACACAGCCACGCCTGGGTCCATATGTAGATGAAATATTCATATATACCCTGCCGATATCTACAGTTAAAGAAACAACAGTAAAACAGGATTACTTGTTTAATACACGCTTATGTTGCCCTAAATCTGAATCGATATCTTATGAAAGTAGCCGAAGCGTTGCGACAGCACAATACATTTTCTCTGTATGTAGCTCTTAATTTAAAAGTATTCGATCTTCGGAATTTCACATCAAAAATTTAAATTTAAAAAGGAAATATTTATAACAATAGCAGGAGTGAATACTTATTTCATCGACTGCGAAGGGGACGAAAGTAAAAACGTACGAAATGCTATTAAGTACTCTGTCCGGGGTGTTAACGATTCTGCCAGATCGATGCCTAATTTTGAGTGATAATATAATAGTGAAAATGACTTAAACAATTATTCACTTGAAAAATAAAGCAACGCTAATACATACGCACATATATAAACATGTTAATTTATATGCATATATATGCGTATGTGCATGTGAGTTATATATATATAAAGGCAATGGAGAGTATGAATACAGCAAAATCGATTAATTTACATAACTGTCGATTACATGAGGCCTACGATCGTTTCAATATCCACCTTCATTCATTTTACAATTAAAAATTGCATTATGGATACAAAAGGTAGAGATATCTTCAGGGCCGGGAGGGCAACTTGGAAAGAGCAGTCTCTTTCTTTACAAAACCTCATTATTAACACTCGTTGTATGTATGTATATATACATACATACAAACACACACACACACACACACACACACACACATATATATATATATATATATATATATATATTGAAATGCTTTAACCGAGGAAGCTCTACGTAGTTGATGCATATCCTGAAAAGTGCGTATTAAATGAATTCAATGGAACTACCAAACGTATATACTTATCATTCTGATCCTTCCTTCGTATCTCGACGAAATGGAAAGCACTAGTATCCTTGAAGATATTCTTCATTTCTATATTTTCTACTTCTCTCTCTTTCTCCCCGCCCCACAACACCCTATAGATGGGTTCATGCTGCTAACGTAGATATAGAGGTAAATTAGGTATACACATCCACAGTAGGCAGAGATACAGCAGTGGGAGTAGATTATGGATTTTATATACGTCACAGTTGCCTCGAACTCGAATTCAAATCTATCGGAACCAGCTGAAACATCGTAAAACTTAAGTAATTTCTCTCTGTATGTAAATATTTCCATTTATAAACTCTTTATGGTGTTTTGCGTGATCTGAGTAGCTTTTGGTTCAACTTATGGGCAATACTAACGTGTATAAAATAAATAACCCTCTCTATAGGTCTTCTCTATCAAGGTTGATCTGGGATTAAAAATCGCCACAACTGCTGCAATGATTAATTAGAAATAAAGATAAAGACAGTGATGGCACAGTGTTTTAGGTAATACTCAGAAAAAAAAAAGTAAGAGAGGAATTCATGCAAAGAATTTCTACAACTGATTTTTATAGAAATTGGTAGAAGCAGTGTGATCTGCAACGTCTTTACAAAGAAAATTTAAGTAGCTACAAAAGTGGATCGAAGCCTTATCGGAGACTCATCTTTTGTTTCCTGTATTAACATCCCAATTAAATTTCTAGTATTAGCATCATATCAAATATTTTAGCATTAGTATTAAGTCGGTGAGCTGGCAGAATTGTCAGAAGGTCGAGTAAAGTCCAAGTAAAATAAAATACCAACCTGTATTAAATACAGCTCTTTTCAGCTTTGCCTTTCATCCTTTCGAGGTCGAAATAAAGTATCAGTCAAATATTGAGGTCGGTGGTGTCGACTATCCTTTACGCCTTACAACTGATGGCCTTGGACCTAAATCAGTAGGCATTCCAGCATTAGCATGTCTATCCTTTTATCATCATATGAACAAGATTTTTTCCAAGGTTTACCGTATATTATGAATATTTGCTTTTAAAACAACTAACGTACAAATAATCAAATGTAATGATATGATCAAAGAACGAGATAAAATATGAAAGGTTTTCTGTTTTTATAGAGTAACTTTTCTACTATTACTGATTAGGAACAATCAAAAAAGCTACGTTAAGCATGAGTTTATGACTCATGATTATGCTTATGGTTTCAACCTTACTTTAGCCAAGTAAATGGTGTATGTAAATCCTAGCATAAAATCTTTCCAACTTGATACTAACTGCTTTGTTATGCACAATATTATTTTCGTAAAATCTAATGTTATATATTATTGGTGTTTTGCATATCGATCCTGGATGAATAGAGATATTATTGAAGGGAAGAATATTTATGAAATCACAAACTGTCATTGACGGACTGAATGAATCATAGAAATTGACATGTATTTTCTAGAATGATTCTTATACAAGAATATTTACTTTCCTTGATGGGTTGTATTTAAAAGAATGCTGTATTAAAAACCGTGTTTAGTTTGCCTTCTTACAAAACTAAACACGTTGTTAGTTATTGGTGACGGAAGCCGTATTAGTAACGAATAGCAATCTCAATATCCAACTTCACGTTGACATACATAAAAAAAACCATTATAAAACTGCAGCATTCGTTCTGAGAAATCATCTCTAATAAGAGTATAGTGTTAAAAAGCACACGATATCAGCAGCGGACAAAAATGCCCAGCACTTCCCTGATTTCAGTATGTTTCCGCTTCATCAACAAGAGGCGTCCACAATCACTGTATTCTAGTCGAATTTCGTACCGATATATAGAAAAACAGTGGAATTCTATCACATTCTCATATTTAGAAACCAAATTCTGAACTGAAACTATGAATTTAAGATATTTCATAAGAATATTTTTTTTTTTAATATTTTATAAGAATAGATTTTTAAACATAAAAATACCTCACCTACGCCTTCATGATGAACTATTCCCAAAATATACATAAGCACTTACACTGCAGCATTTCACTAAGCAAGTGAAATAGAAAGTATCTAAAAGATCCCAAACTTTCAACCAAAATACCCACGGAAAATGTTCATAAGTACATATACGTATATATATATATATTATATATATGTGTGTGTGTGTGTGTTGTGTGTGTGTGTGTGTGTGTCTGTGTCTGTGTGCGTGTGTGTGTGAAGGCTCATGGATCAGTGGTTAGAGCGTATGTTATAATGTTAGCCATCTCGGTTTCCTGATATGGCTTACATTATAACATAGTTTCCTTTCATTGTTCTTGTGGAATCTTAATTCCTGGTTCCTGATGGTTTCAGATTTGATCTAATCTTTCCGTTATTATTATTATTTTTGTTGTTGTTATTATCATTATTATTATTATTATTATTATTATTATTATTATTATTATTATTATTATTATTATTAACAACAACAACAACAACAATAATAATAAATTTATTCTATTTATTTATCTTTTTTTTTTATTTCGTTACATAATTATATGCACACATTTGCATATGTTCATAGGTCGAAAATCATATCTTATTAAAATACCTAAGCTTGAAATCAAATAGAAGAAATATTTATGAAAAACATAGCCTACAAACTTTTTCTCCCTACAGATATGTTGAATTTTTGAAATAGTAATTAAATAAGAACAATTAATTACTGCTGACCAACCAACATTTTCACCTAACTATATCCTTTTGTGAGCCTTAAAGCACAAAATAAACAAATTTCTAAACTAACAACACACGCTAAAGTTGACACACCTAAATCAAAGCACATAATCACAGTCTTGCATGCTGAACTGTAATTGAAGTGTTATTAGAAGGTGGAGGCTGTAAAAACATTA
>NC_042998.1:55540833-55548333 GCF_006345805.1 Octopus sinensis | reverse complement strand
GAAAGACAATGTTCAAAAATTTACGTATAATAAAGATGGAAATAAAAGAGTTGGATTAAAAAATCATGCGAATGTGGGGGTAAAGAATTTTTTAAAATGAGTAACGCTGCGATGGACTGGCGTCCCATCCAGCTGGGGAACACATACACCATGGAAACTGGGAAACCGGGCCCATGAGCCTGGCTAGGCTTTAAAGGGTGCATTTATTTATTTATTATTTACTTTTCAATAGTGAAACAAATTTGAGTTTGATGGAATGGGTAGTGCTTATTCCTTTACGCACTAGATTTTAAAAAATTTTAACTGTTGAGGATTTTATCCTTATACAGTCCTTAATACACTTAATATACTTAATATCTCGACCTACTTGAGTCTCATCAGTACAAAACTGATAAGGGATGTATAGTGTAATTAATTATATTTTTTCGCTCTCCACGCATGTTATTACTAATTCGCTGCTTGTATTTCATGCAGAAGTCATCCCTAGGTAATTCCACCTCCTTCCCTCTGTTTTATCCATTTAATTTTTTTCTAATCGTCTTTTCTCTTTCTCCCTGCCCGGGATTCGCTGCCTTGCACCAATGTTAGAAATCATATTTATTTGTTGAAAAGATGATTATATACGCCCAGCGTTCCAATCGACTGCATTGAAATCAATCACTAACTCTAGTGAAAAGATCGATTATATTTCGTATATGTGGTTTTACAAATCATAATAGGAGTCATATATTTACGAATACGCATAACATAACATATATATTGTTTGTATGCAACGTAAAATGTCTCTGCGAGACGGTGGAAACGTTTCGGAGTGTGTGAGCGTGTTAATATTTATTTGAGTATGTGTGTATATTCGTAAGTATAATATGTAATCGTATGTTTGTATATATGTTCGTGTGTAGGTATTGTGAGAATGTTCACTTCAATAGAAATGGCGACATATTTGTGCATGGGTATGTATGCATGTGTGTATATGAATGTAGCTATATGTAAATTTATACGTCTAACGACGTATACATATTTGCATACATACATGCATGTATATATATATATATATATATATATCTGTGTGTGTGGGTAAGCGCGAGTGTGTATTGCGTATGAATGTATGTATGTATGTATATATATATATATATATAATATATATATATATATATATTATATATATATATATATATATATGTATATATATATATATATATATATATAATATATATATATATATTATTATATATATATATTATTATTATATTATTAAATATTAAATATTAGGGAATATATCCAAATTTACAGGGAAAAAAATCAGATTTAGGATTAAATCCAATTTTATAGTAAAATATTATAAAATATTATTGAGACAAAACCACTATTTGCAAAACAAACAAGGAAGACTTAATCAATACATAAAATTTAATAAATAGTCAAAAAAACCGCCACTACAATCGTTTCTTGTCTTGATCGACAATCTTCAGGTGGACTTCCAATCTAAAAAATCAAAATTTTAAAATATAAAAATAATAATTTTAAATAATTAAAGTATAAATGAAAAATATAAGTATATAATCCATATATAACCTATATATAATCCATATCGAAAATATAGACTAATTACCACGAATTCCCTAAAAAAAACCATGATAAAAACAAAACTCTTAAAAACATATAACGATAAAATCTCCCTTTGCTAAACTCTATAACAAACCTATAAAGTAAACCCCCTAACCTAAACATTCACACACAAATACACACACGTAAACCACAGACTCACGACTTATACACATACCTATACTAACTTATAAACCTCAATATACACCAAAACCCACTCCCTCCCCACACAGACAAATTAACACATACATCCCAAAACCTAAATAACAAACCCATATACACATTCACACACAAAAACAACACTCACAGCAAAACACTCACACACAAAAGATACATATACTCCCTCACATATACGCCTATACATACTCACTAAACTCGACATATAAAACAATACTTACACACCCACAAAAAACATTATATACATTTATGAGCTTTAACTCACCTTAGCATCTCTAACAAACAACTTGCAGTAACCCAATCCCATTCTCTATGCCTACCTCACTACTACACTATACCATTCACATTCCAAGCAACGCTAGTCCACCACCCGGTTATTCACGTGGCAAAACGAACACCACTCAAAAATTATGAATGAAACAATGTAAAAAAATAACCAACACCTAAAAAAGACAAAATACCACTAATTACCTAAAAAAACCATGATAAACCAAAACTCATAAAAGCATATAACGATAAAATCTCCCTTTGCTAAACCCTATAACAAACTTATATAGCAATCCCCCTAACCTAAACATTCAATGCCTACCTCATTACCACCCTAATCCATTCACAATTCCAAGCAACACTAGTCCACCACCCGGTTACAATTCCCAACTCTACCCATTCATTCACAATTTCAACGACGTTCACTTCAACAACTCTACATATAAGCCTCAACATATACACCGGAGATACACTTACACATCCGTGCGGATGGGTGAGAGTATACATTAAGTGTAGTGATGGGGCTCCCATTTCTAAACACATTTGTACCTGTGTGGTAGTCTCCATGTGTATATTCACGCACGGGTATAAATACAGGGGGTACAACGATGTAGTGTATAAATGTATAGTTACATTACATGATAATAACTTTAAGAATAATAATTACACAAAAGCGGTTTATATAGGTTCTACTTCCTCAAAAATAAAACTAAGAATCGCACAACATATGAATTCTTTTAAAAATAAAAACTTAATCAACTCAACCGGACTTAGTAAGTATATTTGGAGTCTTAAATCACTAAATATTAATTATAGTTTAATATGGGAAATAATTTGTAAAACTAAATCATATAATATAGGAGCTGGGAGATTTTATCGTTATATGCTTTTATGAGTTTTGGTTTATCATGGTTTTTTTAGGTAATTAGTGGTATTTTGTCTTTTTAGGTGTTGGTTATTTTTTTACATTGTTTCATTCATAATTTTTGAGTGGTGTTCGTTTTGCCACGTGAATAACGGGTGGTGGACTAGCGTTGCTTGGAATGTGAATGGTATAGTGTAGTAGTGAGGTAGGCATAGAGAATGGGATTGGGTTACTGCAAGTTGTTTGTTAGAGATGCTAAGGTGAGTTAAAGCTCATAAATGTATATAATGTTTTTTGTGGTGTGTAAGTATTGTTGTATATGTCGAGTTTAGTGAGTATGTATAGGCGTATATGTGAGGGAGTATATGTATCTTTTGTGTGTGAGTGTTTTGCGTGTGAGTGTGTGTTTTGTGTGTGAATGTGTATATGGGTTTGTTATTTAGGTTTTGGGATGTATGTGTTAATTTGTCTGTGTGGGGAGGGAGTGGGTTTTGGTGTATATTGAGGTTTATAAGTTAGTATAGGTATGTGTATAAGTCGTGAGTCTGTGGTTTACGTGTGTGTATTTGTGTGTGAATGTTTAGGTTAGGGGGTTTACTTTATAGGTTTGTTATAGAGTTTAGCAAAGGGAGATTTTATCGTTATATGTTTTTAAGAGTTTTGTTTTATCATGGTTTTTTTAGGGAATTCGTGGTAATTAGTCTATATTTTCGATATGGATTATATATAGGTTATATATGGATTATATACTTATATTTTTTCTTTATACTTAATTATTTAAAATTATTATTTTTATATTTTAAAATTTTGATTTTTTAGATTGGAAGTCCACCTGAAGATTGTCGATCAAGACAAGAAACGATTGTAGTGGCGGTTTTTTTGACTATTTATTAAATTTTATGTATTGATTAAGTCTTTCCTTGTTTGTTTTGCAAAATAGTGGTTTTGTCTCAAATAATATTTTATATATATATATATATATACTCTCTTTTTACTCTTACTTGTTTCAGTTATTTGACACCGTCTCTAGTCGAGCAAACCGACCTCATGACTTATTCTTTGTAAGCCTAGTACTTATTCTATCGGTCTCTTTTTGCTAAGTTACGGGGACGTAAAACACCACCATCAGTTGTCAAGCGATGTGGGGGGGGGGGAACAAACAGAGACGCACAAACATATACACACACATACAAATCCACTCGAACATATATACACACATAACAAATCCACTCACAAGTCTTTGGTCGGCCCGAGGCTATAGTAGAAGACACTTGTCCAAGGTGCCACGTAGTGGGACTGAACCTGGAACCATGTGGTTGGTAAACAAGCCACTTACCACACAGCCACTCCTGCGCCTATATATATATATATATATATTATATAATATATATATATATATATATACGAGAAAGAAGTAACAAGAATGGATTAGTATATATATATATATATATACACACGTACGTGTTCATACACTTAAAATACACTCATAAAAATATGTATACATATTACACTATTCATGTGTATGTTTGTAAAGGGGGGGGAGAAAGAGAAAGAGAGAAAGAGAGATAGAGTAAGGGAAAGAGAAAAATAGAAAGAGAGAGAGAGAGAAGAGAAAGAGAGAGAGAGAGAGTATAGTGAAGTTAATCTTAACAAGCTGCTGACAACAGTCATTCAAGAAGGCATTCGCTACTCGTAAACAATTTCATCTCCAAATACAGAATATAAAAGGCGTCAGTGAATAGTGAACGTTGTTTGGGGCGGCAACAAAGCGAAACCGATTGGTTCCTAAATCTCAGCGACATGTCTGCCACTCAACGGACCAACAACCATCTATTTAGCAGACCGGCAGTAGAATGGCGACGATTTGGCTGCTAAGTTGGTGGCGGCGGCGACAGATTGACTAAAGAAGAACAAAGGGGTAAAGGAACCGCAGCATTGCAGTTTGATTTGATTTCAGTATTCAAGCTGCCAAAAAGGAGGTGGTTTGGCTGAAATAGCAAGTGCAGTGGTTGAACAATCTTGAGGTATTTATCTATGACCCCCTTATGTTCCAAGTTCAAAATCAGCTGCGTGCAATTTTTTTCCTTTTATCGTTTCGGGCTTAAAAGAGTAAGTACCAAAGATATCTTGAGGTCGATCTTATCGTTCGTACAACTTCCTATATGTTTGTGCCGAGCTAGCAAAGTTTTTAATATTTCTATTCTTATGTATTAAGAATGCACATGCAAATCATTGTGTATATATATATATATATATATAATATATATATATATATATATATATATGTAGGTCCCGGTTGATCCGGGGTTAACCACAGTAAGTAAGGTACTCAATACATAGCAGAGTAAAATTAATTTATTATATAGAAGGAGCTTCTACAGGACTAGTACTGTTTCATTCAATATATATATATATATATATCGTGACGCATATTTGCCATTTGAATATGGCTAACCACTAAGGGTGGATGCTACTGTAGTTTGTAGCCCCAGGAAGATATCTCCTCCAGCTGGCTATAGACACACTATCTGTGCCCTATCAGTATAGTGTGTATATAGTGTGTCTATAGCCAGCTGGAGGAGATATCTTCCTGGGGCTACAAACTACAGTAGCATCCACCCTTAGGGGTTAGCCATATTCAAATGGCAAATATGCGACACGATGTGTTACCGCTACTGTTTATAACTCACTCTGAGATTTATCATTGTTATATATATATATATAAATATGTGTGTATATGTGTGCATATGTGTGTGTGTGTAAATATATGTGTGTGTGTGTAAATATATATGTGTGTGTGAATGTATGCTTGTGAACTCAGATATTATAGCAGTGTATTTCCCTGAGGTGTTTTCTTTTCCATCTACCATTTGTAAATTATATATAACCAATTCAAATTCTGTGTATGATTTCCCATATCTAAATTTGATACTTCTCTGTTAAGAAAAAATAACTGGAAGCGAATATGATTCGCTAACAAGATCTAAGAAGATGGAAACGTGTTGGAAGTTCATAATTATAAATTGCTAAACTTAAGATTTGAAAGAATTAAGATCATATTTATCTTGAAAAAGAGAAGAGAGTTGTGTAAGACGAATTTTCGAGGCAAGAAAACTACTGAAAAACTACTGTGGGGAAACACTTCTTAGAAGTGGGGACAATAACTGTAAAATAATGAGATTTAATTGGAAGATAAGTCATTAGCTTAATAAGCTTTATCTTCAGAGGGTTACATGAAACAATGTTTTGTAGAATAACGACCATGGGAATAATTATCGAATAGTTACAAAGAAGCAATGCTCTGATGATGAGAAAAGGGTTGTAGTTTAGCTGCCAAAACAGGACCAGATAATATTAGAAACTTACATATAATCTCAATCAAGGAGAGAATGAACAGCGGCATGGATACCAATCTATATGTGACACTAGCTGCAGTTCAATGATACACACATGAAAAAGTAGAAAGAAGTTATATATATTCGTTGATAAATCCTATATTCATGACCAGTTGGTTTGATTACGAAACTAATCTCTGTTATGTGTGTGTGTGTGTGTGTGTGTAAATGACCTTTAATAAATTTACATTCAATTAGCTTTTCATTCTTCCCATATGAATTCGTTTTATATTCTGACATTCTCATTTATTATTATTATTATTATTATTATTATTATTATTATTATTATTATTATTATTATTATTATTAAGGCGGTGAGCTGGAAGAATCGTTAGCACGCCGGACGAAATGCTTAGCGGTATTTCGTCTGCGTTACGTTGTGAGTTCAAATTCCGCCGAGGTCGACTTTGCCTTTCATCCTTTCGGGGTCGATAAATTAAGTACCAGTTACGCACTGGGGTCGATGTAATCGACTTAATACCTATGTCTGCCCTTGTTTGTCCTTTCTGTGTTTAGCCCCTTGTGGGTAATAAAGAAATAGGTATTTCGTCAGGCTTCGCGTTCTGAGTCCAATGCCGGCGGGGTCGAATTTACCTTTCATCCTTTCGGGATCAATAAATTAAGTACCAGTTACGCACTGAGGTCAATGTAATCGACTCATCCCCTCCCCTAAAATTTCCTATTGCAGAAAGAATTATTATTATTATTATTATTATTATTATTATTATTGTTATTAATATTATTATCATTATTATCATTATTATCATTATCATCATTATTATCATTATCATTATTATTATTATTATTATTATTATTATTATTATTATTATTATTGAGTGAGAGAGCAGTTCATGCCATCAAAGTGACACTGGGGTAAAATATACGAAGCCCAATATACCCATCATGACTACCCGTCTGATAAAGGTACACCAGGCACATGCATCACAACCATATGTGCGCGACATGGTGATCTCATATCAAGATAAACAGCACATGACCTTGCAGGTGGGGCCCAGTTTGAATTTTCTTCAGGTTGAGTAGCCCATCCCGCTCAAACGGTCCCCGAATAAGGGTTGTTTAAGGATGTTGAAAGAACCACCCATGTTTCCAGAGGTGAACTATTCAAACCCCAAAGCATCCCTCTCAACACATGGCTATGATGCTCCCCCACTACTTCTGCTCGTGATCAGA
>NC_042998.1:55528333-55538333 GCF_006345805.1 Octopus sinensis | reverse complement strand
CTCTTGTATAGAAGTGTGGCTACAATCCAGCCTACCTCTACTTCGGGGGGGGGGGGGTCATTAAAAATTTTTTTCCGGGACGTTCTATGTCCCAGATATAAAGGTAAAAATAAAATATTTCCACTTTTACAAGTTCGAGTCGAGTACTCCCTTGCACGCCCCGTTGACTCGAACCTTCCTTCTATTGTGGCGAATTTACCGCCTCTGATTAGATACCTTTCATAGTCGCACCAAGACACTTTTCGAAGGTGTTCAAATCTTTTTTTTTCTCTACATTGTATACTTTATAGACAATAGTCTTTTCTTTAATTTAATTTTTTTTTATCCATCTGGACTATTCCATTTCTGCACGCTAATTTTATTTTTAATTTATTCCCATTCATGTGAAACCACTTATTCAAGTTCAAGTCATTGATGCAATTTTATACCAATTGCTATTTTTACTTTTGTTATGTTACGATTATATTATACTTTAGTTTGATTTTAATTATTTCTTACTACATATAATTCAATTGTTATTATTTTTATTGTTAAAGTGAAAGTATCTGACATAAAATAGAGAAACGTTTTTGTTTCACTTTTTAACACGTAATACTGAAATAGTGGAGAAGATATGATATTGCTATGGGCTCGCTCTAGGCAAGAAGTTGAACATATTTGTTTTGCCTATGAAACTATGACACTCCCCAGACCCTAAGTAAGGCATGTGTAAAATTTGAATGAAATTGGCTGTATAGTTCTCAAGTTTTAGGGAAACACACAGACAGACAGACACACATTCTCAGTTTTATATATATAAAAAAAATATATATATATATATAGGGGGAGATTTAAAAAAACAAAGGACGAAGACAGGTGGTATGGACAACAAACAGATGTATTAGTATAACGCTCGGGATGTGAAAAAGTATTTAACGTTTCGAGCCTACGCTCTTCTACAGAAAGGAACACAGAAAGAAACAAGGAGAGAAAATAAAGAATATGTAGTGGCTAGCGATCTATCATGGCGCACTGCTGGCGTATACCATTTATAGTCATGTAGTCTGCAGTATGCTGCCATGCTGAAGCTACTACTCTTTTATAACTACTACTCAAAATTACACATACAAACCTTAGATAATTTTTGATATTTTAAACTCAGTTATTTCCAGATTATCTCAGAACACTGCAAGAACCGAATTATGAAAACGAAAGCCAGTGTCAGTTAATTATTAATCTTTAATCTATCTCTATATAAAATTCTTTGTCTGTCTGTCTGTTCCCCATGCATTCTCAAACGGCTCCATCAAATCAAATCAAATTTTAAAAGGCAATAGTATTACACCCTGCGAGTATCGTCATGTAATTTTTTTTCATTTGCATTTTTTAAAACGATATAACATTTTCTCGGAAATAACTTTTCTATAGTCGACTATAAAGCAGGATATTTTATATAACGACGACGACGCTACATTTTGTATATGAGTGTGTATCTGTCTGTGACTGTGTGTTTGCGCGTTCGTTACGTAGGAGATAGTAAAGGACATTTTATACGACGACGACACATTTTGTATATAAGTGTGTATGTATCCGTCTGTGTGTGTTGCTTAAACCTTCATGATGTACGACATAGCAAATGACATTTTATATCACGATAATGACAATACATTTTGTATATGAGTGTATATGTGTCTGAGAGTGTGTGTGTGTTTGCTCGTTCTTTACGTACCACATATTAAAGGATATTTTATATCATGACGACGACGGCACATTTTGTATATGTGTATGTATCTGTGAGTGTGTGTTTGCGCGTTCGTTACGTAAATGTATGTCTGTGTGTGTCTGTCTTAGTATATGTATGTGAATGCATATGAGAGAGTATGTGTGTGTCAATGTATGTGTGTGAGTGTATGTGTGACTGTCAATTACACTGACATAAACTGGCTACGTGAAAGTGCTATACTGGTTCCAACAAATGAAATGGTTGATAAACTCAATCATGAATTTCAAAAGTTAACAGATACATTAGAAATGACTTTTCTATCAATTCTCACAGCAGCCGATCAAGATCAGGCTGTTCGATACTCTGCTGAATTTCTGAATACGCTTAAACTCACTGGGATACCACCGCATAACTTGACACTAAGCTGGATGCTCCCATTATGCTGCATAGGAATCTTGACCCACATCATCTGTGTAATGGAACTTGTTAAATTGTTTCTTCCATGAAATCCCATATCCTACAAGTAACAATCATAATAGGTAGTCACAAAGGAAAACTGTCTTTATTCCAAAAATTTTCTCTCGTACCTATAGTTGTTCCATTTGAATTTAAGAAGCCTCAGTTTCCAGTCAAACTAAGTTATGGTATTTCAATTAACAAATCTCAGAGTCAATCCCTCAAGGTAGTTGGACTTCATCTCTCTGCTACATGCTTCTCCCGTGGCCAACTCTATGTTGGTTGCTCACGAGTTGGAAACCGCAACAGTTTATTCATTTAGACACCAACAAATAATTAGACAATGAATATTGTTTACCCTGTGGTGCTTCAAGATTGACAGACTTTTCATTTCTAAATTCTATTATCATTACAATTTGGATATTTTTCTATAAAATATAGATATTTTGAAATAATTATGAGAGAGAAAAATATATCTTCATATTTATTGTTTACTAATTTGAATAAGAACAGCAATATCTCGAGCAACGCCGGGTGATTTAGCTAGTTTTGAATAAATTTATGCATACAGCTTCTCACTTTAAAACGTACGCAGGATGAGCGCTAATATAATGCTACTTGCCTTTCACACAGTATTTTTGTCTCCCTTTATCTCGCCTCTCGGTTGTAGAACATGTAATGTTATGTCAGATTATTTATTTATTTATGCGCCCTTTTCAAGCCTAGCCAGGCTCATGGACCCGTTTTCCCAGTTTCTGTGGCGTTTGTGCCCCCCCTCCCAGCCAGTCCATCGCAGCGTTACTCAAGAAACAGGAAGAAAGTTGGGGCGAAAGCGTTAAACAGGGGTCGCCACCACCCACTGCGGAGCCTCGTGGAGCTTTTAGGTGTTTTCGCTCAATAAACACACACAACGCGAGTTCGCTGTCCTAACCAGTGGGCCACTGCGCCTCCACAATGTTATGTCAGAACAATTACTATAATATTTCATAAGAAAATGACCGGATAACTTTATACATTAGGATTCATAATTGTATTAATGAAAACATTTACAATGATTTCTATTCAGAGATTTGGAAGTAAAACAACAACAACAAAGTTACTAAAATCGAATTAATACTAAATAATTTTATTTTCTTCTCTCAGTCTTTTAACATTGAAACTGGTTATATCTGTTCCAAAGATTCTACTTGTTTTATGTTCAAATGTCCAGGTCTGGTCTCTCGCACCTTCACTATTATGTCATTGTAAAAAAAAAAAAAAAAAAATATACGATTACATCATCGAAATCTCGATGCTGCAACATAACGAACGACCATTTGAAAACAATGTGAATAATAATCGTTACACATGGCAGAGTAATTTGAATGTTAAAGAGTTAAATTTTCAATCTCAAATCACTCTTTTCGAACAGGAAGTTAGCGGGACATAGGTAAACAGAAAGAGATAGAAAACAAAACTGAAGTGGACAACTGCCAATTGAGAAAGCCCGACAGCTGAGCTACTATTTGACATCCGCCTCCGAAAGAGGCAGTCGAAATATAGCCACTTCATTATACTCTCCTTCACTTTCTACCTTTCTGTCTCTCTCTTAACCCCTCACTTTGTCTATATTCCTTTGATTTCACATCTAAAATGTGTCATAAAAATAAAAAAAGTTCGTCAACAATCATGCTATGTTTATTAAATCACATCGTTGCGTTTTCGAATGTGTTAAAATTTTAAGTGATATAATCTTTTAAATTCACCTCAAATTATAGTGGTCCACGTGCCTCAAATAAGTAGTAGACTGTGATACATTTCACATAATTCATCTTAACTAATCCACAAAATGAAGCTTTTATTGCAAACGTGCCCAGCAAATAATTCAAACATAAAATCAAAGCTATAGCAACTATATGGGAAAAGTGGTACAGAAATTGACGAATTGCAAAAGTAAAAAAAACAAACAAATATTTTGATATATATATATATATATATATATATATATATATATATATACTACTAATGTAGGCTAAAAATTTTTCCACATTTCAGCACAACGTGTATTTATAGAGAATGTGTAATTAAATGTGAAAATTGACGATTAAAAGTCTGTTATCAGCATATTGGCATAGAAATAATTTTTTTCTTTTGCCCTTGCAAATAAGTTATATATATATATATATATATATACTAAGCAATAAGGGTTTAGCAACGAGTTGCCTTACCACATACCGAATTTAGAAATAGCAGTCAAAGGGTTATAGCTATTTCTTCTACTAAAAAGCTAGTAGAAGAAATAGCTATAACCCTTTGACTGCTATTTCTAAATTCGGTATGTGGTAAGGCAACTCGTTGCTAAACCCTTATTGCTTAGTATTACTTAAATTTTCCTCGAATGAGGCTTTTACATGCCGAAGACTACTTGGTGTAATTGATAATTTTTCCAAATTAATTAATTTCACCCTTCATTATTACGGATAATATATATATATATATATATATATATATATATATATATATATATATATATATATAATATATATATTATATATATATATATATCCATATGTGTATATGTATATACATATAATACAGTTTCGTAATCTATGAACTATCAAAGGCATTACCGTGATATCAATCGTTATTGTGGGGTGAAATTTAAATTCCATGCTCCCTATGTTACCTAACGAATTGAGAAAACGATGTCGATATTTCTCCTGTCTTTGATCTAAATGAGTGAATATGTTGTTTGTAAATGTCACTTGAAAGTGTTTATATATCGCTTGAGATGCTTGATACACAACCGTTTCATAGAGACCGTTTCATATGGTCACATCTGAAACACGTTTATTCTTAGTTCTGATAAGTCCGAACTGATTTGAGATTAAATAATAACTCGCGATGATGTTTTGCAAACGACTTGCACATGCAAGTTCTCCCAGTCGAGAGCTCCGCATACCGGAAGGCAACAAGTGTATGGGGTCATCAGGAGAGAATGTGCGTCGTTTCGAGGCTTACCTCTCGACGGCATCAATGTGCACCGGCCCCCTCACTGATATGAGGCCCCGCTTGCTAGATCAGCTGGTTATCAAATAAAGCTCAAAATTCTTTTAGCCATCGCTCATCGTCTCTTTTTACCCAAATCCAGCGGCTAGTCTTTACCACTGTAGTTTGGATATTGGTCATGGTGGTATTTACTTTACGATTAGTTAGGCCTAACATTAACAACAGTCGTATCTATTTAAAAAGGTCAATTTTAATCTCTAATCTTTTGTTAATGAACTTCTATTTTAATCTTTTTTTAATGAACATCTATTTTAATTTTTTTTTTAACAATGACACAAACTAGATAAATACATCGAAGGAGTTCAGAAAATATTTCTTTATACATTTTCTCTGGTAAAACTAACAAAAATAAAAAAAATTTAAACATTTTCACGTTAAAATAGGAAATGCTAGTTTTGCAAATGGCGCTGACGCTACACTATTTAAGAAATAACGTTCAATTGTAATTTGATAGGTACGTCAGTGTAACAGAAGATAATTGAGAGAGATTTTATCATCTCTGCTATAATGATAGTTTAATGCTCTCTGATATTTAGAGATTAACTCTCTCTTTAACTTAAATCCAACGATTTCATGGTTTGTGAGCGAATAATTCTCATTAACTTCACGCTGTTGTGTTTGAGACGAAGTAGTGTGGTCAGGCAACGAAATTTGCAGTTTTTAAGTCACATTTAGAGAGTTTAGAACCTAAAGAAGAGCTAAAGCTAAAAAAACGAAATATTTTTTAAAATATATTATGCTAACAAATTGTAATTTAAATCTAAGCATAATTTGTGAAAAACTATCTAGCACATTTAAACCCTGGTGCAAATTTTTTAAAACAGACACGATAATAAAATGACTGTTAAATGCTGAAATAGGATTATTTTCCCACTTCCTCACTCTCAATCTGCTCGTCTGCCATTCTGATTGTCTCGCGATATGTTCACTGCTGTACTCACTATGTGTATGTATGTATATATGCATGTGTATATATATATATATATATATATATATATATATATATATATATATTATATATATATATATATACATATATTATATACAATTCCTAATAATATATCTTTTATCTTCTTTCTTTTACTTGTTTCAGTCATTTGACAATGGCCACACTAAGGCACCGGCTTGAAAGGTTTTACTCGAATAAGTCACCCACAGGGCTTAATTTTATTAAGCCTAGTACTTATTCTATCAGTTTATTTTGCTGAACCGCTAAGTTACAGGAACATGAACACACCAACACCGATTGTCAAGTGTTGATGAGGGACAAACACAGACACAATGACATACACGCACATAGATATATACATACACACACACACACACACACACACCACACACACACATATATATATATATATATATATATATATATGACAGGCTTCTTTCAGTTTTCGTCTACGAAATCCAATCACAAGGCTTTGGTTGGCCCGAGGCTAAAGCAGAAAACACCTGCCAAAAATGCCACGCAGTGGGACTGAACCCGGAACCTTGTGGTCGGGAAGCAAACTTCTTAGCACACAGCCACGCATGCGCCTATAATAGTTAATTATAAAAATTATATAATATTTTTTAAACATCGAATGACAACGAGGATCTATCTAAACAGAACAGGAATCAAAGTGGATCTATAGGTAAAAATTGGTTGAGAACCACTGGTTTAAATAAGCAAAGATGTTTGTTCTGCTTTCATTAGATTCCTCTTTAAAAATGATTCATTTTCGGAGATTATGTATATGACAGATTTCTTTATCAAATTCTAGCTTCCCAATATGCCCTAATGCGGGCATATACATGTGCCATAAAGTGCCATAAAGTTTCTACGCTCAAATACTGTTCATTGTTTTAGGTAAGGTACGAAACATATGAATATATGCAAACATGTTTTTAGATAAATTTATTTAAAACTAAAGTATACAAATACATGTATAAGAATACGCATAAATATACATCAGGCAATACACACATAAATTAACATATGTTGCACATGTTTATTTTGGTATAAGCGCTCATGTAAGAATGAAATTTAATGCTGATTAAGGTAATGTTTTAACTAATTACTAAGATTACACTATAATCTATTTCTCTGCTAAAATCCTAATATTGCTTCTGTTCAACAATTTTGATTATATTTTTTATTTATTGTAGAGTATGGACGCCTTTCACCTTCTAACTGGAAATTAAGATTGAAAATTAGAAAACTCATAAATACGGTTTTTTTATCATATCGTTTTCACTATACAAGAAAACCAGATGCTTTCTATAAAATATTAATTTTCAAGGATGACATGAAAAGTCGATTGTGATGAACGTATTCATATTTGCTATTTGAATGACAAAAAGACAGAGCCTAAAGAAAATACCTTGTTGACAATGCTGATATCTGATTAACAATTTCAATGATAATATTTGAAATTATAATGTTTTGATAAAAATAGATATGCTAGCCAAAATTTTAGGATAACAGATATCAAAATGTGCCATTTTATTTGATGAGTGAAAATGGTAATTTTGAATACTGAAAAAAAAAATATCTGAGATTGGTTCACTTGGAATAATACAGACAGGGGTGAAGCAAAAAAAGAAATGAAGAAAAACTGGAAGTTTTAAGGGGGAAAGACTATTAGTGTGCAGTACAGAAACACAGTCAGTTTGTTATGTCAAGCTATTTTGTTTCACCTTCATTCTTTCATGAATCAATCTCTCTCCCCTCCTCACACGCATATTCTCATTCACATATATTGCTTTACATTTATTAAAACTCAATATTTAAATGTCATGTCTTCAAAAACCAAGTACTAAGTTATTGAAGATACCGTGGAAAATAAAAGATTATCCTTTCATGATTTCACGTTCAAACTTGTTTATATATATATTTATAGTTAATCTAAACATGAACAAAGAGAAAAAACAACAACGTGAGGACGTGAAACAAGTACAGTGTTATTGGACGCTCAGCAAAGGAAAGAAAGAAGGAGGATTCAACGTTTCAAGCGGAGCTCTTCGTCAGAAACATAGAAAAAGGAAAGGTCCAAGGAAGGGAAGACGGAGAAGGAAAATAGCCAACGATACACACGCGGTCACATACGTATATTACATATATATGTATGTATATATATATATGTATATATATATATATATATATATATATAATATATATATATATAATATATATATATATTATATATATATATATATATTTGTGTGTGTGTGTTCTTGTTTGTAAAATATTTAGGTAATTGCTCCATAAATCAGGTGTAAATTTTATAGGAATATACATTAAGGTTTATAAAAATTACAGTTCTCGTTCCCGAACATAACACCTGCAGATTTTAGAACCGTAAACAAATGTAGATGTAAAAAAAAAGTAAGAATAAATTATTTTCTATATTTCATGAATTTCAAAACCGCATACGAACTTTTTGAGGATATTTTGTTTTTAAGTTAAGAGATATTAGAAACGGCTACGCTAAGTATTATTGTCTCCCGGTATTATTATAAACATCCACAGGGATGGCTTCTATGGTTGTGTAATCAGCTAATAAAAGATTCACTATATCTCAATTTCCTAATTCAAATCCATAATGATGGAATTAGATGGTGACAGAGAGTCATGAGGGTCCGCGAAAGCAACAGAAAAAATTATTATAGAAAGTACTAGATCATTTTGAATAAACATGATTCATATAAATCTATAAAAATTTAGATATGAAACAATGGCCAAATAAATTATTTTCTATGGTATGGTCTCCTCTTATTCCAAGACCTCAAAACAATTGCTTGTTAGTTTGTCCAACATACCGTAAGTTTGCTAGAAAAGTTTCCTCTTGGAAGATGATGCAAACTGGAACAATATTTTGGAAGAAGCTGCTGTGTCGCATTCTTTATATAAGATGATAAAGCTTTTTGCTATCAGTTCCTGTACCCATTCCCCATCTAATTCTCAGCATCTTTGAAAAAACATGCCAGGACAGCATAACAGAAGACACTTCATGAAGTACAAAACGTGTAGAAAATAAAACTGACGTGTAGAGTTTTACCTGTGACAAGTACAACCAATCTCTGATTACCATAGAAAGTAGTGTACAATCCACGAATCGCAAGGATCATGAACAATGTGGGCTGCCAATTCCTGTACGAACTGCAGCTGCAATTCTCCGTTTAGAGATTCTTTAGGTAACCAGTTAGGACATTGAACAAATAAAACAATATTTCCATCAAAATGAATCCAAATTTTCTTCCAGTTTAAAAAAGAATCTAATGCAAATATCAATCAATCGGTGAGATCTGACTTGGGACGAATACTTTTCTTCGATTATTCTGTTGAAATAGGCAAAACCCTTTTCTCTCAACCCAATTCTGGCAAAAAGTCTGTTCACACAAAGAGATTGCTATTGCAGAGACATCATCTGGAATTGCTGCAAATTTACACATCGCAAGCCTGCTTATTCTGCTTTTAAGCTGGCGCTTAATCTTGCACACGATACTCAGGTCTGCAATATTGGTAAAAGATCTGAACACGAAGAATTTACAAAGCAACCCATGCTGAAAAATATGACAGACTGCATTTGATGCTCTCCCTGTATCCTAAAAGAACTCAGAGGTAACACTAAAACGTATAGATTTGAAGTCATTCTATGTGTTGATTTCAAACAAACACTGATTGTCATCGCAAAAGTTACACCTACTGATGCGATGAAAGCATGCCTCAAAGAAACTAATATTGTTAGAGACAAGGGAAGGCTTCATTTTTCGATTTTGTACTGATATGCTAGTTACACCTACTATTAACAG
>NC_042998.1:55508333-55523333 GCF_006345805.1 Octopus sinensis | reverse complement strand
GCTAGTATATAGATAAAAATAAACAAATAAGAATAGATGAGTGTACAAATAGTAAATTCTTACAGCTGCTTCTACCATGGGACTGTCAAATCTTCCAAGTTATCCTCATCACGCCAGTGATATACAGAGATGAACAAACATTGAACAGGGGTTGGACAATGGTTGAGCCCCAAGGCTTCATCAGAGAGACCAAATGTTCGGAAACTATTTCTATTCTTATTATATTTTTATTTCATTTTATTCTATTATTTTAACTTACTTTCCCACATGTTAGTTTCCTAACATTTGGTCTTACTGAAACACATATGGCCTTCCATTGCATACACTGTCTATCCAGAGCTTAACAATTATTTACAGGACCTCAATGTAGGCGGCAGAATTAACTCTAAGGCCTTGTGGAATGAAGTAAGGCGGCATCAAATGTTCTTCATTGCTGACAAGCCCATAAAACCATGACAGTTACAGGAAAGTTTGCATGCATAACACTTGGAACTTCAGAAGTGTCTGCACATAACCATCTCGCATTTCTCCTCTTAACTTTTTGATCTTGGTCGACGTTTTTCTCGTTTGAGAAAAACCAAATCAAATCTTCTGCAGGATTTTTAGTTTGTTTAAGGAACCTTTTAGATCTGATGTAGTTATTTTATTTTGCTTTTTCTGACAAATTGACCTTTCCTCATAATATAAGACTTATATCTGATGTCTTCGTGGACAACATTTCTGACTGTTTCTTTTGACACATGGAGATCTTTTGCAATTGACCGCATGGGATTTCTGGTATTGTAATCAATGGTCTGTTGAACTTGCCTGATAAATTCAGGTGTTCTGATGATTTCAGAGCGTTTAGAATGCTTTTTATGCTTTAATATTGGTGATACGCTTCCATCTTCAGTCTCTCACTCTAGCGAAAGATCTGGAAACTTTAAAAAATCGAGATATTTCGAAATCACTATGCTCAGCCTTTATAATCACAACATCGTGCCTCTTCATTTCTTGAGAAAGCTGAGGGTCTGCCATTATTATTTTGTGAATCAAAGATTATACAAAGTTAGCAAAAAAGGCAGCAATAACCCCAAAAAGGTATGTCCTCAAATACCTTACGCACCCTATGTGTATGCGAGTGTATATATATATATACATATATATATACACACATATACATATGGATCTGCATACATATATACATGTCCGTGTTTGTGTGTGTGTACATGTGTATGTATAAGACGAGTCACCCCCCCATTTCTCTATATATCGCGTATGCCTGTGTGTAGCTCATGAAAAGCCTGAAGTTGAAGTAGGGCAGAATAAATATAGCCTAGAAGTGAATATATTTAGGTAGGGATTCCATTGGTGAATTCAAACCATACTTTGAAATTGAGAGTGCAGCAAAAGCACCATTTCTCATTTAATTTTCAAGTAGCTTAATGCGAGATTCTAGCGATGCCAGTTGTTATGACACCAACAAAATTCGACCAGTTTACGACATCGGATGAAAGTGCACTTGCTACTTCCGATGCACACGAAGAGGTTAACAATATTGTAACATCAGGTTGGTTATAAGTGTTTTAAGCAACATCATCTGATAGAAGCATATGCCAACTGCCAAAGTTTACTTGACTGTATGTCGTGAGAAACATTGTTTCTTGGTATTTGTTCTATAAACAAGTAGTAGTTGTCTTCCCTGCAAATACGTATAGGCTATATAAAATTAAAACGGTATTTTAAGAAATAGTTTTGAATGTTCATTAACAAGGTATCTACCTGGTGGCAAAAATACGATAAATAGGTTTTTCCATTTTTATATACAACAGTCTGTTCCAGCATATAGTGTTTCATAGATGCTGTTAGAAATTACGTATTCCGGATGAATAAAGAAGAGTTGTGTCAACCATACTCCATGTGCTGTTGGGAAAGTAGTTTTATTAATCCCGCAGTTTGCAGATGATAAGGAGTGAGGAAGTGAGATAGTTGGTGTGATTTCAACTGTTAGAGACTTGGAGTTTGAGTGAGGTATGTGAGCGTCCGTGATTTTCTGTTGCAGCATTGAAAATTGAAAGCTATTTTACGGAGACATGAGTTAATAACCTTGACAGTATTGTTATTAAAATGTCTGTAGTACTTATGGGTATCTCTACGTCATATATACGAGAGTAGGCTGAAAATGTCATAGGCTGACCAAGATACTCTCATAGAATGTGACCTAATGAAGTTTATTTTTCAATATAGTACCTCTTGTGGTCCACACACTTCTTCCATCAGTGTTGCAGTACTTGGATGCCATGGGTGAAGAAGCTTTGATCGTGTTGGACAAAAAATCATCAACAGCAGATATGACGTCATCATCACTGCGATACTGGTTCCCAGTCAGGTGTTTCTTCATGTTGGGAAACAGATGATTGTCAAGTGGGGCCAAATCAAGAGAATAGGTAGGGATCAAACAGTTCGACAGTAGCCACTGAAACCACAGACTTGTGTGCTGATGAAACAAGACTCCTTTCATCAATTTTCCTAGTCATTTTGTCGTGATAGCCTTTTGTAACTATCTCAGCAAACTGGCACAGTATTCACCGTTAATGCTGTGGAACTTTTGAATAATAAACACAATGCTATTTGCCACTCCAAAAAACTGAGCCATCAACTTCCCTGCTGATGAAACGCACTTGGCCTACTTTGGAGTTAGTGAGGAAGGCTGTTTATACTGCATGGATTGTTTCTTTGTCTCTGGTTCAAAGTAATCAAGCCAACACTCATCCTGGGATAGGAAATAATCAAGGAAACCAGTTGGATCAAACCATGGCAGATTTTCCGTGGTGTGATCAACAACCTGGTGCACTTTTGATCAGGTGTCAGAAAACATGGTACCTACCAAGCAGAAGCCTTCGTCATGCAAAGTGCAAAATATTCTCAAATCTTTCACGAGATGTGCTAATACCATTGGCTATTTGATTTATTGTCAATCGCCTGCCATACATCACAATATCGTAAATAATGTTTTCTTCGATGGTGGCAGTTACAGGACGTCCAGACCTTGGGTCATATTCAAGACTCTCCGTTCCACTACAAAATCCAGCTGCCGACTTTTGCACTGTTGATAAAGCTGGAGCGTCACCCCACCTGATGTAATAACTATTTTAGCGTGTATATCCTCGGGGGCTAAACCTTTTTCTGTAGTACTTAATAAACAACGATGCCAAATTTTGTTCACTTTCAAGAGAAGTCGCTACTAGTTACTTTTGAAGTATTCTTTCAACAGTCAGATGTCAGTTTATTCGAAAAAAGAAAACCAATGCAGTTATTAATAACAAGAGATGAAATTGATGGATGCAAAATTTCCCAGCGTTAGTATCACTCCTTCATAGTCAGCCTACGAACTTTTCAGCCCACTCTCGTGTGTGTATGTATGTAAGTATGTATATATATATATATATATATATATATATATTATATATATATATATGCCGCGCGCGCGCGTGTGTGTGCAGTTCAAATTTACAAAAAGCAAAAGATAAAGACAGGTGTAGGAACAACAAGTAGGTATATTAGTTTAACGCTCGGCCAAAATGGAAAGGTCTTTTACGTTTCAAATCTACGCTCTCCGATAGCAAGCAATAAAAGGGGAAAATGAAGAGAGAACGAAAAAAAAACGGAGAGAGAGAAACTGTGTAGTGTTCAGCGGTCCAACATGGCGGTATGACTACATATATATAAAATTCTGTTTTGGAACGATGGATCTTGAAGCAGACAAAACTATAAACAATAGCGTGTAAATATTGGGTTCAAAACTCTTGTATTGAATATGTTGAAGTCTTACAAATTTAGCATGCAAGTAATTCAATAGTATTTCTACTAGTTATAGATTGGATTATGAAGGAAACTACGATTGAAAGCCAAACAGGCATTGAATGGACGGAAGCAGAAGCTCTAGAAGATCTCGACTTTGCAGATGATATAGCGCTACTTTCACAAACATATAGCTAAATGCAAAATAAAACGTCAAAATTAGAAGCAATAGCTGCCAAACTAGGATTGAAAATCAACCGCGACAAATCAAAAATTATGTGCGTTAATGAAGAAAACAGCGAACGTATTAAACTAGAAACTGGTGAACTAGAGGATGTAGCCGAGTTTACGTATTTAGGTAGTAAGATAACGCTCTCAGGCGGCACCGACGAAGATATTAAGACGAGAATAAGTAAGGCAAGGACCGCTTTTCACCTGTTAAAAAAAAGTATGAAGTGCAAGTGTAATTTCAATAAAGAACAAAATAAGAATTTTTAACGCTAACGTAAAAGCGGTGTTATTGTATGGCGCTGAGACATGCCGAAGAACAGTTAAGTCAAATAAGCAAATACAATCATTCATCAACAGATGCTTGCGTAGTATACTTAAGATTAGATGGCACAAACACATAAGCAATATGGAGCTATGGCAAAGAACAAATCAAGTTTCGATTAGGGAGCAAATATTTAAGAAAATGTGGAAGTGGATTGGTAGCACAATTAGAAAAGACACACCAAATGTAGCGAAAAGTGCTTTACAGTGGAAACCGGATGGATATAGGAGAGGTAGGCCTAAGAACTCGTGGCGGAGATCAACACAAAAGGAATTAGAGAAAGGGGGACATTCATGGCAGAGTATAAGTACTGAAGTGAAAAATTATGCGACATGGAATTCATTTATAAGTGGCCTATACCCCATGCTGGAGGGTTAAAGACAAAAAAAAATCAGTAGATGGTTCAATTTGAGTTATAAATTTACGTAAAATAATAGACAAATTTTGAATGTTGTATAAAATTTAGATCTTACTGGTAAACATACTTATATTCAAAATATTGTACTGATTTTATTTAATTAACCCCAATTAATTATTTTTTTAATTTTGAAAATCCGGAACTAATATTTTTCATTATCAATAAGTTTAAGATTTTTTAATTAAGAATATATAATTACTTTAATAAAATCAGAAAAGGTCACTTAACGTATCACATTCCTCCTGAAAAGCTAGCTTTAGATTTTCTTGTATATGTTGAAGTGTTTCATCTGCTGAAGATAATTGCTGAATTGTTGATTCCTATTGAAGCAGAGTCAAATGTTCACCGCTCTCCTCTTGTCTAGAGAAAAAAATGTCTTTTCTTTAATGGTATATCAATTTTGGAGAAGTCTTGATTTTTTAGTTGATGCCTGTTGCAAGCTCTTGCTCTACTCTCTCGGGAAACGGAGATAATTTCAAAAAAATAAAATAAAATAAAAAGAATTTATCTTACATGCTATTTGATATACTTCATCATTGTGTGTGTGTATATATATATATATATATATATATATATATAATATATATATATATGTGTGTGTGTGTGTGTGTGTGTGTGTGTATATATATATACACTCATATGTGTGTGTGCGCGTGCGTGTGTGTGTGAGTGTGTGCGTGCGCATGGTGGGTATGTATGTATCTGCATATAAGTAAACATGCACATATTACAACCATGTAATAGTGTACTTATGCGTGTGTGTGTGTGTGTGTGTGTGAGTGAATGTTTGTATAAAGGTAATTATATGAGACTAGATACCTTGTCTATGTAATCGTATTTTTTTCCTTTCATAATATGAAAACAAATGTAGTGAGCACCAAGAAACCAGGACAAAAGTTAGATCTACACATACTATAGCCATAAGTGGCTTGTCTTTATGACCTTAGCATCTAGCATTTATTTACCTTCCGAGTCGATATAAATGTAAGTCTATTTTACGGGTAGTCTAAAATGCCCGTTGTGAGAAATAACAGCTTATTTTAGTTTCTCCCACTCCTCGTGGAACATCCTAGTGTTGAGACATCCCCTCCCGGTATGGCTCCAATCCCTTTCACAAGCCTATTGCCTCGTTACACCAGGTCAAGCCAGGCCTGACCTATCTGTAGTAGATCCTCATCAACAGTCCTCAACCAGATTTTGACAGGTCTATCTTGCTTCCTATGAGTTTCTTCTCTGGCTTCCACACGAAAAAAGGCTCTCACTTTTCCCTTCGTTGTCATGTATAGCATACAGCGACCATCTTCTGCAGAGAAGTAATAGTGTTGTAGAAATCATAGAGGATTTATTCGCTGATGCCACCATGTTCAAATATTTCCTCGATAATATCGAACGTGAACCTAACTTCTAAACCATTGCTCTGCAGCGCCTTCGAGTTCATTATATGTTATTAATGTGTTATAGTAAAGCACGTATCATCTTTCACGCATTAATTGTGCAATACTAAAAGGATGATGGGAAATTGAAAGGTTAGTACACTCTGGGTGTACAAAGTGCATGACTTGTTAACGTAGAACAGCAAAAATTTGTTTCTGAATCACAATAGAAAACTTAATATTTAAGAAGTAATCATAGCTGACAACTCTTTGGTTAAGAAGTAAGAGAACGTCTGGTTAAGTATAAACGCATTTAAAAACAAATACATATTATTAAGAAATTTAATAACTGAGTTAAAACGTAGCCCGATATTTTAAAAGCAAAATGCTGAATTATTTTTGTTTTAAAAAAGCTGCTCCACTCCTTTTTCTCTTTCTTAAATTTCAAATAAGCAATGGTTTGTATACATTAAAAAAATCTGCATTATTCAATTATTTTTGTCAACATACGTTGACTGTGATAAATTATCTTAGAATGCATCATTACCAAACCAAACATTGTGGTATTTCTTGAGAAAGCAGTTCATGTACACGAAAACAGACCCAAAACTAAGTCCACATGCAATTCTGGTACATATTAACATCAGTTCTTGAAGTTGCGTTTGTAAATAAAACTATGAAATTCCATTCAATTTTACTGCTATAGCATATAAATAAAACAAGCAGTGCATTTAAAGTTGGAACAATAATGATAAACATAAATCATTTTTAAAAATACAGAACTCTATCAAAGTTTTTAACAGAACAGCTGACTCTTAGCATGATTCTAATACAGCATAAGTCTACTGTTGGAGTGATTCATGGCTATTTCTATAAACAACGATACAGGTAAATTTCCTAGATCAGACCTCCCTCCCACGTCCTATTTCCTGTTTATTTCTTTTCATTATCGGCTGTAGGAGCTTTCTCAAGTTAGTTTACTCCACGTGGGAGTTGTGAATCAGCAAGGAGATATATATCTAGTTTCGAGGAAAACTTTATGTGGTTACATAACATTCATGTTTTCCCTGCTAAAACTAGCAAAAAGTTATTAAGCTAGTTGAATATTTGGGCATAATCTGATAGCCGCGTATTTGATGACAATTGATGAGAGGCTGTGAGTCATGTATTATGCAATGAAGATCTATTTTCTACTTGTATGGGCAACTGACACGCTTGGTCACTTTCCTCAGTCTCAGCCTACATGCTTCCGACGTCAACCGGTAGAATCCTACGGTTGTAGTAGTGGGCTAGCTATTTATACAGTACCTCTTATCCGGCTTCCAGAAATTCGGTATTTTCAGAAATCCGGAAATACTGTGCAATATATTACATCCTGTATTGAGTTAACAGGCTCTGCTTTTGAAGTGGTTAATTAGCATACGGTGTGTTAAAATAGTTTTGTTCTTTATTTTTTTAAAGTGTTATGATAGAGATTAAACGTACTCTATTTTAGTAGCGTATTAACTGGTACCGCTATCTATTAATTAAAATAATATTTCTTACTTTTCTTCATTTAATTTTCATTCTATAAACATCATACTGTATATGATGTATTTTAAGTAGATTAATATATATCAGACAGAGCTTGCTTAAGACATTTATTAATTTAGTTGTTTACATTCTAAAGTTAATTTTACATTTTAAGTATATATTTGTCTCCAGAAAGCTGAAAAAATACAGAAATCCGACACACTTCCGGACCCAAGCTTGCTGGATATCCAACTTTATTAATTATTTCAAACGCCAGGGTCTTTATGGTTATCATAATTTTGAAGAAAGCGTCCAGCATACCACATTCAAAAAGTATTTCAATTTTCACATGTAGCATGTCCTTCTGTGATTAAAGCTTTTGATAAAAACATGGACATCACACAATCAAATTTCCCCTTATTCTTAGGTATTGCAATATATGAGAAGTATATTTCTAATACAAAACATATGATGCAAATTTCTTAACGTCATTAAGAGAAACATGATTGATGTGTTGCTGACAGAGAATCAAAAATTGACGACAGAACTTGGCCATAGGTTTCTTTTCTGTTGCTGTAAGTTATGAATTTTTGGTCGACTAGATTAAGCGGATTAAATTTATTAGATATTTCAAGTTGTATTTCAGTGTCAAACTCAGACATAAAGATTAATATTAGTGTGATTAGATTTTTGGAATGTTCATATAGCTTTAACTGGAAAGCGAATTAACAGAACGAATTGAAGTCTTACGTACCAACTGGAAGCGAACTCCTGATTTCGGCTCATGAATGCTGTATTTCGCCAAATAGGTTATGCTATCACCGCGCATGTCTAGAGTATTTATAAGAGAATGGTATGAAATTAAATGAAAACACAACACAGTACTTTATTAATTTTTTTTCTTTTGATATTTGCCGAAAGTCCGACAAGGAAGACAATGAAAGAAGCTGTAGTTTATTTATAAAACACTTCCACCCTAACATAATTGAATATCACTTGTAATTGTCACATTGTTTATTTTGTTTCATTTCTTTTCTAGTTTCGAATATCTGCTTCAGTTGATACTCAAATGTAATTTTCTCTAACTGCTTTATATGAGTCCACCCCTTCAAAGCTGCGGGCCTCATTTCAGCCCCTTCTATTATAACACGCACACACACAAAACTACCGTCTGAGGCCCTGGTCGTATGGGCGTGTTAGTTATCTGTTAACACTTAAAACAACACCGTCCGCTCACATGCGTCTCTAAGACTATGAATAAATCCCATTTATTTTCATCTGGCTTTTTGTTTATTATATTTAGTTTATATTTCTTTTAGCTTACTTGCCTCATCGTTGCATTTTGACTACATCACGTTTTCACCATTAATTCTGGATTCTAGTTTTCATAAACTTGTAGTAGGAGTTGGAAGAACTCTCTGTTCCAGATCATCCCCTCCCCACCTTCCGTTTATTTTTCTTATTTAGTAGCTCCATTCATTTGGTGCTATCTTTTATTCTTTCTAAACACTTTCTGAAAGGTTTATTCTACTATTTAAAACTAGTCTCATTGTCTTAGCATTCATATATTTTCGCATTTTTTTTATCTACTTCAGTATTTATTTATCTATTTGATCATTGTTATTATTCCAATAGATATTAATATACATTCATGCAAATCATGGCTCTAAAGAAAAGATGTTTGTATGTCTAAATCATGAGTTATTTGTTTGTTTGCTTTCTAAACTATTTAAAATATTAGCAAATAAATATTGATTTTACATCGGTCTTATAGATATACTCAAAATACAAATAAATATAAAGGCGAATATATCGAAAAATAAAGTTCTCTATCTCCATAATAACACAGGCATTCTATATTTCTCACCAAGTTAGAAAGAAAAAAATATTGCACATTTTCTCCAGAGGAATACATTTTTAATGCCTTTTGTAAAGAGGTGCAATGCCGATGATATTTTAGATCTTCTAATCCCAAAATAAATGCATTATATTCTCGGTAGAGAATATAATGTTAATCATTTCATAATGATAAGCAAGGCTGTTGAAGAATTACGAAGGAAAGAAAAATGTGTTATACAATAAGTTTTCACCTTGTTGAGTCTCTTGACCAAATATTTGAGATGCGCGAACTTGAAAAGTTTTCGTGGGTGAGAGACAGCGTTTCTTGGAATTTAACTTGAAATAATCAAGGCCTAACACTAGCTTAGTCCTGTGAACAACGCTCACTTACTGAAGAATCCTATACTGGAGACGTATGAAACTCAGTCTAAAAGATCTTTCAAAATTCGTGTTTTCGGTTTTATATAAATGAGCCATAATTTATTTACGTATTCTGTAAAACGTTTAGAATTTATTATGATAATAAGCTCCGGGTATATATATTAATAATATCCACGTGAAGCTCTTTGCTTTCTTAACATAAGAAAGCTGCAGAGTATTTTGGGAATGTACACTTTGAAGAATATCCATTTACCAAATATGTGTGTGAACGAAATTCGTGCTTCGCTATATAAGAAACAGCGTATAGTAGATTCATTAATATTGCGGAATGCTTGCCGAGCGGTAAAAAAACTCAATGAACGCAACTGAATCTGAGATGAAGACCACAACAGTAGTGAAGGTGCATGGCTTAGTGGTTAGTCTTTTCGGCTCACGATCATAAGGTCGTGAGTTCCATTCCCGGCTGTGCTTTGTGTCCGTGAGCAAGACATGTTATTTCGAGTTGCTTCGGTTCACCCAGCTAGCAAAAATGAGTACTACCTGTATTTCAAAAGGCCCGCCGCCGTGTCACATTCTTTATCACTCTAAATCTCCCCAACAACTACGTTAAGAGTACTCGTGTTTGTGGAATGCTCAGTCACTTGTACGTTAATTTCATGGGGACTCTGTTCCATTCTCTGATCAACTAGAACTCTCGTCGTCATAACCGACGGAGGGCCAGTCATATATACAGAATTTACGCGTGCATGCACAAACATATGTGCGTCGTGTGTGCGTGTGTAGAAATATATATATATATATTAGTGTAAAGGCGCGTGGCCTAGTAGTTGGGGTGTTGCACTCATGACAGCAAGATCGAGTTTCGAATTCCGGACCGAGAGGTCCCTTGTATCCTATAGCAAAACACTCCGTTCTATTCAATTGTTAATATAATATATAAATCTGCGACGGATCTGGAGTCCCGTTGAAAGAGAGAGAGAGTGTCGTAATCTAAGTAATTCATAGACAATAGAAACCGACTCAATGAGTCCTAGGACTGGAGACAGTAATGTCTTGGAAATTACTACTGCTATCAGTGTGCATGTACGTGAGCATGTGTGCATACGTTTGCTAGCGGATTTCTTTTCCCGTTTGCTCAGTTTGAAAGTCATAAAACGTAAACGTTGCTCTGGTGAAGAACATTAAATCAAGATGGCCATTGGTGGTCAAAAAACTTCACTCGTCACGTTTATTTAGTATGAAACTTGTTGCATCTAGGGAGAGTTCACGAAAAACAAAAACAAAAGACGAAGACAGGTGGTGTATAAAACAAACAGATGTATTAGTATAACGCCCAGGAATTGAAAAAGTCTTTTAGCAATATATATATATACTAGCAGTATCGCCCGGCGTTGCTCGGGTTTGTAAGGGAAATAACTATATAAGCATTTTTAGAGAGTTATAGCCAAAAAATAGGAAAAAAATGCATTAAAAATGGAAACAAAATTAAGGTAAATTTCTTTTTAAATCGTTGACACATCGTAGATATTTTTAGAGAGTTACTTCCCTTACATAATAGCAAACAAAATGCATTAAAATGGAAAAATATGATGGTAAATTTTTTTTAATCGTAGACTCATCGTAGACGCGCGCTAATACCCAGAAGGGCTCGATATGACTCACGACTATAAGATACCCGGTTTTGTTTACACTGCACCGCAAAATGTGGGAGTAGTTAGGAATCTAAATCGTAGGAGACAGACACACAACTTCACTCTTATATATAAAGATATAAGCCACGTAGTTATATACACATGCTTTGTTATATACGCATTCTTATAAGAAAATGTTATTTTGAATACAACATTTATAAAGAATAAAATATTTTTTGGTTTTTCTTAACCCTTTCGTTACTATATTTCTGACCAAAATACACCCCTTATGTGTTTCAATTAATTTCTAACGTAATCATAAATTTAGTCTGGTTTCATTAAACAACTATAACTTTTTTATTTATCAATATATTAATGTGATTTTTGGAAGATAATTTAATGAAATGTCCTCAACCAATTCTATACTATAATTTCTGTCACAAAGTGACTCTAATTGCAGGTAGATACAGGTAAATTCAACAATATATAAAATTATTAAAATTTTGTTCAAACATCGCTATAGAAAATGGGTTATTAGCTAATATTCAGTTGGGTATACAACAAAATTTTATGATAGAATTTGTTATTCTGGGTAACTTTCTGTAAAATTATTAAAATTTTGTTCAAACATCGCTATAGAAAATGGGTTATTAGCGAATATTCAATTGGGTATACAACAAAATTTTACAATAGAATTTGTTATTCTGGGTAACTTTCTGTAAAATTATTAAAATTTTGTTCAAACATCGCTATAGAAAATGGGTTATTAGCTAATATTCAATTGGGTATACAACAAAATTTTACGATAGAATTTGTTATTCTGGGTAACTTTCTGTAAAATTATTAAAATTTTGTTCAAACATCGCTATAGAAAATGGGTTATTAGCTAATATTCAATTGGGTATACAACAAAATTTTACGATAGAATTTGTTATTCTGGGTAACTTTCTGTAAAATTATTAAAATTTTGTTCAAACATCGCTATAGAAAATGGGTTATTAGCTAATATTCAATTGGGTATACAACAAAATTTTACGATAGAATTTGTTATTCTGGGTAACTTTCTGATACCCATAATAATATTATGGCAAAATAGGCCTTAATTTCATTTAAGGTTGTGGGAAATAACAAACTATCCTTTCTTTCGCTTTGTTTACGTTTAGCGTAATGATTTCAAATGGGCTCATTCGAAAAAGTAAATAGAAATAGTTTAAGGCTTTATACTCTTCTGGGAAAGTCTGTGGCTTGGTGCAGTTTCTTCAGAAAAATCACCAAAAGAAACAGTTTTTAAATATTCACTCCAGGTACCAATTCGTTTTCTTTATCGCTGTCGGATTCACTGTTTTCACTTTAATAGCTGCAAACTTGCAAAGACAAAGGAGGAGAAGGGTGATAGCGTCAGTGAAACAATTCGCTCCCTTTGTGTGTGTGTGCGTTTGCGTGTGGTGTAAACCACATTAAGAAAAACATTTGACATACACACCAGAATGTGAGTTTTCTCTAAATTTTGCTTAATTGGAGTTTAAAATTTAAAAACTGGACCTGGCATGACCCGATGCATTCTACTCTTAAAAATGCTAGATAAATTGTAATTGAAGAAATCCTATATTGTAGATTTCTATAACTTATAAAGGGAGGCAGATAAAATCTGCCTTTTATAATAAGACTAGCAGTATCGCCCGGCGTTGCTCGGGTTGTAAGGGAAATAACTATATAAGCATTTTTAGAGAGTTATAGCCAAAAAGTAGCAAAAAAATGCATTAAAAATTGAAAAAAAATTAAGGTAAATTTTTCTTTAAATCGTTGACACATCGTAGATATTTTTAGAGAGTTACTTCCCTTATATAAAAGCGAAAAAAATGCATTAAAATGGAAAAATATGATGGTAATTTTTTTTTAAATCGTAGACTCATCGTAGACGCGCGCTAATACCCAGAAGGGCTCGTTTGTTATTCTGGGTAACTTTCTGTAAAATTATTAAAATTTTGTTCAAACATCGCTATAGAAAATGGGTTATTAGCTAATATTCAATTGGGTATACAACAAAATTTTACGATAGAATTTGTATTCTGGGTAACTTTCTGTAAAATTATTAAAATTTTGTTCAAACATCGCTATAGAAAATGGGTTATTAGCTAATATTCAATTGGGTATACAACAAAATTTTACGATAGAATTTGTTATTCTGGGTAATTTTCTGTAAAATTATTAAAATTTTGTTCAAACATCGCTATAGAAAATGGGTTATTAGCTAATATTCAATTGGGTATACAACAAAATTTTACAATAGAATTTGTTATTCTGGGTAACTTTCTGATACCCATAATAATATTTATGGCAAAATAGGCCTTAATTTCATTTAAGATTGTGGGAAATAACAAACTATCCTTTCTTTCGCTTTGTTTACGTTTAGCGTAATGATTTCAAATAGGCTCATTCGAAAAAGTAAATAGAAATAGTCTAAGGCTTTACTCTTCTGGGAAAGTCTGTGGCTTGGTCCAGTTTCTTCAGAAAACTCACCGAAAGAAACAGTTTTTAAATTTTCACTCCATTCAAGTACCAATTCGTTTTCTTTATCGCTGTCGGATTCACTGTTTTCACTTTAATAGCTGCCAACTTGCAAAGACAAAGGAGGAGAAGGGTGATAGCGTCAGTGAAACAATTCGCTCCCTTTGTGTGTGTGTGCGTTTGCGTGTGGTGTAAACCAGACTAAGAAAAGCATTTGACACACACACCAGAATGTGAGTTTTCTGTAAATTTTGCTTAATTGGAGTTTAAATTTTAAAAACTGGACCTGGCATGACGCGATGCATTGTACTCTTAAAATTGCTAGGTAAATTGTAATTGAAGAAATCCTATATTGTAGATTTGTATAACTCCCAAAGGGAGGCAGATAAAATCTGCCTTTTATAATAAGATATATATATATATATATATATATTGCTACTCTTTTACACCCGCACACATACGTGTATATATATATTCGCACATATGCATATATATATATATATATATATATACAATACTGTGGCACCTATTCCCTCTACCAGCCAGCATAGCTGTGTATTATACAATATAATGTGCAAATCATTTGGACCGGGCTCAAGAGTCATACAAGGGCTTCACACTGCATCATCAATGACTCATTTCAATGATTCTTTCTAGTAATGGTTTTGCTCGTATACGAGAAAGCAGCTACTATATATATATATATATATATATATATATATATATATTATATATATAATATATATACGTAAACTGACATAGTTTTCTGTTAGGGAAATAAGTCTCGTAGCTCGTAGGCATGTAGATCCAACCGAAATTAATACTCTGTGGAATTATGTAGCAATGATCCTCGAGTATCAGTTGTACTTTAGTGACGTTGAATTTGCAGCGTATTGCTACTGTAGTAAACCCTAACCGGATTTCGTGTGTGTTCTGCTACTTCTTTATGGATACTTAGCTCTATACATTTAATACACATGCACAAACCTAAGTACAGTAGTACTA
>NC_042998.1:55488333-55503333 GCF_006345805.1 Octopus sinensis | reverse complement strand
AGGTACGCTCTGTTGATTCCGGCCTAGAAAACCTTTGTCTGCAGGACTGCTCAATGAAAATTGACCTATAGCTAACCAACACCATTATCAATAACAGCTGTGCCGATTTGTTGCTTTGGGACGAAGGCATCAATCTAGAGTATATCAAGCATCATCACTGTAATGTTGATAGCTATTAACTTGAACAGAATGCCAAGGTCGATTATATCAGCCTCTGTATTTAGCTGCTACTTCTTTTCGACTGCGGAAGAGTGAAAAGAAAACTTGAACCGGGGTAAAGTTTCAACCCAGAACACAATGTAAATAGTACCAATAACAACAACAACAACAACAACAACAATAATAATGATGACATGTACTGCTCTCTCACTCAATAATAATAATAATAATAATAATAATAATAATAATCCTTTCTAATATAGGCAAAAGGCCTGAAATTTTAGGGGAAGAGACTAGTCGATTACATCGACCCCAGTGTTTTACTGGTACTTGATTTATCGACCCCGAAAAGATGAAATACAAAGTCGACCTCGGCGTCATCTCGTGTGAGTCTTCATGTTACCCCTGGTTGCTTCGACACTCCGATTGAGAAACTATGCAATGAGTTTATTTTTTTACTATACAGTCATCAATATTTTTGCTGTTGTTTTTGTTCTTTAACCTCCGAATCAGTCATAACCGGGCAGGCCTACTTTCAAAGACAATGAAATCCAAACAATACTGTATTTTATTTTTTACTCCGGGTCACATAATCCAATGTATCCTTCTTTTGTAAGCAGTGTTTATTTGTTGTTAATTTGGTTGGTGCCTCTAGCAGGTAAAGTGTTTATGCTGTGAACACTTTTAGTTACAATGTTTGAATTTCACGTGCAAATGAACTTGTGAGTTCGCACATTGGTACCAAGGAAAATAATACATCATTAATTTTATAAATTCAGAGGTTTGAAGCTTAAAATACTGATTCGGTCTTAAGACTTACCATTTAACGAATTCTTTTATTTGGGTTTTAGAAACTTTGCAAGAACATGGTTTCAAATATGAAAATGGACAAATGCTATATGCAATACAGCGTATTTCGAAAAATACGACAATAATCTGATAACCAATTTCCTTTGATCAGAAGCATTATTCTATATAATTAAATGAAACTAATTATTTTTGTTTGGGTCAATTCTTTTCTGTGTTTGAAATTTATTACTTAATTTTTCTCTAGCTAAGAATGTTTGTAACTTAGTTTCTGTATTATATAAAATATAAAGTTAGTATTGATGCATTTAAAAAAGAAAATTCTTCTGCAGTCAGAACATATCAAGCCTGCTTTATACGTACCTATCTAAGCGCTTCGATTGCTCCAAGTCTCACTTTGAAAAGCACTCGATAAAAAATGACTACGGTATATTGAAGTGTTGTTTATGAATCCTTATACCTTTTTACCCTTTATTGATTTAGATTTTACACTGTAATTCTTTTTTATCAGTGAGCTTCATATTTTACCCTAAGAACCGTCTATTTGTCGGTTGCGCTTGACAAATGATTAAGATTGCAATAAGAAATCAATCATAACTATATCGATTAAAAAGATGATGGAATAAGTTTATATAATAATTTTCTGATTCACGAATATTATCAAAGTTTAGCATGAAATAAGGCTTTAGAGATGAAGTTGATGAAAAATCGAGAAGAAAAGAAAATATTTGCCCCGATAGATATAGTAGACGGCAATTAAATCCAATAAAGAAAAGTAAAATGGATAGGGAGAAGACTAAACTATAGGGACATATTACATTTGGAAATTTAAGAAAATAATTAAAATGTAATAATCTAAAGAGAAACAGTGAATAAATTATATACAGAAACAGTGGAGAGGGAATGACGGTAATAAAGAAAAAAAAACGAAAGAGCAGAAGGGAGGAATAATGAGAGAAATGGACAAATAAAATAAGGAAAGAATGAGAGAAAGGATGCTGGAAGACATTTAATGAAAGTACAAAATATTGTGAAAATAAAAAGAAATGGGGGTAGTTGTGGAGAGGAAAGCGAGAGACAGAGAGAGAGTGCGTGTGTAAGAGAGAGAGGTAGGGACAGAGGAATGAGAGGAGAGAAAGAAGGGAGAAGGAAAAGATGGAGAGCAAGCAGAGGAAAAGGTAAAATGGGGATAATGTTAAAAAAGAGAGATAGGAATGATTAAAATAAAAAAGAGAGTAGCTAAAAAAAACGCAGTAAAAAATAAAGAAAGGAAAGAGGAATGAAAACGGAAAGAGAAGAAAGAGGAAAGAAAAATAAGAAAAATTCATGATTTAAATAAAGGGAAAAAGTAACGAGGGAAAAAGAAGACACAACGAGAGAGAGAAGGGGAGGGAGTGAGGGTGTGAGGGATAGAGAGAGAGAGAGAGAGAGAGAGAGAGAGAGCAATAAAAAAACAAACAAACGAATGAATGACAAAAGAGGGAATATGAGAGTAATGCCGAGCGTGTTCATGAGTGAAAATCATTCCAAGACGAAGTTAATTACAGTTGTAATGATGTTATTTGTAATTCGCCTGGCGGCTGTAAATGTACACCGTAATTGGGAAGATATTTTGACTCTTTAACGGAAATGCTCAGTTTCCTCTCAAACAAATAGTCAAGTACGCACGCAGACACATATTCACGCGCGCATGCGCACACAGCCTCATCCTCAATCGAACACACACACACACACACATATATATATAAAGATATATATTTATATATATATAGATATGTATGCCCTTACACATAAACACATACTTCTCACGCAAAGTCAATCATATATATATATATATATATATTATATATATTCTAAATTTATATATATACACATGTAGATATACGTCTCTTTATATGCATAAATGTATATATATATATATATATATATATGTGTGTGTGTGTGTGTATGTGCGTGTATGTGTGTGTATGTGTGTATACGTTTATTACGCACACAAACACGCAAGTACGTGCACATACACATACTCACACGATTCACACACGCGCAAACCCACACATTTTTTCTGTCTCGCGCACGCAAACACACACACACACACCACACACACATCCTAAAGGGTGTAGCGGCAATATATCATGTGAATGATTTCAACCAAACGTCGAAAATGACTTTAGCAAAATGGGAGACAGTGACTGCGGTGTTTCCGTTTTGTACGTGTCCACCCGCAACGGCTCATGATGATAATACACATAGCTTTATTCATTACGCATCTCAGCTAGCCTGTAATTGACCGTTGCTGCTTAAATGATCGGCGACTGTAAAGGGACAGCTTGCAGCTTGTTTTGAGGCGAATTTTTATTATAAAAATTACTTACGAAACACATGTAATATCTCCGTATTATTTCTTAATTGTCTCTATTTCTTTGTCTCGAGTGTTTGTGCATTTGTTTTCGTAGCTTTTGTTTTCATTGTTCTTGCTCTCTTTCTTGCGTCAATCTGATAGCAAAATAAATAAGATTTTAATGATGATGACAACGATGGCGATGATGACGGCAACAGCAAACAGCATCATCATCATCATCATCATCACAGCAGCAGCAGCAGCAGCAGCAGCAGCAGCAACAACAACACTAATAATAATCCTTTCTACTAAAGGCACAAGGCCCGAAATTTTGGGCGAGGGAACTAGTCGATTACATCGACTTCACTGTTTCACTAATACTTAGTTTATCGACCATGAAAGGATGAAAGGCAAAGCTGACCTTGGCGGAATTTGAACTCAGAACGTAAAGACGGACGAAATGCCGCTAAGCATTTTGGCCAGCGTACTAACGATTCTGTCAGCTCACCGTCCTAATAATAATAATAATAATAATAATAATAATCCCTTCTACTGTATATACAATACCTTAAATTCTGGGGAAGGGGGCTAGTCGATTACATCGACCCGAATGCTTAATGGTATTTATTTTATCGGCGGCAGAAGGATGAAAGGCAAAGTCAACTTCGGTTGAATTTAAGCTCACAACGTAAAGACGGACAAAATGCCGCTAAGCATTTTTTCCGGCGTGCTAACGATTTCACCTGATACAAAAGCCCAAAAAATCTATATATATAAAACTCTAGTTGTGTGAGTGTCTGTCCCCTTCGATTTAGATTCCTAACTCCTCCCACATTTTGCGGTGCAGTTTAACCAAATTCGGGTATCTTATAGTCGTGATTCATATCGAGCCCGTCTGACTATTAGCGCGCGTCAACGATGAGTCTACGATTTAAAAAATAATTAACATCATTTTTTATTCCATTTTAATGCATAAAATGCATCGTGTGTCGATGGTGGCGGAGAGTTGGCGTCCACGCTCACAGCTGCACCTGTTTGCTTCTCCCCCTTCCCTCCCTCGTGAAGCTGTGGGGAAGGGAGTGTAAAGAAATCAAACGTCGTAATGCGTTGTGAAGGAAACCAGCGTTCTTTTAGAACAACGACTTCATGGCTTGAAGACACCAAAACAAAAAATGGCTAAGAAAGCCCGAATTATAAGGGAAGTAACTCTCTAAAAATGCTTATATAGTTATTTCCCTTACAAACCCGAGCAACGCCGGGCGATACTCTAGTATATATATAAAACTGTAGTTGTGTGAGTGTCTGTCCCCTTCGATTTAGATTCCTAACTACTCCACATTTTGCGGTGCAGTTTAACCAAATTCGGGATATTATAGTCGTGATTCATATCGAGCCCGTCTCTGGCTATTAGCGCGCGTCTACGATGAGTCTACGATTTTAAAAATAATTTAACATCATTTTTTATTCCATTTTAATGCATAATTTTAAGTGTGTCGATGGTGGCGGAGTTGGCGTCCATGGTCACACCTGCACCTGTTTGCTTCTCCCCCTTCTTCCCTCCCTCGTGAAGCTGTGGGGAAGGGAGTGTAAGGAAATCAACGTCGTAAAGCGTTGTCAAGGAGACCAGCGTTCTTTTAGAACAGCGACTTCACGGCTTGAAGACACCAAAACAGAAATGGCTAAGAAAGCCCGAATTGGCATCTATAAGGGAAGTAACTCTCTAAAAATGCTTATATAGTTATTTCCCTTACAAACCCGAGCAACGCCGGGCGATACTGCTAGATTTGTATATAATACAAACCAAGACACCTTACATAGTGGTGAAAATCAACAACCCTCGTAACTCCGACCAAATTCCGATCATTTTCTCCAGAGATTCTCTAAATCCTAACTGAGCATTTTCTCTGAAGAGTGAAAGGAAAAGTCGGCCACTGTAGTATTCGAAACTAGAACGTAAAGGGCCGTAATACTACAATTCACCTTGCCTATAGTATTTACGATTCTGCCAATCAACCAAATAATTTTCCTGAATAGTTTATCAGAAAAGAAGGTGGCGTAGACGGTCTACACAAACCCGCTTTACATACAGATATATGACAAGCATGGGGGAAAAAGGGGGGGTATGACGGTGTATGTGTATCGCATGTTTATGTGCGAGTGTGTGTATGGGTGAATGTATATGTATGTGTGAGATGTGAATATACTATTGTACTCTATTAATCTGTTTGTCAGTCATGTGACTGCGGCCATGCTGGGCACCGCCTTTAGTCGAGCAAATCGGACCCCGGGACTTATTCTTTGTAAGCCCAGTACTTATTCTATCGGTCTCTTTTGCCGAACCGCTAAGTGACGGGGACGTAAAAACACCCAGCATCAGTTGTCAAGCAATGCTAGGGGGACAAAAAAAAAACAGACCACAAACACACATACATATATATATACATATATACGACAGGCTTCTTTCAGTTTCCGTCTACCAAATCCACTCACAAGGCATTGGTCGGCTCGGAGCTATAGCAGAAGAACACTTGCCCAAGATGCCACGCAGTGGGACTGAACCCGGAACCATGTGGTTGGTTAGCAAGCTACTTACCACACAGCCACTACTGCGCCTTTGAACATATATATATGTTATTGAAAAAACATGTTATTGAAAAAAATAATCTGTGCTCCCGTTTCAGCACTTTTTGTGCGGATTATTGTTACGTTCTTACTGCTCCCTATGTGTTCGAAGTGGAACAATACATTTCCTAGGGCATTCAATATTTGAAGAATTTCCAAATATCATTTACTGGAAGAAGTTATTGCAGTGGTAGTTATAATACTCATTCTTATTGAAGATGAGAATAATGGAAACATTGCGGTATCTGTCTTTCATTCGTTAAATCTTTTGACCATTAACAAAAGATTTCATTCGCTTTAGAGTTGTGTGTGATGTTATTTTGTCTTTAGGAAGTGCTTTATATTTTTGGAGTTTTGCATTATATTTGCTAACATAATTCCATGTTATTTCCTTCCTAGATTATTGGGTATTCTATGTAAGACAGTTTTTCTATGAAATTTTGATTTTGTGCGATGTGATGTAGCGTTTCGTCATTGTTTCCTGCTGTTGATGCATAACCTATCGGCGATAATATCTATTACTGATATGTTCATTGTAACATTCAGAGTAAGGAAGTTTTCAGCTTTCGATTATTTGAAATTTTTAAATAAGATTTGACACCTGAAATTTAATTACTGGCTAGAAGCCTTGGGTTGTGTTGTTAAAATTATTTAGGATATTTTTGGTTTGAACGGCAGTTTTCTCTAGCGGTGTCATATGAAATTGTCACCCATAATTATGACCCTAGTATCGTTCTATTGCATTTCAATCTGTTTTAGGGTTAGGGTTAGTTAGGGTTAGTTAGTATTAGGGGTGGGGAGATGGGTATCTTTTTTCTTCAGAAATGTAAATAAACTCAATCTGTTTCTTAAACGAGGGACATATTCATACGACACAGAATGTTTTTCACCTCAATAGACGTCATTGATTGGTTGAAATCGCAGAAATTGAAGAAAAAAACAACAACAGCAAATATCTTACAAACTATAGAATTTTCTCAATAAAGCCAAGAAAAAAAGATGTTTTATAAACACGTTCTACCAGTATACGAAGTTTAAAAGTGTTTAGTTACGTGGATATTATTTTAAAAAACTGCCGTTCAAACCGAAAAGATCCATTATTTAAAATTCTCTGGTTATTATCAGTGCTGGTTGTTAGTCTTGAGAGGTAATTGGACCCAAAGAATTTAGGATTACAAATATAAGTTAAAAAGATTTGAATATAGCCGTCTCAATAACACGTGTTGAGAAAAAAATTTTCCCTATACTCTTTACTCTTTTACTCTTTTACTTGTTTCAGTCATTTGACTGCGGCCATGCTGGAGCACCGCCTTTAGTCAAGCAAATCGACCCCGGGACTTATTCTTCGTAAGCTCAGTACTTATTCTATCGGTCTCTTTTGCCGAACCGCTAAGTGACGGGGGCGTAAACACACCAGCATCGGTTGTCAAGCAATGCTAGGGGGACAAACACAGACACACTAACACACCCACACACACACACACATATATATATATATATATATATATATATATATATATATATACATATATACGACAGGCTTCTTTCAGTTTCCGTCTACCAAATCCACTCACAAGGCATTGGTCGGCCCGGGGCTATAGCAGAAGACACTTGTCCAAGATGCCACGCAGTGGGACTGAACCCGGAACCATGTGGTTGGTTAGCAAGCTACGTACCACACAGCCACACTACCACACAGCCACACTGCCACTATGCATACATACGCGCATAATCCTAATCACACACAGAATGCATACAAATGGTTATATATGCATTGGACCCATCAGGATACTCTCTCCTTTTGTACTGTATGTCAATAGTTAGAATGAAGGCGTATAAATTCTTATTTATTTTACAGCGAAGCATTATAATTAAATTTACTTTAGTTCTTCTGTCTTAAAACAATAAATATTGTTTAATTTATGCCGAGCCATCAAAAGTACAAATGTGCAAATTAGACTATCCACCAGCGTGCTGACCTAATTTATGACTACTTTATGAGCGGCTGATCTATGCTGTTTGATTAGGAAAGAGAGCCGGGTACTTCTCTGAGGAGTGGTCAACAAATCATAAAATGGTCTATCAGGGGACACGCTCCCGCTTTTTTTCAACAAGCCGCTAATATAGAAAGAATGTGTTTTACATTCTTATTTAAGTTGCAGTGTGGTTTGTAATTTATATATACATACTAGCGCGCGTGCACACACACACCACACACACACACGCATACACTCGCACTCACATATATATACGACGGCCTTCTTTCAGTTTCTTTTTACTAAATGCACTCACAATATATATATATGCTTGTATATGTGTGTGTGTGTGTGTGTGTGTGCATGTGTCTTTGCGATTGTTTCTACCCCACCTCCTTTGTCAATCGTGTTTGTCTTATGTTCCCGTAACTTAGCGGTAGAATAAATTTCAGATTAAAACCTTTGAAAGTTGTGCCCCAGTATGACTGCAGTCTAATGAATGAAACATGTAAAATATGTACGATATAATGTATGCATGTAAGTATGTATGCATATATTAAATTACTGAGGATAAGAGAAAACAACAGATAATTAAATGAGCCGACCCATATATTCACACGCACGCACACACCACACACCACACACACACACACAACACACACACACACACAACACATATATACACACACATACATACATACATACATACATACATACATAATAATACATACATACATACATAATATATATATATTATATATATATATATATATATACACAACACACACGAGATAAACAGCTAGATAAGAGAGCTAGATTCATATACAAACAAGTGAATAGATACATAATTCTATAACAAGGGCGTTACATATTCTCTTTAGTTAAGGGACCTAATATTATTGCTTTATAGTAAAGACCATTACATTAAAGAATTTAAAAGTGGATATATCTGGCGCCTAGGCAGGCATGTATCTCTTTAACAACTTGACTATATATTAGCAGAGGGGTAAATACCATACTCGAACCAGACAGTCACTTTGAAGGTCATTACATATTTAAATATATATGGAGCTAGAGATGTAGCATGAATTATATAGGACTCGAGGAAGGGGATTATAGTATCTAGTTTAAGGTATCACCTCGACTATAATGTTCTAATTTCGAGCGGATGAAAATTTGATGTCTATATATCTCAGGATCAATACAATGAAACCATTAATTCAACCGCAGTTAAATCATTCAAAAATCTATCGATTATAGGATAGATTTACAATCACATGTGGAGATATACACTTAAACGAAAAGTATATTTGTATATTTACATATAAAGATACGCATTAAAATATGTGTGTTTCAGCTTGTGTGTAATTAAATTTACAAATAGGCATACCCATATTTGTTTTAATCTTGGATTGCCGCCATGTTGGTGCATCATACTCACGAGTTTAGTAAATCAAACTGAGCTTGTTGCTCACTTTCTCGTTTCCACACCCTGCTTCTTTAAGGGGTGCTAAAAAGTTCCTGGCTTTAACCCTTAGTAGATGACAGGGCCAATCTATCGTCCGAAAAATCAAATGACGAAGAAAGACTGTGTTAGTTTCATTCAATTTCCTACAAGGATATATATAGTTTTATATATGTAAAGTCATGACTTTATTTTAAATGTAAAAAAAAAAAAAAATGTGTATTCCATCTGTAGGTCTTTTTGGCGCTGAAACTCCAAATGAGGCTCCGTCTGCAAAGGATTAAACACATCATGAAAGGCCTGGTTAGAAGCCCAGCCTTCCGAGTTCCTTTACAAAGGTCAGGAAAACTGAAGTGCCGCTACAATAAGTGTGTAAATCTGGGAGGGGAATATGCTGAATAAAATCATAATTAATTGATTTTCTTTCACTCTGTTATAATCCTTAAAATACTGGGTGTTTATAACCCCCCACTTCAGTATACGGTATACGTAGTAAAACCAATAAAGACACCACTAATTCTGACTACCTACTATGTACTCTCGTACTTCACGTACTTCGCTTAACTTATAGTGACTATGTTTTTCCATTTGTCACATGGGAGGGGTGTACCAATATTACTAATTCCCTACAAAATCTCCCCTATTAAGTTTTTTTTTAGGAAGTGTCATTTTATTTAGCATGATTTTTTTATTCATTCCACCTCTCTTTCTGAGTTGTTTTTTCGTACAATTTAATATTTTTTGCACTTGGCATCTCTTTTCAGGAACTCTATATGTTTTCGTTTCCTCTCCCTTGTACACTTGGGTTCAATCATTTGCAGTGACGTTGGTACTTGGATAGTATCGAACAATCATTCTATTGGTCCCTCCAACTTCTTTGGTTCGCTTTCCACAAATCTCTTTTCCAGTTGGTTCTTGTATCACTTTTGTATTCCTTTTCTACTTTTTACCCAATACATCATTTTACCTATGCGTTTTGTAATTATGCCATCTTCCCAATTCGGCTTTCCATTCTTGTATGCCATCATATACACCTTTTCACCAACTTTAAAGAATCTTTCTATGTCTTCCTTGACACTTTTTCTTTTCTTGCCAGGAAGCAATTTATCAAAGACTGATTTTACTTTCCTTGCAAACATCAGCTCCGCTGGTGATCTATTCGGATTTGGTGTCACACGGTACGCTCTTAAGAATTGTTGAGGTAGAGCTGCCTCACCCGTGACTTCCTCATTCGATTTTCTAAGGGTTCTTTTGAAAGTATCGACAAAGCGTTTTTGCCTGTCCATTAGATTTGGAATGGCGTGGCGCCGTAGTCATATGTTCTACAGCGAACGTTTCACAAAATTTTAAAAATTCGCTAGACACAGATTGAGTTCCTTTGACAGACACTATCTTGTTTGAGATGCCAAAGCTTGCAAACAAGTCGTGTAAAGAATTTATCACAGTTGAGGAGGCTGGTGTTTTACAATTGCAAATTTCAAGCCATTTCGAAAACTATCAACTACCGCTTAGTAGTAAAAACTATTTAAAGGACCAGCGAAATCGATGTGTAATCTCGACCACGGAACATCTACTTTTGGCCAAGCTTCACTTTTTATCGTGTGAAAATTTTAATTTTGTTTTGGCTTACATACAGGTGTTCCACTCTATTTTACTGCAATTTTTATTTCAGTCCCTCAGCCGCATTTCGAACCTTCGACTGAACCAACTGTATTTCCACACAAAACACATATGGACGTATACCACAATTTGAACAATTCCGTTCTTTCTGTGCCGATTAAATTAAGTGAACTTTTTAACACATATATCTTTGCCTTTTTCGTTTGACCTCGAAATGTTACATTACATACGAATTCACTGAAAAAATATCTTTTTCCCGTCACACTATGTGCTACCTTTTTCGATTTAATTAGTTTCAGCTTACCGACACATTTCCAAGACTTTTTCGTGTATAATGGTGATATTACTAGCAGTGTCCAACTGCATTTTAACACTTGTATTTCTGATTCTCTCCTTCACGAATTTCCTCATCGTTATATTATCAATTTCTTCCGATGATATACTGTCTATTTTTTTCCTTTGTTCTGACGTTTTGTCATCTTCGTTCTACTGTGCATCTTTATATGTCCTATATTTCCGCAACGAAAACACTCCGATATTTTAAATAAACAATTTTTCCTCATGTGCATACCGCCATATGCAAAACATGGATTTGTTTCCTGATTTTTGTCATGTTTGTTAGAAAACACTTAATCTCTATTCTGACTATTCGCACTTGCTTTACTTGGAAATAATCTTTACGTTCAATTTCCTCAGAACACACTCAAAGCGAGGAGATTTTCAGTAACTCCGCGTGTCTCTTTCTTTGCTTTTTAAAGGTTCTCAGAGTATGAAGCCCTGAAGCTGCTTTTTTCTGCCGCAAATATTGTAGTTGAAATTCTTATAATACCATTGAATACCACTGACTAGATATTTTAAGAACTTCTTAATCAAAAAGATATTTTAAGAACTTCTTAATCAGAAAGAAAATGAAAATTTTAATTTGTCTATTCTAAGCACCTTTTTCCTTATTCCCTAATTTCAAATTCAAATTTTTAATCTCGACAGACTTTATGAAGAAACGATTACCTCCCTTACCCGCTCGGGGACAAGATAATAACTATGTCAGCTTTCTCATTTCTTTTTAGGAGAAAATCATAGGCAAAAGAAAGGGTTTTTGTAAAGCAGTTTTGTCAAACTTGCAACAGGAACCTGCTAAAATCCACACTATCCTTGTTTGCCGCGATGTTTGCAATCATGAATGTGGGAAACAGTAATGCTATTGTTGCTATTCTTATTGTTATTGATGTATGTGTCTTCATATATATTCGTAGTCATGTTAGAATCACCAGATACATCACTATTATAAAAAAAAGTTCGTATTTTCATTTATAATTATTTTCTGCTTTTGTGCGTTGTTTGGGAAAAATCTTTTGCTCGGTAAGAGAGCGTGTCTGGTGGATATTTTCTATTGATTGTAGCTAGCGAAGAATATATTTTCATAATAACGATTTTTCTTAAATATGACACAACAAAGGATAAATGAAAACTTCTCGCCTCCTTGACTATTACTTCCGTGGAATAAAATACAATAGCAATCCAATTTTTGCGAATTCATGCAGGAAGGACAAGAACAGAGAGCAGATTCTAAAGCAAGAAAGGACTGAACATAATGGCTTGTGCTCTCTTCGCACAGCAACGCCTGGGATGGCTTTGTTATGTTAGCAGAATGGAAGACGGGCGAATCCCAAAAGTCTTCTGCACTAGCCTTAATGGAAGATCACTTCTACATTAAAAAGATATCTGCAAAATAAGACAAGTTAGCAAGAATTTATTGCAGACAGCAGTAACTTGCAAACATGATGTGAAGATAGACATGCAGAGGAAAGATCAGAGAAGCATTGAACAGTGACAGAAGAAAAAAATAAATAAATAAAACGTAGACAAAAGAAATCTACATCAACATCACTGCAGCTAAGTACAATTATTTTACTACAAAAACTAACACAAAGAATGCCAGTCAGATTGTGCTATACACTTCAGAAGGCATTGCAGCTCAAATCTTAACTGAGCGACTGGCTCGAACATATACACACACGTACACAGATACAGATAATATATATATATATATGTGTGTGTGTGTGTGTGTGTGTGTGTTTGTATGTATGTGTACATATATATATATATATATATATATATATATATATATATTAAAATTATAAATAAGGGTATCTAAAAGATACCATCATGCTAGAGATAGCAGTCAAAACTTGACTTTAAAACCACATCAAGTTTTGACTGCTATCTCTTGCATGAGGGTATCTTTTAGATACCCTTAATTATGATTTTAATAATGATTATTACCTATGAGGTTTTTATTCCCATGCTAGCCACTTGATATGATTGGTATTTTAAATAACGATCTTATCCTTATATATATATATATATATATATACATAATTAAAAAAATGATGCGTCCTTTTAAAGCCTAACCAGGCTCAAGGGCCCGGTTTCGCGGTTTCAATGGCGTATGTGTTCCCCAGCTGGATGGGGCGCCAGTCCATCGCAGCATTACTCATTTTTTGCCAGCGGAGTGGACTGGAGCAACGTGAAATGAAGTGTTTTGCTCAAAAACACAACGCGTCGTCCGGTCCAGGAATCGGAACCACAATCTTACGATCATGATGCTGACACCCTAACCACTAATCCACGCGCCTCCACATATAATATATATATATATATATATATATATATATATGTGTGTGTGTGTGGTGTGTGTGTGTGTGTGTGTGTGTGTGTGTGTATATAGTGAATATGCGTGTACTCCATCCCATGACGCTGTGGTAGGTTATACAAAGGCGAAACATGTCGCCCCTCAAAATAAGAGTATAGGAAACATGGCAAAGCTGTGCCACGGGGAGATATTGATATATCGGGTATAGCTGATCATGTATGCAAAAATGGAGACTACCTCCTCCTATGGGATTAAGTTTAAATAATAGACACAGAACACCACTGGAAAATACGAAAACTAAAAAAAGCAGCACGTATGCTAGGACACAAAAACCTCCTAAGCAGACTGAGTGCAGATATGAATGTGGGAACCGGTATTAAGGAAGGATAGGAGAATATTAGATTTATAAGCCCTAAAATTCACTGCATATACCACGGGCATATGGTATAGTGATTAAGAGCGCGGGCTACTAACCACAAGATTCTGAGTTCGATTCCAGGCAGTGATAAAAAAATACCTTAGGAATGAGAACCCAGTTTCGAAATTTCCCCAAGAAGGCTGGAGGGTATATCAGCCGAAACAACAAACAAGATGAGGACAAATATCCGTCAATTGTAAATAATGTAGAAGAAACAAAATACCCTGTTGTTGATGTTGAAATTCCACTTGAATTTCGGTTAAGAAATTCAAGCTGGAATTTCTGGTTCTTTATTGACTAGAAATCTTGAAATAAAACTGAACAATGACGTACGCACACACATACATATACATATATTTACTTACATACATACATACATACATACATACATACATACATACATACATACATACATACATACATACATACATACATACATACTAATGCAGAACTTACAGCTCTTGTACTCTGACTATGAATTTTCATTTGCACCTATCATCATAGGTGCATAAGATTATGTACCAACAAATATTAAAAAAATCCCCCAAAACTTAGAAATACTCGGTCTCACGGAGAAAGTGCAAAAGAAATTGATACGGATTCTCCAAATCCAATCTATCAGTGGCACAGTGAAAATTTGCACGACATTCCAAAGATTCTCCATCTGAGATTTTTATGTGAATAGACGCACACACATGGGTGTGTGAATGGACAGTTCAACCAACACACCAACTCAACTACATATTTAAAAACACCGGGAACTCTCTTAACTCAAAAGGTTTTGTTGCTTTGTTAGCAACCAGTTTAAAGTCTCTATTGAAGAACTCGAAGGAAAAACATACATATACATACAATCTGTAAGTGAAACACTAAAAATACGCCAAATTTTTCTCAATGTGAATTTGTTTTCGTTATTTGAATTCCATTGATGGAATTTTGTAT
>NC_042998.1:55470833-55483333 GCF_006345805.1 Octopus sinensis | reverse complement strand
GACATTCAGTTGTCATTAACAACGTAGTTAAATATAAGTTTATTCCCCTTTTGAAAATATTTCATTTATATTTTAAATACTTGGTGTTAAAATACAGATGTATCTGACATTTTATAATATATGAATATACACACACACAAGCACACACACACACACACGAACACACACACACACGAACACACACACATAGAGACATGCACGCACACACATACACGCATTATGAAATAAGTAGCTTCACATTTATAACTATAATCATGGAGACACAGACGCACGCAGACAGACATGTGTATGTGTATGTATGTATGTATGTATGTATGTATGTATGCATGTATGTATCTATATATCTATCTTTGTATGCATGCCATTATTCAGTTTTTTTCAAGATTTCTTGCCAATAAAGGACCGGTTTGTAACCTAGATCCAAGGCTCCTTCATTTGAATTTCAACGGCAACAGCAGGACATTTTTGTTTACCTGCATGTATGTATGTATGTTTATATATATATATATACAAGTGTATGTGAGTATGCATGTATCTCACGCTCTCTCCCCATATATATATATATATATATATATATATGTATCAAATAGTAGCCAGGTTCTATATGAGACGCTCCTAATCATGAATTTGATCACTGCTTGAGGATGGTTTGGACAATGACATGATTTATAGAGGCTTGTATTTAAATCTAATAAGAGGCGTGATAATGCAGAATTTGAATGAGCTAATCAAAATTTTAAAAGATATTCGGACAATCCATTACAATGATTATGATTAGAACAGAATAGTGAAGTTCATAGACGTTTCATTCAACTTAAACCCGGGCCTCTAAAGACCCTATAATAAACCGAATATATATATTCGGTTTATGTTAGGAAATGTTGATTTTGAATGCGAGCTACTGGAAGTTTCACTCTATATAAGCATGTCGGATAATTGTATTATCAGAAGCATGAAAGCTATATTGGTTCGAATGGAACTCTACTGGAAGGAGAACTTCTTTGTTAAGCCCACCAATAACAGAAATAACTCACAATATGTATGTGCGCATGTGTGTGTGTGCGTGCGTGCGCGTGTATATATGTACAGGTGTACGTATGTATAAATATATATATACATACGCGCATGTACATATATTCATTTCTATGCGTATACTAATACTTATAATGCATGTATTAACAAACACATGCTTTATGCGTGTCTGCCGTTCTTTGCCTCTTGAAAATCTTTTTTGTTTTCCAATAAAATTACGGCGAGGTTCCTCTCACAACTTATGTTTCATTGAACGGACAAACGCAAGAAATTGGATTCTGTCAGGAACCATTGTCGGCTTAGCGTGAAATCTTTGAAACATTTCTATCATACGAACTTCTGCTCGGTAAGTTGTGGCACTGTTAACAAACAACCGACATTAAAAGCTAATATTTTTGCTTACCATCCAGTCCCTACTTGACAAGACATGCTTGTTTTTCAATCCAAAGTAAGAATAACATTTAAAATTACTTTACTTCTGTGTACATTCACGTACATTTGTATGTACATTTTAGCTTTCGTATGTGCGTTTTCGCTTATTTTCTGATTTATTTGTGTATATGTATGTGTGCTCGTATATCTATTATATAAAATCCGATCTGTTTGTCTGTCTGTGTGTCTTCTGGGATCTCGGGCATCCTCCATTTGATATGTATATACCGACGGTATCAAGGCGTGTATAAGTCTTGAAACAATTGCAATAATCGATTCCTGGTGAGAATGCGATCGACAAAGTGAATAAAATCGTTTTTCTTTGGAATAGAAAAAAGTCTATCTTTATTTCTTCTTTTGCTGGTGTCTCAAATTTAGGTTAAATCAGTGTTTCTCAAAAGGGAGGCCTATGGGACGGTCGGACAAGTTGTTTTGAGAAAATTTGGTTTAAATGTTTGACAATTCAGCACTGTCCATTTGATGGGGGACGTTTTTCTCATATATATATATATATATATATATATATATATCAGGGACGGAAGCAGTATTAGTACTGAATAGCAATCAATATATTGTACATAACGTGGATATTCTACATGCTAGAAGAAGGTGGTATTGGTCATCAGAAAGAAGGTGGTACTGTGGTATTGGTCATCAGAAAGCCTCACATATCGTGCTAAAAAGAACAGGAGCCGACGAAAAGTACGCAGAAATCTCGTGGTCTAGCAATTCTACCGCCGCTGCTACACACTTTTGCTTTGCTAGTGATACCCCTATGCTTTTAAGAACTCTAATGTATTTTACAAGATACTTTCTAAAACGGATACCGCAGTATTGTGGCTTAGTATAACCGTAATAAGTAAGATATACAGATTGATATACATACATACATGCATACATACATATTTGTTTGGATGTCATTAGAACTTAAAATTGTTGAGAAAGTGAAAAAAGTTCTATAAAGAACCGACGAATTTCTAAGTAAATGTAGCGATTAAAACGTAGAAAACTGTCCTGCAGACACGACCCTCAACTCCTGCAAATGGATAGCTTTCGATAAATTCTTTCCAAAAGAATTTTAACTCCATATATAGACAATACTATTTATAGCTTTATTTGCTTCGATATTCAACGTTCCCAATATTCATATATTCTTTTACTTTTACTAATTTCAGTCATTTGACTGGGGACATGCTGAAGCAGCGTCTTTTAGTCGAAGAAATCGCCCCTTGGACTTATTCTTTGTAAGCCTGGTACTTATTCTATCGGTCTCTTCAGCCGAACCGCTAGTTTACGGGGAAGTAACCACACCAACATCGATGGTGGTGGTGGTGGTGGTGGACAAACACAGACACAAGGACACATATTATTATAGAAATACGTTGGGCTTCTGTCAGCTTCCGTCTATCAAATCCGCTCAAAAGGCTTTTGGTCGGTCCGAGTCTATAGTAGATGTCACTTGCCAAAGGTGCCACGCGGTGGAACTGAATCCGGAACCATGTGGTTGGGAAGCAATCTTCTTACCATACAGCCACGCCTGTATATATATATAGTTATATTAAGGTATGTAGAAAATTACAACATGGACAAGAACGTATAACTCTTAGAAGACGATACAATAAACACGGACAAGACATTCGAAACCCTCAGTCTTCAGTCAAGAACCGGATCATCGTAGTAATTTCGGCTGATTAATCTTGAGATTACTAGATCACGGCCAGCCCTCCAAGAAAAACTAAGCAACGAGCATTAGAAAAACTAAGAAGCTGGGAGCGTAGATTTCCTGGAAGAAGGATCGAATGCATACGGACACCAGGACAGCAAAAGGGACGAATATAAAAAAACAATGGAATACAGAAGCATTAACGGTGAAAACAACAACAAGTGTCTTACGACTGATAACAAGCAAACAAATTTTTTCTCTGGCGCAAGGAAAGGAGCCTTATCGGCGATGCCTATAGCGGCGGACGAAAAACAACGATGTTAACACGACGCTGGTCAGAAGCTGAAAGGCAGATTTCGGCCAGCAGTCACGTGACAGAGAAGAGAGAGAAGAAAAGAAAGAGAAGCAACGGAAGAGAGAGAGAGAGAGGAGAGAGAGAGGAGGGACAAACGCGACGTGTGTGTGTGTGTGTATGCATGTATATAAGTATGTAAGTATGTATGTATATATGTATGTATGTATGTATGTATGTATATACATTCTGCATATATAGTGGTGGTGCATCATTCGATGCAGACGTACGTCCTTAGATGACTTGTAAAAAGGAACCGCGTGTCTTAATCTCTGTTTCGCTTATTTCAATTAGAATACATTTCGGCATTTGCCTCTAGCTATCTGCATACAAAAGGGAACATGAGTTAGAATGAAGAACAGTTATCTTATTACCTATAAGAGTATGTCACTAGCTACAGACAATACCAAAATTTATTCTAATCGAAATAAGCGAAAGAACGAGGTACTTTTCAGCACATCTTCCCCGAGTGATGCACCACAACTATTTGTACGCAATCTCACTCACGAGGGAGCAATGCACGATGGGTTGAAACGATCGTAGTGATTAATAAAGAATCTTGTAAATTATATTTTCTTTCTCTTTGTATGTGTGTGTATCTCTCTCTCTCTCTCTCTCTCTCTCTCTCTCTCTCTCTCATATATATATATATATATATTTGTAGAAGAACAAGATAAAGAATTAACAAATAATTCTACAATATACTGAGCAAAGTAAAACCAATTGTTTGTTCTTTTCTATATTTTGGCTTTTAAATATTAAAATATATTCTAAAATATTGAGAGAGAGAGAGAGAGAGAGGAGAGAGAGAGAGAGAGAGAGAGAGAGAGAGAGTGATAAAATAAATTAAATTGCTTCGGATGACCGTTATCAAATAGAATTCGGTTAATTCGTGATCAACATTTTAAAAATTCAGCAGCTGGCATTTCGTGAAACCATTGATAGTGCTGTGATGGGCATGCTATCTTCTTTTTTCTCTCTTTCTTCCTTCCTCTCTCTCTCTCTTTATATATATAATATATATATATTATATAATATATATATATATATCACATATATATAATATATATATACACACACATTATATATACACACATTATATCATAATATATACGCAATATATATACACACATACAGAGACGTGCGCGCGTGTGGACACACACACACATACACAAACACAATTACATACACGCACCTGTATAACTAATGAATGGTCCTAAAAGATATAACGATTATAAGAAAAAATTATCTTTTTTAACTATTCGATATTTCTACTATTAAGATTTAAATTATAACATTAACTGTAAACAACATTAAAAGAACTTTACGAATTACGTAGAAGTACGCAGCATAACAAAATGAGTGGAGTTTGATATTATGATTAGAAGCTACATTTCTGATAACGTAGAATCTTCTCACGGTTGTTTTGTAGTTTCAAGTACTTGATTAGTATGGCTTCTTCAATGAACAACTTGTTTTTTTACTACTTAGAACGTGGAGGAGGGCGGCTACTTATGATAATTTGAAGCTCTTCTAGACTGAGTAGGTCGATGACATTCTAGAATGCATGTAAATTGATGCCGACAGATAAAACAGAACGAATGAAAACAGCTCGATCTGTTAATAATACCAGCAAAATCTACCTCAAATATTTCGTGTTATAAATTGCCAGACGCATTACGCTATGTAGTTTTAGCAATTTGTTTGTAGTCTGAACAATCTGCACATACAACACTGTGTAACAAAATGTTATACTTTTCTTTTGCCTTTGGTTGGTAAGTGTTATTTCCTATTTGCTTCTGTCTAGAAATCAAAGGAAATGACTACTATTCACGTCAAACTTTGCTTTTGTGATTTGGATATTAAATGTTTTGAAACTTAACTAGTTTCCATTACATTTCAGACAGACTCAGCACTGAGTTGTTGAAGCAGAAATATCGTTATAGTAAATATTCTGCTCAATACCACAAATTTGCTTCTTAATTGTTTGACCATAACCACAGGAGCATGTCTCTTAGTGGTTGACAATATGTGCGTCACTGATCCTGAGCAGGAGCAGCGGGGGATTATCATAATCATGTGCTGATAGGGATTCTTTGAGGTTTGAATAAACATCGAAACAAAAGCAAAGTTTAAAGGAAATATTTGACATCTTTCATACTTTCTAGGAGTAAGGAAATAGGAAATAGGAAATACTCAAGGAGAAAAATTGTGTTACACAGTGTAATATGATTATAGTGATCTAATGTTTTTGTTATATATGAGTTCACTTTCTTCATCTTGCTTTCGTACCTGTGTAGAAGCATGATGTGACGCACATCAGATGTTGAAGTGATCACAGAGCAACGCCAAATAAAGTGTATTGTTCAAGAATACACCACACCATTCGGTCCAGGAATCGAAATCTTGATCTAGAGGTTGTGAGTGCAATACCCTAACCACTGATCACGCACCTTCACTAGATTTAGATATATTATGCCGGAAAACAGAACGAGGTAGTGACACTGAAACACATTTAATCATAAGTCATTCTGATAAAGACCTACCTACAGTTAAACAGCAATGACAATTACATCCACAGAAGCAATAGCAGAGTAGGTAGTGAATGAGTTCAAGAGGGTTGCTATTCTGGGGTAAAAAGAAGGACTGAACAAAGGTGTTTAATATAGGACGTCTGGTGGGAGGTTACATAATACAGACAACGAAGAGAGAAAACTTGTGTATATGATGTGTGTATGGGTACAGGCTGTGAGTAGCTTGCTTGATCAGTGTAGCAGCTATTAGGTTGTGAGGGATAAAACGGGCAGCCAGAGGAAACAATGTAGCTGTGGTTTAGTTTAAGTGTATTGTATATTGATGAATGAGTATTTTCCGATTATTCGGCCTTGACAATAAGTGACCTTTTGGTGGGGTACTGGCGTCATCTAAATGACTGCAGCTCTTGTTCAAAGCGTGGCAAGGCCAGGTGGTAGAGAATAGAATTTTGATGGTGAGAATGCAAACTGGACGTGAGCTACACAGATTCATCGTTGTAAGCTGCATTTTCGTACACTTGTGTGTATGTATGTATGTATGTATGTATGTATGTATGTATGTATGTATGTATGTATGTATGTATGTATGTAGGTATGTATGTATGCATGCATGCATGCATGTATGTATGCATGCATGCATGTATGTATGTATGTATGCATGCATGCATGCATGCATGTATGTATGTATGTATGTATGTAGTATGCATGCATACATGCATGTATGTATGTATATATGTATGTATGTATGTATGTATGTATGTATGTATGTAGTATGTATTATATGGTATGTATGTATGCATGCATGCATGCATGTATGTATGCATGCATGCATGTATGTATGTATGTATGCATGCATGCATGCATGCATGTATGTATGTATTGTATGTATGTATGTATGCATGCATACATGCATGTATGTATGTATATATGTATATATGCACGCATGCATACATACATGCATGTATGTATGTATATGTCCATCTACTTATCTATCAATCCATACCTCTTTCCCTCCTACTCTCTCTCTATCTCATTCACTCACTCACACACTAACTCACTCACTCACTCACTCACTCACTATATCTCTTTCTCTTTGTGAGTTTTTTTTAAAGTACTTATGAAGCACCGAATGATACTCAAGTTTCATGTAACACAGTCAGATTAATGTCTTAGAGCGTTGCAAACACACAGGTGTCCTTACGATGGAAATAATCCAATACCATGTGTCTTTTTAAGTTCCAATGAGATTCATCCACCAGACATGCATGAAATTTGAGTAACATTCTATATTCCACAAGTACATTATAAAGAAGTATTTAACTCATCATTTGGTAATCGAGTACTCTTTACTGAGCAAATTTATACCCAGCATTATACTCTCACACACACACACACACACAAACACACACACACACACACACACACATATATATATATATATATATATATATACACACATACACATAATACGTACACACATACATTCATACATATACATTTATATTTATATATACATATATATATATTATATATATACATATGTGTTTGTATATATAAAGATGGAGGCGCAATGGCCCAGTGGTTAGGGCAGCGGACTCGCGTTTGGAGTATCGTGGTTTCCATTCCCAGACCGGGCGTTGTGTGTGTTTATTGGGTGAAAACACCTAAAAGCTCCACGAGGTTCCGGCAGCGGGTGGTGGCGACCCCTGTTGTACTCTTTCGCCACAACTTTCTCTCTCTCTCTCCCTGTTTCTTGAGTAACGCTGCCATGGACTGGCGTCCCGTCTAGCTGGGGAGAACACATACGCTACAGAAACCGGGAAACCGGATCCCTGAGCCTGGCTAGGCTTGAAAAGGGTGGAGAAAAAATGCTTTTGAAGTTTGTATATGTGACTGCTACTGTTAGTGCATGCGTCTAACAAAGAGTAAGCGTGAGGTTATGGTGTTTCACTCTTCCTTGTTCGTTGAAGCCGTCCATATGGTGAACAAACTGAGATAGGCGTAGAATGAGGCGAACAAACGATTGAGCAAAACTGTGTTGGACATTTTTTATCTTTCGTCAGTACACGCATGCGCGCGCTCACACATATACAAATATGCGCATTAAACATAGGCAGAGGTATGGCTATGTGGTAAGAAGCTTGCTTTCCAACCATATAGTTCCCGGTTCAGTCCCACTGCGTGGCACTTTGGGCAAGCGCCTTCTACTATAACCTCGGGCCGACCGAGGCCTTTTGAGTGAATTTGATAGACGGAAACATAGATACATACATACACAGATGCATACATATATATGTGTGTATATATATACATGTGTATATATATACATATGTGTGTGTGTGTGTGTATGTGTGTGTGTGTGTTTGTGTGTGTGTATTTTTTTTCTCTCCTTGTTTCTCTCTTTGTTTTTTCTGTGTCCCTTTCTGTAGAAGAGCGTAGGCTCGAAACATAAAGATCTTTTCTATTCCTGAGCGTTATACTAATACATCTATTTGTTTTGTACACCACCTGTCTTCGTCTTTTGTTTTTTTCGTAAACTCTCCTTATGTATATATATCTATATAGATAGATAGATAGATAGATAGATAGATAGACAGATAGATAGACAGATAGATAGATAGATAGATAGATAGATAGATAGATAGATAGATAGATAGATAGATAGATAGATAGATAGATAGATAGATAGATAGATAGATAGATAGGCCAATGGATATCCGGGTATTCGTTTGTGAACGAATCACAACAAATCACAATAAATGAGTGACAATGAATGAATACCTGACAATGTCGGAAAATATTTGAAAGATTAGCTTCAAAACGTTTTTCAATTTTGTAAAATCGCTTGTGAACAGAAGGGTTATTGCTCTCAAAAATTTGTTTACAAGATCTTCCATAACTATCACTCACAAAAAAATATAGAATAAATCAATAAATATCTGAGTTAAACTGGCTATTCAAATATTCTTACATCACCATCATCATTGAATATTATTATTATTATTATTATTATTATTATTATTACATAACTTACCCTGTGTTTTTTATTCTGCTCACCTTTTTGCTTTGTTGTTATCGTTTTGCTTCATACTGTCGTTGTTTTCTTCTTTACACCATGTTCATATAATTTTTATTACTTTTGTTTTCATCACTAGTCGAGCGTCCGTTCATTTCAAATCACTCCATAACAATAAAAAAAAATGAGTCTCATTAGCCTAACATTGTTCTCTTACACAAGCTTTCATTTTGGTTTTAGCTTTTACCTTTTTACATAATTTCCGTTAATACCCGTTTAATACTAACCGTCTTTTAAACAGGTGAATTGGTCAGATCACGCAAAACTCTGCTTGTAAGACTTATATTGTTCTTTTTCTTTTCATTGTTTCTTTTTTGTGTGTGTGTGTGTTTTCGAAGCCATTAAGCTTCAAGAGTAAAGAAAATATGGTAAAGAAACTACGTAAAAGACAAAAAGAGAAAAATCTTGTTTTTGCGAATCGGTTATTCAAGACGATGACAAAATAGGGTAATTATATTTGTGATAGAAATAAAATTTATGAATACGGGTATTTTTGATAGAATGGAACCCGTTTTTGTCTTTTTTTTCTTTTAATCAGGTTTAGTATTACGTAGTAGGGATAGTATTGTAAGAACACGGAGAAGAATATTGTATCTCATTAAAGCACCTTGTCATTCTAAGTTTTATTCCCTTAGCTACTCTAAACAGGTATACATACAGACATACATAAATACATACATACATGCACACAAATGTATATGTAAATGTGTATATATATATATATATATATATTTATATTCAATTACATAGTATATATTATATATAATTTTGTTTAGGTACATATATAATAGTATATAGATATATATATATATATATATATATATATATTGGTGGTGTGTGTGTGTGTGTGTGTGTGTGTTTATACATATATATTATTTGTGTACATTTATGGATATGAGTATATGTGCATATATATAAATATGTATACATATATATATGTATATTATATCTATATGGATGTATATATATACAGATATACATATTTATATCTGTATATATGTGTATATATACATATATATATATATATATATACATACATGTATGTATATGTATATATATACTATTATATATGCATTTATATATATATAATATATGTATATATATCTATATATATGTACAAATGTATGTATGCATGTGTGTATGTTTGCATGCTTGTATATATGTATTAGGTATCTATGTATTGTGTGCGTGCAGCTTACATGCACAGGGGTACTGAAATGAACTGAGTGGAAAAAAATTTAAGCCGCATTTAATTTTTTGCAGTTCATCCCAGTACCGCGTAAAATGAAGAAAATATACGCATATATGCTACGTACACACACAAACACACATACACACACACGTGCGCGCGTGAACCCATGAACACAGACACATACATACATGTACAAATATATATATATATATATCTGTTTATGTGTGGAAGTATGTATAGCTATATTTATGTACAAAAAAATATATATATATTTAGTTATGTACGCTCATGCACACGCACACAGACATACGCGCGCTCGAACACAAGATCACGTATATTTCCTTTCTGTAGGTTGTGGATTAGAAGCTAACTCTGTTCATTTATTCAATCACTCCCATAATATTTACACGCATAACGAAGCACGAGCACACACACATATATTCGTTTGAGGTGAAATGCAAATGTATATGGAATTGAAAGAGTGGCAGAAAGAGATGGACAAAGAGAAAGTTAAGGGGATAAGTGAGTGAAGGAAAGATGATACGGTGTGTGTATATTTGTATTTATGTGTATTTAGGTATATATAAAGGTATATCTGTCAGTTTATCTATCGACCTATCTGTCTATACATACACACTCACACACGTGCGCGCGCACACACACACGTACACATGTATATGTATGTATATATATAGGGAGAGTTTACGAAAAAAACAACAAAAGACGAAGACAGGTGGTATACAAAACGAAAAGATGTATTAGTATAACGCTCAGGAATAGAAAAAGTCATTTACGTTTCGAGGTTACGCTCTTCTACAGAAAGGTACACAGAAACAAACAAGGAGAGAAACAAGGAGAGAAAAAAAGGAGAGAAAAAAGGAGAGAAAAAAAGGAGAGAAAAAAAGGAGAGAGAAAAATATATATACATATATATATATATTATACTACTACTACTACTACTACTACTACTACTACTACTACTACTACTACTACTACTACTACTAATAATAATAATAATAATAATAATAATAATAATAATAATAATAATAATATGAGGGAATATTATTCCAAACTTACAGGGAAAAATTCAATTCAAAAATACTAAATCAAATTTAACAAAATATAATATATATAAATTCGAAAAAAAACAACATCTTTTATCAATTCAATAATAAAAAATTAAATTATACCATTTAGAAAAATAACATATAATTTATATTATAATATTATAATATGTAATTTTTCTAAATGGTATAATTTAATTTTTCGTTATTGAATGATAAAATGTGGTTCTTTTTCTATTTTATATATAGCTTTTCATCTCATGTTGCTCTGCGTTGACTTTGACACCTGACGTGTGTACACCGTTTACCTGTTCAGACGACGTCTATTTGATGCAAGGAATTAGCTAATGTAGAACATACATTTGATCGCTATAAACAAATAATTTGTGCAGCTCGTTCGCCAAAAAACTAAGCACTCATGCGTCGTCTTGGACGAGAGATTCTATTGTCATCATCATCATCACGCTCATCACCCACTCACACACACACACACACACATACACACGCATTCACACACACACACACACACACACACACACACACACACACACACAGAGTAGGGACCCTTCCAAATAAGGTTATCAACCTAATAGCACTTCATACAAATATATGGCTAACATGATTATTCAAAAAGGAGACCCAACAATTACTCTCTTTTACACTTTTACTTGTTTCAGTCGTTTGACTGTGGCCATGCTGGAGTACCGCCTTTAGTCAAGCAAATCGAACCCATGACTTATTCTTTGTAAGCCTAGTACTTATTCTATCGTTTTCTTTTGCCGAACCGCTAAGTTACGGGGACGTAAACACACTAGCATCGTTGTCAAGCGATGTTGGGGTGGGGGGGACAAAGACAGACACACAAAGATATACACACACATATATTTACATATACATATATACGACGGACTTTTTCAGTTTCCGTCTACCAAATCCACTCACAGGGTTTTGGTCGGCCCGACCAAAGTAGTAGAAGACACTTGCCCAAGGTGCCATGCAGTGGGACTGAACCCGGAATCATGTGGTTCGTAAACAAGCTACTTATCACACAGCCACACCTTCGCCTAATAATTCACTTTAATAATTAATCAATTAATCAATAATTACTTAATTAATTATAATTAAGTGCTTTGCAAATACAAGAATTTGTATACC
>NC_042998.1:55456873-55470733 GCF_006345805.1 Octopus sinensis | reverse complement strand
AGAGAGAGAGAGAGAGAGAGAGAGAAAGAGAGAGAGAGAGAGAGAGAAAAAACGAGAAGAATCAATCCTAGATTATGGCTAGGATTTTATTTATCGATCCCAGAGCATGGTTAGGATTTATCGATCCCGAGATGATGAAAATCAAAAATTATCTCGATTGCATTTGAATTCAGAGACCGATTTAAAATGAATTGAGACCGATTTAAAATGAGTTAGATCCGATTCGCTCTTTGACCGTTTGTATATGCATAAATGAGGAGTTTGCTCTGACGGCTATCTTGTGCTTGATGTAAATAGCTATTTGTGATACGTTCCCTTCATAGGATGAAGAATCAGAGTACACGTGTATTCTGATGAGTGGTCAGTGAGCCGTGAAACATATCTGGACAATCTCGGGGTTTTTTTTTCTTTGCTGAAAGAGAACAATAAAATATACTGACACCTTTTTAAAGTTGTACAACAAAAGGGTTAACTACAGTACTAAGGTAGCGAAATTATTTATATTCATCTTAGGTTTACTAATAACAGTTGCAGTGTGTATAAATCTGTCTGTCTATCTATCTATCTATCTATCTATCTATCTATCTATCTATCTATCTATCTATCTATCTATCTATCTATCTATCTATCTATCTTCTCCCCTTTTTTCCTCTTTTGTCTTCCTTTTTTATTTTTCCTTTCCTTTTTTTCTTTTCTTTTTTTTTTCTTTTTCCCCTTTTACGATCCCTTTTGATCGAAAACCTACGCCACTTTTTTTGTTTCTTTTGTTTTTTTGGTTTTTTTTTGGTTCTTTTCGTCCCACAAAAGAAAAGCTCTACCTTGTAATTTGTCTCATCTGTGTGCAGCCCTGTGTGGCCAATAAAGAAATTTATCTATCTATCTGTCTGTCTGTCTATCTATCTATCTATCTACCTTATCTGTCTGTCTGTCTGTCTATTTATCTACCTTATCTGTCTGTATGTGTGTCTGATTGTTGTCTGTCTGTATATCTTACATATATACATATAGGTACGCAAAACACATATGTGTATATAATTGTGTTTAGATGAGAAAAACATAACATGTGAAGTATGGAGCTATTGGTTTGAACATCATGGCGCATTGCATAAGCGAGCAAAGTAGGGTTAAGCAGGGTTACGCTAGTAATTATATACAAACACGTTACAGGTTCGGAAATGTTATGAATTGTTTCGTGTTAATGCGTCTATCGTGAAGCACATAATTGGAAGTAGCATGTTTATATGGACATGGTAAATGACTCCGTTGTATACCTAGCTCAGAAAACAGACGCCACAAACTAAGAAAAAAGAGCTGGATTTCTAAATTTTATACGTGGTATAACAACTCCCCTTTCTTTCATAAAGGCTCGTGCAATGCAGTTAAGTGGTCTTAGTGAAGCAATGGGCACCAGATGTATGTGTCAGTGTGTATTTGATAAGGTCTATCCACACATTGATTGAAATTTAAAGGCAGATCTTTTTACAGCTAAATGTTTCCACATTGAAGCTTAGTATCTAGATTATATTAGTAAATAATCTATTTTAAAGGAATGTCTAGCAACTGTTAAATATGTGTTATCTTTACATTAAAACTGTCTCTTATTTGAGGTGGTTCCATATTGAGGAAGTTAGCGCAGTTGGTTGGTGACATGTATGTTTGGTGATTTGTTCCAGAGGAAACTTTTTAATAGTCTCCACCATCATCCAAAATGAGGAAATGAGTTTCAAAACAACCTCTTAAAATATATTTAGCTAGAGTAGGCACATATTAAAACTACCACCACCATCACTATGAACAATGTGTGTGTGTCTATGGGTGTGTGTGCGCGTATATATATATATATATATGTATATATATATATATATATATACATGCATGCGTATATGTACATATAGTTTTGTATAGATGAAAAACATAATAGCATAAGGAACTTGAAGGAGGAATATATATTCGCTTAGAAAAAAATATGAAGCAAAAAAAACGCGGTAAATAACACATTCAGGTCAAAGGTGAGAACTTTTAAAAACCAGATCTTCTTCAGAAATTTCTATAGGGTATTTTTCTTTCTAAGAAGCTTATATAGTCTCGGTGAAATTCTTAGAAAGGAAAACAAGACGCCCCAGCTTCGTTTAACTTGACGCTTGAGTTAGACATACATTCTCATCGGCTCATTACCTGATTGTTGGTAACTTAAACACAATAAACTATCCAAATAATAAAAAAAAAATGAAATAAAAACTAAGAATAATGATGATAATTATCATAAAACGGAAACAATGCGAAAAATAGCATAGATTGGTTTGTTTAATCTACTTTTGCATTCAGACGGGTCAGCCGGTTCCCGAATAAAATTGCCCTCACTGAAAAAAAAAAATAATAAAAAACAGAACCCAGTCTTATCTTACAAATAAAAAAAAAACATAAATAAATAAAATAATAAAAGCGAAGCTAACATTTCTAATATTTCTTTCTTTCAACTCCCGTCCAAGAACAGTGCGAATTTTTTTTTTTTTTAATAAAAGGGAGATGTATAGAGATTTAAATAGTTGTCTGAGTTAATGCATGTGGGAGAAGAGGAAGAGAAATATAGAATATGCGTGAGAAGGGTGAATGAATGTAAAATGTAGGAATAAAGATAAGCGTTTCTGTAAGTGTATGCGTATGTGTGTATATATGCATATGTGTGTGGTGTGTGTGTGTATGTACGCACACGGGTGTATATTCATATGTATTTGTGCGTATGTATATATATATATTTATATATAAATATGATGCATGCATTTGTGTGAGTATGCGTATGTTTGTGTGTGCGTGTGTGTGTGCGCGTGTGTGTGTATGATTATATATATATATATATATATATGTATGTATGGATCAAAACAGTTTGAGTCAAATTCGTTGGTACTCTTGAGTTTCAAGCATGATGCTAGTCGTCAGCCATTTTTACAGTCTAAATAGGGGGGATCATCATGAGCTTCCTGGTGGACTTGCTCTGCCTAGCCTCTTGTGCCAGCGAAAACAGATGGTTAACTCATACAAGTTATTCCATAAGCAATTCGGAGCATTTCGTAAATTTCTGTAGCGCGTTTACTCAGTTTAACATAAAACTTTATTGCATAGCGGACTTCCAAATTGGCTTCACGTCTCGCCTGCACTCTGCAAACTAGTCAGCTGTGACAAGCAGTGTTTGCTAGAGTATATTCCAAACGCTGCTACATCCTTCTCCTTCAGCGTGGAATAAAAAGTTGGCAGGTCAGCTTATCAGATGTATTGTAATGATATAATAAAATTACAGTAATCTGGGACAGTTATAACTGTCTCTCCTAAAGAAGTCTCAGAACTTCTGGAATGCACCTCTTACATACATACATACATACATACATACATACATACATACATACATACATGCTTCATACATACATACATGATGATGGCCGTCCACTCGTGACCGAGGAAGACCATTGCCGAACTTCAGGAACATTGTGCGCTCTAGGACTAACTTATATTTTGCATTTGCGGCTCCGTTGGTGGCTAATGAGCCCTGCTCTTGACAAGCATACACGACTGCAAACATTGCAGACCAAGCTTTCCCCATTCACTATACGAGCCGTGCGCTTTCGCGCAGCTCACTTAAGTTCTTCATGCTGGATACGTGCTCTCTCAAAAGTGTCGATCCCCTCCTTAACCTGCTTCCTCCATCTGTGGCGATGACAGGCATTGTTCTCCCAGTCAGTGTCCTGCATATCAACGGCCTTTAACGAGGATTTGACACAGTCCTTAAATCGCAGCCTTGGTTTCTGCCGGAGTCTCCTTCCATTCACAAGTTCTCCATAGAGCATCTGCTTAGGAATCCTTCTATCCTCCATTCTAATAAGGTGTCCAGTCCAACGCAACCGATGACATATACATACATACATACATACATACAGACATACATACATAATTAAATGCATACATATATACATACATACGTATGTATGTGTATGTATGTATCCTCTGGTTCAGGTGTTTGAGGAGTGTGGAATTATCTCTTAGCCATTATTGTTCCTAGGTGTACTCTGACCCGATGTAGTAACACCTATCAGGCTCCTAGATGTGAGATAACTAGCACACATTTGTTGACATTTCATCTGCACGTGAATACACAGATATACCGTTGGGCCGTGTTAGGGTGCATAGTAAATATGCCAGGAGTGAGGGACCTCCTAGCTGTTGTCACAGCATCCTTCTAAGAGAGGGACACTAGTGTAAAACTTGCGGTTTTATGTAATTACTGGTCATCTTGCTTCGGTCTGTCGATAGGGACTAATTACAGAGACTCAGAGAGTGATACTTGTGTTCTACAAGTGAATATCACTATAATCTATAGACGTTCAGATGTCTCTTTATAGTGAGCTTATTTGTATGCCGTTTACTGAAAGTCCTCTGGCAATGGAAGACTGGCGACATGTGCAGGCTACCCTATATATATATATAATATATATATATATATATATATATATAAGTATATATATATATATACATTATATATAACATATATATAAATTCTGCCGAAGTCGACTTTGCCTTCATCCTTTCAGGGTCAATAAATCGAGTACCAGATGAGCACTGGGATCGATGGGCTCGACTTCCCCATCCCACGAAATTGCAGGCCTTGTACCAAAATTTGAAAGCAATTTATATATATATATATAGCTGATAAGTGGTGATAATGAGTTCGAATTTCAGCCTGTTAGCCTTCATTGGACAGTTCGGTGAAGGCCAGGTGACCGAAACTTCGAGTCACTTTTATCACACCCGTTTTTAAAAAGTATAATAAATATGTACTCTACAAAAATCATTGAATAATCCTTCTGTTTAATGTAAAATTGTTTTTATTTATTTATCTATTTTTTATTATTATAATTGAATATAGGGCGGCGGCGGGCTGGCAGAATCGTTAGCACGCCGGGCAAGCTGCTTAGCGGAATTTCGTCTGTCTTTATGTTCTGAGTTCAAATTTCGCCGGGGTAGACTTTGCTGTTTATCCTTTCGAGGCCAATAGCATTAGTACTTGTTGAGTACTGAGATCGAGATGATCGACTTACCCCTCCTCCGAAATTGTTGGCCTTATGTCAAAATTTGAAACCATCATAACTCGACATTAAAACACATACACACACGTATAAGTAAGTAAGTAAGTAAGTAAGTAAGTAAGTAAGTAAGTAGCAAGTAAGTAAGTAAGTAGTAAGTAAGTAAGTAAGTAAGTAGTATGTAAGTAAGTAAGTAAGTAAGTAAGTATGTATGTATGTATGTTGTATGTATGTATGTATGTATGTATGTATGTATGTATGTATGTATGTAGTGTATGTCTGTATGTATGTATGTAATGTATGTATGTATGTAGTATGTATGTATGTATGTTATGTATCGTATGTATGTATGTATGTATGTATGTATTGTATGTAGTATGTATGTATTGTATGTATGTATGTATGTATGTATGTATGTATGTATGTATGTATGTATGTATGTATGTATGTATGTAGGTATGTATTAAGGTATGTATGTATGTATGTATGTAGGTATGTATGTAGTATGTATGTATGTATGTATGTATGTATGTATGTGTGTGTGTGGGTGTGTGTTGTGTTGTGTGTGATGATGTATATGTATGTATGTATGCATGCATGCATGCATGCATCCGTGCGTGCGTGTGTGTGTATGCATGTATGTATGTATGTATGTTTGTATGTATGTTCATACATACGTAAGTACGTATGTTTGTATGTATGTATGTGCAATATTATTATTTATATTGCAGTACATATAACAGGAACCTACATTTAGCGTTTAGTATTGCATTCAAAATTTGTATCTCTGTATCTGAACTGTATCCAATCTCGAAGACAATTCGGGTTGTAAAAACACTTAACTCAAAGTAGGTCCTATTTAAAATGAGAATCAAAATGTCCACATATTATGCATTAGGCAATCTTGTTTATTGAATCTTAAGTTTCGCACTCAGTGACAGCAAATATTATCTTCTATGTCTTAAAACATTTATCATAATAATGACATCTGAATATGTAAATGATTTTCGAGAACTTACGTTTTAATTATAGCTACAATGTCTATATTTCAACAACTATTTTTCAACTATTTGAAAGCTCATCTTTATTCATGCAAAAAGGGAAAAAAGAAACTTGATTTACACCCTTTCACATTGAATTTAAGTTGGAGAGTTGGTAATAAACAAGCGAGAAACGACTACAAAAGATTTCAAGCGTTTTAGACTCAAACAGCAACATGAAAATAATTAATTTTGTTTGGTATCTATATGTACTCTTACTCGTTACTCTTTTACTTGTTTCAGTCATTTGATTGTGGCCATGCTGGGTCACTGCCTTTAGTCGAGCAAATCGACCCCAGGACTTATTCTTTGTAAGCCTAGTACTTATTCTATCGGTCTCTTTTTGCCGAACCGCAAACTTAAGGGGACGTAAACACACCAGCATCGGTTGTCAAGCGATGTTGGAGGAACAAAGACAGACACACAAACACATACATACATATTTATATACATATATACGACGGGTTTCTTTCAGTTTCCGCCTACCAAATCCACTCACAAGACTTTGGTCGGCCCGAGGCTATAGTAAAAGACACTTGCCCAAGGTGCCACGCAGTGGGAGTGAACCCGGAACCGTGTGGTTGGTAAGCAAGCTACTTATCACACAGCCACTCCTACGACTGTGATGAACTTTTATCCTATAGTCATTTCAAGCTCTTTTCATGTCTATTTTTATTTTTATCGTGAAGTTACATTAGGTCTACAAGAAATATGCAATTTTCTGTCAATACATCCACATTTAAGGGCGGCAAGCTGGCAGAATCGTTACCACGAGGGCAAAATGCTTAGCGGAATTTCGTCCTTCCTCACGTCCAGATTTCAAATGCTGCCGAGTTCCCCTTAGCCTTTCACCCTTTCGGGTTCGATAAAATAAGTACCAGTTGAGCACTAGCGTCGATGTAATCGACTTATCCACTCCCTCGACATAGCTGGATTTGTGCCAAAAGTTGAAAGTAATATATCCATGTTTAACAGACATATGTATTACACAATGAAATCTATAAACGAGCTTTAAATTAAAGTGACATAATAAAAAAAATTCCAATTGTAGTCTTCTTATCATAGATCAACAGTCATTAAACACTAATAGTATTCAAATTGATAAATAATTCATTATTTCCCCAGAGAAACACAAAGCTAAAGCATTAATATTGTTTGGAAAACTTAAAACGGCTCTTGAGTTAATTTTGTTGTAAAATGTTGAATATTCCTTTCTTCCACTAAGCGCATCATAATGTTTAAAGTAGTTATACAACACTTATAAATAAACTCTTCACAAATGCGTTAGCAAATGATGTGTTCCGACGTTTTGTTAAGGTTTCATAAAATCAATATTAATGATTGCGTAAGGCGACGAGCTGGCCGAATCATTAACACACTTGGCAAAATGCTTGGCTACATTTCATTCGAAAGTAAAAGAACCTGTACTGGATCAACCATTGAGCAAAATAAGCACGTGCAAAGGATATCAAAGGAAGTGGGGAACACCACAGAAATAGCAAATGGTTTACGGTACAAAAGAAATCAGTTTAAACTTGCTAAAATGATATTTGAAGTGTTTTGTATGATCGGAAATATAATTTCAAAGCGTTCATAGTTAGGATCCGATGAAAGACTTTAAGTGTTTTGCTGAAGAACACAATGCACCACTCAGTCTAGGAATTGAAATCATTATCGCCAAATCGTGAGTGCAACACCCTAATCATTGAGCTATGCGTCTTCTCTGTATGTGTATGTGTGTGTGTATATATATAAGGAAAGTTTAGGAAAAAAAAAACAAAAGACGAAGACAGGTGGTGTACAAAACAAACAGATGTATTAGTATATCGCTCAGGAATAGAAAAGTCTTTTACGTTTTGAGCCTACGCTCTTCTACAGAAAGGTACACAGAAAAAAACAAGGAGAGAAAAAATGTGTGTAGTGGCTAACGATCTATCATGGCGTCTATATATATAATATATATATATATCTTGTCTTTGTTGTTGTTTGTTCCTTCTCGAGCCATGCCTGGCTCATAAGGACCAGTTTCCCGGTTTCATTGGCGTATAGGTTTCTCACCTGGACGGGACGCTGGTCCGTCACAGGTGAGCTGCTAGATGCAGGAGGAAAGAGTGAAAGAAAGTTGTGGCGCCTGGAGCTTAGGTGTTTCACTCATAAACACACACACACATGGCCCGGCCTTAGATTCGAACCCGTGATCTCTCGACCGCGAGTCTGCTGCTCTAACCACTAGGCCATGTGTCTCCACCACTGCTCTAACTACTAGGCCAATGTTTTATTAAATGATTTGCTCGTGACGAAATATCGTACATCTATTATATATAAATCACAGTATGTGTGTGTATATTGACTAATGCATACATTTCCACAATTCCCAACCGATTTTCATCAAACTTTACACACACATTATTTACGTCTCAAGGATGGTCCTGCGTAAATGGAAAAACCGGCGGTTAACACGGGTTTTTCTCTAATTCGTTGTATGTACATAGTTTTTTTTTGTATGTAGGGTCTTTCATACTTTTTTAATCTATATAGTTGTATACTGGCATTAGAGAACATTTTTAGTGGTTTTCACATTTTTAAAATTTATCATTTATTTATGTTGTAATTGTGTATTATTACCTGGTAAGAGAATATAAAAGTGAACGGATTTTGTTTATTTATTTATTTCGACTGTCCACCTGCGACGGTGATTAAATTGACTAGGAACACTGTACGTGGTGAATATCCAATACCAAACAATCTTAATCACTACATTTAAACTGCATTAAACTTTGGTAAGCATACCTTTACCTATTCTGAGTTACTTGAAAGGTGATGTTCCCTTTCCTCTCTTCTATTTGTTGATACATTTGTTTATATAACAACGCGTTGTTTCACTTTAAGGATGCTTATTTACCCATCCATTATGATATTTCGAACGCAGCATTTTTGAAAGGGATTCAAAGAGAATAGTTGATGTCAGTGGTATTCTTCTAGTCTGTGTGGTTTGGGTAGGAAATCTAGCAGTAAGTGCGTGTGTCCGTTTTATGGCTAAGGTCAGTGGCTGTAGAAATATTTTTAGCAATGAGAGTATGGGTGTGTAGGTAGTCGTGAATGGAGAAACCAGTTGAACGTTAATTTAGTTAGAAATAAGAGTTAGAATTAAATATTAGGGGATTTATTAGGTTAAAGTTTAAAAATAAATTAAAGAATTAACATTTATTTTATAAAGTGATGAGGTAAAGTTGATGGAAGACATACACAGGAATATGTGTTAACGCTCATGGAGGTTTGTATGTGAGTGTTATTCGTTGGGTAGGGGTGTTCTGAATTTACATTTGGATTTATGGAAGAATTTAAAAGTGCGGAAGAATTTGTGTTTACACGTTGTGAAAGCTTCGTTGTGTTTGTTAAGCAATTGTGGTGAGTTAAGGATTAAAATTTTGAGGGCTTCTTTTAAGTAGAGTCCACAAATGGACTGCTGGCCCTGACATGGGATACCAGACTCTATTATAGCTCAGAAAAGTTTATATTGACTCTTTCTTTTAATTAGATGGTGAACATACCTGGCTAGTGATGTGGAATTGCTATTCTCTTTATATTTAAACGGGTTTAAATGTGCATAATAGCTTTGCTTAAATTCTGTGGTAGATCCAATGTAGTAGCTATTGGAGTTATTTACTATATATATATATATATATATATATATATATATATATATATATATATATATATATACATATATATATATGTATATATATATAAGTATATATATATATATGTATATGTATATATCTATATTTATATGTATATATATATATATATACATATATGTGTATATATATATATGTATGTATATAATGTATACACATGTATACATTATATGCATACATATATATACATACATATATACATTCATACATAAATATATCTATGCACACACGCACAAAATGTATGTATGCGTGTCTCTAAGTATGTATGCATGTATGTATATATATGTATATATGTGTATGTATGTATGTTTGTATGTATGTATGTGATGGAGTACTTATTTCTGTTTGTAGAAATACACATGCTAGTGAGTATGACAATTTCAAAGATGATGTAAATTTGTAGCAGTCTATATCTGTATGTATGTGTGCATTAAATGTGTAGATGGGTTATGACATTTTCTGTCGTTGGCGGGATGTTTTTAATATCAATGTGGATGCGAATAGAATAGCAGATGGAAGAATATGAATCGGGGAAGAGACCGAGCGGGAGAGAGAGAGAGAGAGAGAGAGAGAGAGAATTTGGAAGAGAGTACGTTTCTGTGTGTGTGTATGTGTGTGTGTGTGTGTGTATGTGTGTGTGTGTGTGTGTGTGAGTGTGTGTGTGTGTGTGTGCTGCGTCTTTAAATATACATATGAATATGTGCGTGTAATGCCATCCTTCTAAACATGTGGCTGATATATGAATAACCTATTAAATTACAAAATATGTAATTATGTCAGTATTTATATGCATTGAAAACGAAGGACATAATAAAGCAGATTCTTACTTCCAGTCCCAACCACTATGTCAGTTTTTTAGGTTTAGAAGACATATTTTTGAGCTAAACTATAAGCCCCCTTTTTTAAAGACAATTACAATCAACTCATATACATATCATCCCGTCCATTGGACCCTGCTTTTAGTAAGTGTTTGCCTATGTGTATCCTTTTATTATTCTATGTTTCATCCCTAAAGTTTCCTTGTTTTTCTTAAAAATCATTCTAGCGTTAAGTTCACAATTTTGAAATGATGTAATTTATACAAAATGTTACACTTAATTAGAAATTCTCAGAGTAGCTCTCTCGTGGTTATGACAATATAAGCTTTTGATAAAGTAGTTGTTTATTACAATGTCAAGATATTGTCTGTTTTGGTGGAAATATTAGTTAACAATTATTCGCAAACATGACTGAGTTTTTAGACATAAATCTTATCGTCTAATTTCTAGAAGTGACCTTATAGATAATGGAGTGGAACACAAATCTGATTGAGGCAGACAGCATAAAGATCCAGCTGGAATAGAAGGAAAATTAATCGGGTGTCAACAAAGCTTTTTGACAAAGATTTATTGGCATAGAATGTTAAACAAGAAGACAAAAAACAACAATGAATATAAGTTTTATAGATTACTGTACACCTAAAATCACTTCTAGAATTTTCTGTCATAGGCATTCAAACGTGACACGAATGAAAACCCGTTAAAATGTTTCGTGCAAGTACATATTCACAAGAATATCAAAGAACGGAATTTCTGAAGAATCTTTTTTTTTTCCCTTCTCTTGTTCATTCATCCTTCCTGAACACCAGGAAATTTACTTAGACAAATAATTAGCAAAGGCTGTCTTTTTATAAAGTGGTTCCCCCATTTGTATTATTAATTACCTTTCTATCATCTTCATAAATAATGCTGTCCTTTAGGCTACAATTATAACATTTTTTCGTATTTTAAAGTCTGAAGATTTCAGACATAAACTGCTTCCTTCGTTTTGTTTAACGTTATAAGCAATGTAGGCATATATGTGATGTGTTGTGATTTCTTTGTAATTTTAGGTGTCCGGAAATGATGGATATTCATGGTAGATTGTGCCTAGAATGTACACCATCTCTACCTACACTTTCTCTTGTCAACCGGATTTCCTCTCAGCAGTCACTCCTAGTCATTAACCAGATTGACCACGAAATCATTTACTAAGGATTTCCCATCCAGAGATTCTAACTTCTATGTTATTTATTGCAACCATTAACTCACAAAACTAACCAAACGACACTCTCCGTCGTTTATCGCTATTTCTAAGTTAACGATTATATAGGTTTGTTCTGTTTGAAATTTTCTTTAGTAACACCAACCTGCAATAGTTGAACATTTCTTGCAACACAAGATGGCCCTAACAATGTCATGAGCGATGATCTTTTCTCTTTTCTTTCTCTTCGACTATATAGTGAAAAGAGCCTCTATGATTACGCTTTGGCTATGAAACGACAACAATGTGACAAAATCATACATCGGTCCAGTGAAAGCGAATACAAGTAAATAGTCATTTCTTAACTGTCAGATATATTTCTTAATAAATATTTTTCTTCTAGCCTTCGTTATTTGCTAATATGATATTCAACCAATCTACCTGATTTAATATCAACCGATCCACTTTAATTTCTAAAGTAATTTTAAGAATTAGCAAAGACATTTTGTCAAAGTAATTGATTTCATATAAAGTTTGAAATTTTTTATCACTACTGAACAATGTCATTTTCATTTTGACGTTAAACATAACTGTTATACGCAGAGAATACTCTAGTTGAAATTGTTCGACGTAAACAGCAACATTACATATATCGTTCGCACATAACTATCCTTTATTGTTCCTCAAAATGAAACAGGAAAAAAAAACGAAGCAAAGTTAAATCTGGTGTCAGTTCCGGTTTATTAGACGCCAGTGGTTTTTAAGAAAATGGCAGATACTATAACATGAAGAATCTACATTTCGCTCCCCTACTCACCTACTGCCTACTAAAACCAAAGGCTGTTTTCTTTGGTACAATGGACGAACACAAACTTTTATGCATCAAAATTTGCCAGACGACAACAAAGTTCTCGTTTTCACTTAGTCATTGAGGCGCCCCCTACCAGAGATGAGCCGCTTCGCACACAGAGGGCGCCGTATCGTTGAAGCATATGGCTACAACAGCACTACACCTTTATCTCTGTGGCACATCTCTGTAAATAATCAGCGGATGCCATAGTAATCGGACCAGCTGTTTCCCTATTACTTCTTCTCAAAGAAAAACAAACATGTAAGATCAAAGGTTTAATGTGAAGAGTCATTACGAAGTGGGGAGGAAGAATTCTAAAGGTGAACAGTCTGAAATTAGAGGAAGAAAGATCTCTTACTGTGAAGATGAAAATAAAAAGCAAGGCATAAAGACGGAGAAAATGGTAAGAAGGAAGTGGGAAAAAAGAGAAGGTAAATGAAGAAAGAATGAAAGAAGAAGAAGAAGAAGAAGAAGAAGAAGAAGAAGAAGAAGAAGAAGAAGAAGAAGAAGAAGAAGAAGAAGAAGAAGAAGAAGAAGAAGAAGAAGAAGAAGAAGAAGAAGAAGAAAGGTGATAAAGTGCTAAAACTATTGTAAAAAGGTATAAGAACAAAAAACTGAATGGCGAGGAAAGTAAAGTTTGCAAGGATAAGATAGGGTAACACACACATACAGACACTGTTACACATACACACGCACTCTCCACTCACACACGCATACACAAACACGCGAACAGAGAGAGAGAGGGAGATAGAGAGAGAGAGAGAGAGTATGAGAGAGAGAGAAATGAAAGAGAGAAAGTGAGAGAGAGAAAGAGAGAGAGAGAGATAATAATCATGCTAATTTCAGTTATCACTTCCATTTCTGATCCGAACATGACCGTTGCTCGGAAGGACACGGACAACTAATTGAAGATTGCCATTATTAACCGTTATTACAGAGATATTGGAATGTTGTTGAATGGAGAAGAGAACTCCTAGATGGCGATATCGAGAGTAAACAATTGTAAGAATAACAGCTTTGGCAGCGGTGGTGGCAGCACTATAGTTAAATAGAACTGAACAACGTTTCAGTCTTAAGACGCTCACTATCATCCACTTGCGACAAATAATTATTGGAACTACTCCAGCTCTTTATTCTACTCTACATATAATACTACTCTGTCCATTATATTCAGCATCATTGATATCTTTCAGCGTCGA
>NC_042998.1:55451873-55454373 GCF_006345805.1 Octopus sinensis | reverse complement strand
GGTTGCGTACATGGAATGGCTGCTCGATATGGGTCTCCAGCACATTATATATCTCACCTTCATCGCATGTCTCTACAACGACGATATCCTATAAGCGCAGACGTGACTGCGTGGCAAGAAGCTTGCTTCCCAACCACATGGTTCATGGTTCAGACCCACTGCATGGCACCTTCGACAAGTGTCTTCTGCTATAGCCTCGGGCCAACCAAAGCCTTGTGAGTGGATTTGGTAAACGGAAACTGAAAGAAGCCTATGGTACAGGCTGGGGAAGCAAAACTTGGAATATTTTGGAAGCTTTATTTTTCATATATTTCTGAGGGTAATTACTAAAATATTGTTTTCTATTTCAGGGTGGAGGTATATAGAATTAATTTAAGCAGAAGTTCCAGTCATACAATTTAGTATGTCCACTCAAGAAGCCACGAGTCAACGCATTGCAGATTTGCTTCGTGCCGGGGTTGCAATTAGACGTATTACTGAGATTGTCGGGCCTTCTGTGTCCACTGTCTACAACGTTAAGAACCAAATGCCGGATATGGGAGGCATCAAGAGAAAGCAAGGAAGTGGAGGCATGGATAAAAAATGGAATAATACATTTCTTTAATCCCTCAAAGTCAAAATTTCGAAAAACCCAAGAACATCCATGAGAAAACTGTCCATGGACATGAAAGATGATCCAAAGACCACCAGAACTGCTGTACACACAGACTTACAGTTGGGGGTTATACGTGAGGAACCCGAGACACCTATTGCCCCATGCAACGAAAGTCAGAAGCCATGAAAGGGCCAAAAATGTCTTGCAATACCTGAAGCATTGCTAAGTCACCTTCTGAAGTAAATGGCGTTTTTAGGACCAAAGTATCTAGCTCCAGTTATGGTACTCGGAATCGTGGGGTTTGACGGAAAATAAGATGCCTCTCCATTTTTTTCAAGTCTGGGGAAAAGGTGGGGACTGAAGTTTATTATAAAGTTCTGCGGTATAAGGTTTTGTCTTGGTTAAAGTCTCACAGTTATTATGTGTGGACCCAAGATGGTACTCCTGCTCATATGTCGAAGAAAGCGTAGAAATTCTGCGAGGACAACTTCGCCGACTTTTGGCCTGCCAACTTCTGGCCTTCTTCCAGGCCAGACTTGAAACCCCTGGACTATACCGTATTGGGTAAATTGGCGCACTCTACCAATAAAACTTCGCATTCAAGTATTGATCATGTTAAGCAATTCCTGAGGGAAACGTGGGACAACATGTCTGATACTACATCATGAAGAATTGTGACGCCTTCAGGCGGCGTGTGAAGGCTGTGGTGGACAATGAAAGCGGGCATGTTGAATAAATTGTTTCTTTATATCCCTATAAACTTGTGTTAAAATTATACTTATATCCGGTTGCTGGTTGTAAAATGAACAATTTGGTGAATTATCTATTATTTTCCAAGATTTGGTTCCCCACCATGTATGTATGTGTGTATATGTTTCTCCCCCACCCCAGCTTGATAACCGGTGTTAGTGTGCTTTCGTCCCCGCAATTTAGCGGTTCGGCAAAAAGAATGTACCAGGTTAAAAAAAAAAATTACTAGTGTCGATACATTCCATTTAAAAATTCATCAAAGCGGTGCCCCAGCATGGCCGCAGTCTAATGTCTGAAATAAGTAAAAGATGAAAGGTAAATAGGTATTTTTTATCTTTTACTTGCTTTGGTCATTTGACTTCGGCCATGCTGGGGCACCGCCTTGAAGTTTTTGTTTTTTTAGTCGAAGGACTCGATTGTTGTACTTATTATTTTAAGCTTGGAAGTTATTCTATCGGTTTCTTTTGCCAAACCGTTAAGTTACGGGGACGGAAACACACCAGCATCTGTTGTGAGGCTGAGGTGGGGGACAAACACAGACACAAAGACACATACACACACACATACGACGGGCTTCTTTCAGTTTCCATCTACTAAATCCACTCACAACACTTTAGTCGGCTCGAGGCTATAGTAGAAGGCACTTGCCCAAGGTGCCATGCAGTAGGACTGAACCCGGAAGCATGTGGTTGGGAAGCAAGCTTCTTACCACACAGCCACGCCTGTTACTCTACGCTGAGTATCGTTATTACAGGATCAAACGTTTGATCTGCTGGAAATAGCGGCCACAACTTGCTCAAACCATATAGTACCAACATAAAAAGGTAGGATACATGAGTAAATATTGTCTTCGAAAGTTTGTAAAGTGAATTGCCCATTCGCTGCAGATCTGCTCAATTCAGGCTGACCCAGGGTTAAACAACGACAGCAACACCCACAACAGCAGCATCTAATTCATAAAACTGGAAAAAACAGCAGTACCACCACTACTACCAAAAAGTTGCGTCTGTTGTATAGTTGTAAACGTCATAGCAGTAGAAGCATCCATTTTTGAAGTAGTAGTAGTAGTAGTTGTAATAGTAATAGTAGTAGCAGTGCTGGTAGTGGTGGTGGTATTAGCAACAATTTTTAGTCGTGGTGGTAGTGATGGGGTCG
>NC_042998.1:55414373-55444373 GCF_006345805.1 Octopus sinensis | reverse complement strand
AATAATAATAACTTCTAATATATTTATTTTAAAATTTGTGCACACTGGCACAAACTATGTTCCTTTATGAACGTCTGACATATTTTGTATATATCTTTCATGTTGAAGGTGTATTTTACATTTTATGCGCCTACCAGACATTCTGTGCGTGTTCTTTTCATTTTATTTACGTGCCTCACATTCTATTTGCGTGCCTTAAAGTTTTCTGCCTGTTCTTATATTTCTTGAACATAAAATATATTCATTCGTAGAGAGCGTTAACAAGTTAGCATTTTCCCTAATATGACGCATTTAATACAAGAGGACTTAAAAGGACTTTGCTGAGAGCAACGTATTGTATATATACTTTGGGAAAGGAAACAATATTAATTAACAGGAGATGGATTCAGTATTAAATACTCTAATCGATTTATTTGTCCAAATTATTTATTATTATTATATTATATATTATACATTATTTATTATTATTATTATTATTATTATTATTATTATTATTATATATATATATATATATATATATATATATATCCCGTAAATAATAATAATTTATAATCACGGGTATATGGCGTAGTGGTTAAGAGCGCGGACTACTAACTCAAGATTCCGAGTTCAATTCCCAGCAGTGACCTGAATACTACTACTACTACTACTACTACTACTAATAATATAATAATAATAATAATAATAATAATAACAACAACAACATCGAAAAATAACTAAGGAATGAGAACCCAGGTTCTAAATTTCCCCAAGACACCTGATGAAGGCTGGAGGGTATATCAGCCGAAACGTTGTGTTAACAACAAACAAGATGAGGACAAATATCCATTGAATGTAAATAATGTACATAATTGCTCATCTCTTAAATATAGAACTGGAATAATAATAGTATTTTTATATAAGCTTAAAGCTTATAAACTCGGCGCCGTATAAAGAACAAGTCGCACTGAACTACTATATATATATATATACACACACACACACACACACATATATATATATATATTATATATATATAATATATATTATATATAATATATATATATATATAATATATATATATATATATATATATATATATATATATTTCGGTGTGAATGTTTTTTTATACGGCGTCGAGTTTATAAGCTTATAAAAAAATACTTTATTTATTAAAAAATGCTGTGAGGATAAAAATAAACTTTCTTTTCTATAATGTTATCCAATAAAGCCGCCTTCATCTTCAACAACTTCTGTATGAGATCTTAATCATCTACATGCTCGAATCAATTAGTTCCGATTCATTTTGGACATTACTCTGACTATGGTAGCTTTGAAAGAATCTTTGGTGTTATGGGCGACTTCATTGACTTCTTTCTCAACAACGCTCCACATGTAATAGTCCAATGGATTGAGATCTAGGGAATTAGGAGGCCAAATTTTATGTGATCATGAACATTTTCAGCCATCCATTCCTGTGTTACTAGAGCCATGTGTGATAGTTCAGAGTCTTATTGAAACACATATGACCTTCCATTGCATACACGGTCTATTCAGGGCTTAACAATTACTTACAGCACCTCAATGTAGGCGGCAGAGTTAACTCTAAGGTCTTGTGGAAAGAAGTAAAGAGGCATCACATGTCCTTCATTGCTTACAACCCCTAAAACCATAACAGTTGCAGGAAATTTTGTATGCATAACACTTGAAACTTCAGAAGGGTCTGCACATAATCATCTCTCATTTCTCCTGCTAACTTTTTGATCTTGGTCGACGTTCTTCTCGTTTGAGAAAAACCAAATTAAATCTTCTGCTGGATTTTTCAGTTTGTTGAAGAGCCTTTTAGATCTTATGTAGTGATTTTCTTTTACTTTTTCTGAGAAATTTACCTTTCCTCATCATATAAGACATCTGATGTCTTCGCGGACAACATTTCTGACTGTTTCTTCTAACACATGGAGATCTCATGAACTTTCTGGTATTGTAATCAATGGTCTGTTGAAGTTGCTGGATAAATTCAGGTGTTCTGACGCTTTCAGAGCGTTTAGAATGCTTTTTATGCTTTGATACTGGTGATACGTTTCCATCTTCAGTCTCTAACTCCTTACAAACTTTGTAGACGAAAGATCTGGCAACTTTTAAAAGTCGAGATATTTCTAAATCGCTATGGTCAGCCTTTATAACCACAATATCAGCATGCCTCTTCATTTCTTGAGTAAGCTGAGTATCTGCCATTATTATTTGTGAAGCAAAAATTATACAGAGTTAGCAAAAAATGCAGCAATGACCCCAAAAATGTATGTCCTCAAATATCTAACGCACCCTGTACACACACACACACACACATATATAAGAGTTTTGGAAACTTCGAGCTAACGCGAAATATTTATTTTTTGTAGAGGAGAATGTCAAAGCAGACAAAGCTATAAATAAGAGCTTTTATCTGTTAACATTAGATTAAAAACCCTTTGGAAAAAAAGAGGTCGAAGGTTGCTTGTGAGACACGAAACTGACATCTCCTGTAAACATGAGAGATGCCCAACTATTTGACCAAGGTAATCCTTCGAAGTTCTGCATCCATTTAGGAAAATTTATTCTTACCGGCTAGAGTTGTATGTTGATGGCGTCATAAGAGTTTATGAACATTGAGAGAAGTGAAATAATTGATTTTTGGTACAGTGAAACTCGAATTAGATAAAGCTATAAATGACAGCGTGTAAATATTGGGTTAAACAACACTTTGGATAGAAGAAGCTGAAGGGTTGTCTGTATATAAAAGACAAGGTGGTCGCAACTGGAATGCCTTTGATAATAGGTTTACTCAATCAGAGTGAATCTGGATTTAACAACAGCAGTTGACGTTTTATATGAGCTTATGGGTTCCGGTTTCAGAGGATCTCTTGTAAGATTCTTTGGCTTTCATGCTTTTCTTAACAACCCGAATTTAAGCGTGTGAAGAAAATAGCTGTAATAAAGACATACGGTTTCGTCCCTAGATAATGTTTCTTTTCCTTTCCTTTCTGCTAACTTCAGAATGAACAAGAAAAGCCGTATACCTATTGCAATCGAAATAAAAATATTTATTTCCTGTCTTACTCTTTTTAAGTTAATCAGATTCCTAACTAATTCCAGTACGTTGCAATCGCTTTAGACACATGTGTGATCGGTTGGGATGAGCTGTCATTCTATGACAGAATACAAACAAACGGCCATTGAAGTCTCCTCCGATCAAACACCATCAAAAAGCGTAAATCCATGGGACCTAGTTTCTTCTCATGTGATATTCTTCAGTTGACAAGCAGACTATGCCTCAGTCTGACTTCCTGTCACTTTTTTCTTGTTTTCGATAATCTTTGTCTTTACACGCATAATTGTGTCACACATTAAATGTATATTTATGGACATACATACATGACATACGAATATATGTGTGCGTGGATGCATGTGTGGGACATACACATACATGCAAACATACATACATACATACATACATACATACATACATACATATATATATACATAGCTACTAAGAGAAAGAATATATAACACACATATATATACATAGGCACACACACATATATATACATAGACACACGCATACATATACACATACTTGTATAATGTATGTATGTATTTGAATGATTTTTCTCACTCGAACAAAATCCCAGAAGACAACGTAGTTTCCAAGAGGATTTGAACTCATACAGTTGAGGAACACAACAAAAATATCTAACGTAATTAGTATCGTAGTCAACCATTAAATTCCATCATTCGATCTTTACCATAGGCTTATAAATCTACGCGTTCACGTACGCATTTCGTATAGTTTATTTCCTATTGTTTTATCTGCTTGTGTACATATAATGTATTCGGGTGTCTATTTTCTTACCACTGCTTTTGTAGAGTTGCAGCACATTCTCGGTAAGTCATGTGTAAAAAGACTCTATATTTAATAATATAACTACGCGATGGTAGATACTTTTAGCAACTGAGAAGTCAAGGAAGAACTGCATTCCTTTTATCTGTGTGCGGTAAGTTCCTACAACCCAGAAGCTTCTCCTTGCACAACTTTTTACAATGCCAGTCATGTAAAGAATAATGTTAAAAAAAGATAGCAGTGTAACGATAAGGTATTTGCTTTGAATTGTGGCGGAGTAGCGTGGTTTTGTGGTTAGTGTTGAACTCATCATCGTAAGATTGTGGAACGTGCGATGCGTTGTGTTCTTCAGTAAAACACTTCATTTCTCGTCGCTCCAGTTCACTCAGCGGGCAAAAATGAGTATTTCTCCTACGGACCGACGTCCCGTTCAGCGGGGAATATACAACGTCACAGAAACTCAGGAAGAATACTTATCCCATTTTGTTTTATTGTACCAATGAAACGATTTTGTTGAGTTAATCTGATATCGTTTAAGCAAGTACACAAATTCCATTTGAAATTTTAGATACAAAATTATTTATTTTATCGCTAAAAATAAACGATGTATTGTTGTCACGTCCAACGACAGAAAAATGCTTACACCAAGTTACAAGAATTCACCAACTTGAGATGATTTTGCAGGTCTAGATAGTTACAGTAGCCTTCATTGGATGATTCTAGTTGCTAGGTGATTTTAGCTGTGCCATCCTCTTAACTGCTATAGCCATATTCGCAGTTGACTGAACTAAAGAGTGCGCCACTACTCTCATACAGACAATACTGCTTAGTAGAAAAACAGATCTATATAAAGCTATTCTTTCAAAATGAAAAGGGCACCAAAAGGTGGAACTGTATTACACGAGATGGGAGTAGTCAGTGATTGCTGATGTTAGCAATAACTGTGTGAGTTGCGTTTGTGATGTTTTGCTGCTTTTGCATAGTGATCTGGGTTCGATTTCTCTGCAGTGAGTTCATGTTTAGGGCTACCAAATACTCCTTTCACTGCAGTTTTGGTGGTGGTAACTATGAAATGTTGAATGTGACTGCATTTAGATAAACATTATTGCGCTAGCTCTGTTGCTGTTTCAAATAAAAATAGTCTCGGAGAAATCCCTCTAAGCTACATGAGTGCTGTGTGCGTATTTAATAATGAAACGAAAAAATAGATACAGGCATACCTCAACTATTTTGAGGTATGCCTGTATCTAGGTGGTTCCAACACATGCGATGTAATTCGAAAAACGACATAACAAGGTAGCTGGTTCGAAGACGTGCGATGTAACTGGGAAAGCGACATAAAACAAAAGGGCATAAGTTGAGGTATGTCTGTATTTGTTTTGTGGCGATTTAGTCAGGATTACTTCCCTTGTTTCCCTCTTTCTTACACTTCCCAAAATGCATCATATAAAGGCGAAACTGAATAGCAGAATCGGTTGAATATCAGACAAAATAACTGCCACCTGTAGTTATGGCTCTTTACACTCAGAATAAATTTCACTGAAGTAAGTTTTACCTTTTATACCTTCCGTGGTTAATATAGTTAAATAAGATATCGATCAAGTACGGGCATCAATTTAATAGTCGAGATCATAAAAGAAATGTAGGATTTAACTCTGTTCTTTGAGAGAACTTATTTAACAAAATGCGAAAACAAAATTTCCAATTAAACTTAAGCCTATGGCTTACAGTGTACATTATACAAGATTGATATGCAAAGAACTTTTGATTACGTTTTATAATTATAACATGCTACTAAATTATACTTCATTATAAAGTCTGTTTCTCTGAAACATCATCATCATCGTCATTATTATTATCGTAGTCATTATTATTATTACTTGTGATATAGTATTTCAGATTAACTTTTCAATTTCCAGATTCTTTCTTATATAAAGTACAAAGACGTTATGATTTCACTCAGTTAGGAAATGTTAGAATTTCTTTGACTTTTCTCCGCTTTTGTAATCTCGAAGTGGTTTGCCTACATATATGTTGATAAAAAATAAGCAGGGAAATAACCGAGTGGATGATAATGGTTTTGGATTTTATCCCATTACGAATCTGTTTGGACGAGCGTATTCCACCAAACTGTCGAGTCGACCAATGGCTTGTGAGTGAAATTCGTTGAACGTAAACGGTACGTAAGTCCTAATATAATTTTTCTATCTATCTATCTATCTATCTATCTATCTATCTATCTATCTATCTATCTATCTATCTATCTATCTATCCATCCATCCATCCATTCATCTATCTATTTATCTGTCTGCCTGTCTATCTTTGTCTACATACATAAACAGACATATATGTTATATAAATAATACATATGCATATGTACACATACACACATATATGAATTTTTATACGTACATAGCTATACATATGTATATAAACGATACATGTATATATATACATATATATATATATATATATATATATATATATATATATATAAATAAATATATATATATTATATATAAATATAAATACACGCATATATATTATATTAAAAATATATGCATATATATTCATGTATACATATATATTCATGTATGTATATATATATATATGTGTGTGTGTGTGTGTGTGTGTATATATATATATATATATACATACATACATATATATGTGTTTGTGTGTGAATGTGTGTGTGTGTGTGTGTGTGTGTGTGTGTGTGTGTGTGTGTGTGTGTATGGTTCGCGGGTGCGTAGATAAATTAGATGACAGAAATTTGAATGAACGACATTCCTTATCTACTAATACTACAATCGTCTTGTTACGTTTTTATACATGTTGTACATTGGTCAGATGTTGTGTAATCATTATCATGCATCCCATGTGACTATTTCAATAAGTCCTTTGTTACATTCTTACCGTCGTTTCAGTCTGCGTGAGAATGGATATCCAAAGCGATGCGTCATTTTCAGCAGTTTTTATTTTTGTTAGTTTGTCCATTTTTATATTTGTGTATTTTGCTGTTTAATCATAATTGTATGTCAGTGTATGTACGGATTCAGTTTTGTTCATAAACTGCTGAAAATCACACAGAAGTTTTGATATGCATTCTCACAGGGAGTGAAATGACAGTAGGATAAGGAAGGACTTATTTAAACAATCATTACAGGAGGCACAATTTAAACCTTGGATACGTGATAATGATTATAGAACAGCTCACCAATGCACTACGTGTGTGAAAATATTTCGAAACAATTGTAGTGATTTGAAATTGTTTATCTATTTACATAAAGTTTACGATAATATGGGATTCCTGATATAGATCCAGTAGCAGGAACATTTCCTCTGTATCATGGCATCAGATAGCTAATAGCTGTTGCTAAACTTTGCATTCTACATTTGTAGGCAAATTTGAGTTAAGTATACATTCATATATATATATATATATATATATATAATATATATATATTAATATAGTATGTGTGGTGTGTTTGTGTGTGTGTTCATGCATATTTATTCGTCTTCATTGAAGTCACAGTCAACAACATTCCTATTTAGAAGAAGAAATTTGTACTGCAAGATATATATATATATATATATACACACATACATACATACATATATATAATATATATATATAATATATATATATATATATATATATTATATATATATATATATATATATATTATACATATATGTGTGTGTGTGTCTGTGTGTGTCTGTTCGCGCACAAGAGTGGTTGTGTGGTAAATAACTTGCTTACCAACCACATGCTACAGGGTTCAGTCCCACAACGTGGCACCTTGGGCAAGTGTCTTCTACTATAGCCTCGGGCCGACCAAAGCCTTGTGAGTGGATTTCGTAGACGGAAACTGGAAGAAGCCCCTCGTATATGTATATATATGCATGTTTATATGTGTGTATATATTTGTATGTCTGTGTTTGACTCCCCAGCATCGCTTGACAACCGATGTTGGTTTGTTTACGTCCCCGTAACTTAGTGGTTCGGCAAAAGAGACCGATAGAAAGTACTAGGCTTACAAAGAATAAGATCGGGGATCGTTTTGCTCGGCTAAAGGCGGTGCTTCAGCATGGCCGAAGTCAAATGACTGAAACAAGTAAAAGAGTAAGAATATAATATATATATATATATATAATATATATATATATAATATGATTGATTGATTGATTGATTGATTCTAGTTTCAGCTTATGAGCTGTGGCCATGCTGGGGCACCGCCATTTGGTGTTGCTACTTGGTTTCACTTCATGGAGGTTTTCTAGCAACTGCTATTTGTGCATGAAGAGTTCGATGCAGCTGGCCCTCATCTGCCCCTCCTGCCGTGAAGTTGGTTCATCTGGGACACCTGACAGGAAGAGATCCAGCTTCATTTTAAAGACATCTGTATCCACCCCATGCAGGTCTCTCAGGTTCTTCGGGAGGATATTGAAGAGCTGTGGCCTCGGAAACCCAGGCTATCACAGAATCTTGTCCTACATCTTGATGGCAGGTTTGGAGTCCTAGGCACCACGCAGTGGCGCCCAGTTCTGGCATTTGCGTAACTCTCGATGCCAAAGTTCAGGACACTTCCCTCCAGGATCTTCCAGATGTATATTATGGCATATCTTTCCCGCCTACGCTCCAGGGAATATAATTTTAATCTCTTGAGTCTTTCCCAGTAGCTTACATTCTGCATAGAGGCTATCTTCTTTGTGTAGCTTCGTTGGATCGCCTCAAGTTCTGTGATCAACTTGACACTGGGGTGACCATAGCTGAGAGCAATAGTCAAAGTGGCTTAGGACAAGTGTCTTCCAGAGGACCATCATGGTTTCTTGTTCTCTTGTTCTAAAGGTTCTAAGAATCCATCCAGCCAGCCGTCTACATTTCATTGTCAGTTTAGCAACATGTACATGAAAGGTCGCGTCATCACTCATGTGAATACCCAGGTCACGCACTGATTGTGCCTCTGGGATTGCAATCCTCCGGGTCCAGTGTATTCATTGGGTATTGCATTCAGTTTGCATGCTGATAGCATAAAGCTTGAAACTTTCCAGCATTGACTGCATGCTATTCTTTTCAGCCCACTTGTATATTTCGTCCAGCTCACATTGCAGGTGTTTAGTGTCCTCAGGGTTCTGTATTGCCTGTGAAACTTTTGTATCATCTGCATAACTTGTGATCGTGGCTCTCTGCGTGGCTGAGGGCATGTCTGAGAGGGCCATTATGAACAGTAGTGGTCCCAGAACAGTGCCCTGCGGAACACCGCTCACTATTTGTGTGTTAATGGAGGTGGCCCCATTGGCTACTACCACCTGACTTCTATCCTTCAGAAAGTCATGAAGCCATTCTCCCAGTTTTCCAACTATGTTGAGATCACGCAGTTTGTGACATATCATTCCATGATCGACTTTATCAAAGGCCTTTGCAAAGTCGAGATATATCCTTCCACATTTGTGGTTGAGCAGCCGTTTCAGCACCCAGTCATAGTGTTGTAGGAGCTGAGTTAAACAGCTTCTCCCTGGTCGGAAACCATGTTGGGTGTCGGGCAGCAAGTCATTCTCTTCAAGGAAGGTGATCAGCTTCCTTCTGACTATTCGTTCCATGACCTTGCTGATGTGTGAGGTCAGAGAGATAGGTCTATAGTTCTCTTGGCTTCCGTTCTGCTACCTCCTTTATGAATGGAGCATATTTTACCTTCCTTCAGTTTTCCTGGAAGTTTGCCAGCTGCAAGGAAGCTCTGAAGAGGAACTGCAGTGGTCTTGCTAGGACTCTCTTACATGCTTTTAGGAGGATTGCCGGGAGTCCATCGGGGCCAGTAGCTGAGTCTGTTTTCATTTCATCTATAGCCTTGGTTACATCGTCTTCCTTTATATCGATGTAATCTATCGTCGCCGGCCTCTGATTTTATATCTGCAGTGGTAAAAAGTCAGTTGGATTGGTGATTTGGAGATGCCCAAGGGGTGGAGTGAAAACACTCTTGAATTGCTCATTCATTATTTCACTTACCCTCATTGGTTTCCTGTAAGTGTGCCATCCTTTTCGAGGAGTGGCCCTATTCTACAGTGCACTGTAGCTGTTTCTTTGGCATACCTGTAGAAAGCTCTGGGTTAGATTTTATGTTTTCTATAGCCCAGGCTTCTTTGTCTGCTCTTTCTTTTCATCATGGGAGAGTGCAGACATTTTTCGATTTCCAACAGTTTTATTTTTAGGCGGGACTTTTCACTGCTTTCAATCTGTTTGTTTAGGCGATTTGAAAATTTCGTACGCCGTCTCATTAAATTTTCCTCTCTCTGGGGATTTTGTTCTTGTGTACAGTGGCCTTTCTCTCTGGACACATTTGTAGCATATGGCTTGCATTACAGACATGTTTTGTTGAAGTTTCACGTCGATGTCTGGCGAGGAGAGACATTTAGGCCATTTTTGTTTGAGGATCTCTTTCTCATTTTTTTCCAGTTTGCCTTATGGTAGTTCAAGCTGGAAAGATTTTGAGGGTTTTTTGTAGGCTGCATGTCCGTGCTCTCTTTTGGCCCGTACATGGTCAGCTCTATCATGTTGTGATCCGAGAGTAGTGTCGGTGTCACTTTCACATTATGGATGAGATCCATGTCATTTGTGAAGCAGAGATCCAGTGTGTTACCTGCCCTGGTTGGTTGGAGTATTACCTGCTCCATGTACAGGTGTTGATGAGGTTCAGGAGGGACCTCGCCTGTCCTCGTTCACATCTTGTCATTCCTGGGAGAGAAAGGCCCTCGGGCCATCTGACATTGGGCAGATTGAAGTCTCCCATAAGAAGCACACCTATGTGTTGTTCTAATGTGGTTAGAATTTCTTCTATTTTTATAAAGCAGTCTTCAAACTTGCCCACATGGCTTGGGGCATCTGGAGGGCAATATGTAGCACACACAACTACATCAAGTTGCCTAATATGTACAATTAGTGTGTCACACACCGAGTTTGAGTATGACAAGAGGACCTGGGGTGTGAGGTCCTCACGGATGTACATAGCAACACCTCCATGACTCCTTTCTTTCCTGTCGGTCCGTAGTACAGCATACTGTGGTATGTGTAACTCCGCATCTGCTATGTCCGGTTTCAGGTGCGTTTCTGTAAGTGCTATGCATAAGGCTTGATTGCATGCAACAAAGTCTCTCAGGAACGGGATCTTTGTCCTGTTACTGAGTGTTTGCAGTCCTCTGATGTTCAGTAGGAGTATCGAGGTGAGGTGTACGTATATGTATGTATATATGTATGTATGTAGTATGTATGTATGTATAATATATATATATATATATATATAATATATAATATATAATATATATATTATATATATATATATATATATAGATAGATAGATAGTAGATAGATAAATAGATAGATAGATAGATAGATAGATAGATAGATAGATAGTAAATCATCAGGTTAATACAAAATTCTCTTTATTATAATTAAACAAAAGCAATTTCTGCCTACCAAATCCAATCTCAAGGCTCTGGCCAGCCCTAGGGAAAAGTAGAGGCCACTTGCCCAAGATGCCAAGCAGTGAGACTTAAACCGGAACCATATGGTTGGGAATCAAGCTTCTTACCACACAGCCATGCTTGCACGCGAACACACACACACACAAATATGTATGTATGTATATATGTATATAGTATGTATATATATATATATTATTATTATATGTAGAAAAATACAAACTGGGACAAGAACGCAAAACACTTAGAAGACGATACAAAAAACACGCACGGGACATTCGAAGCCCTCAATCTTCAGTCAAGAACCGGATTATCGTAGCAATTTCGACTGATTATATATATATATATATATATATATATATAATATATATATATATATATATATATTTGTATGTATATATATACATATTCCGTTGTGTCTGGAGAGAGTCATTCTCTTTTAGTGTCTTATTATTTAACACACTCACCGGTAAAATTTCCACTTATTTCTTATTTTTATTTTCTAAAATTTTCGTTGCGTCTTGCAACCTTTTCAATATTCTTGAAAGCGATGTTGGGTAGTCAAACACAGACATACAAATATATCCACACATATACACATGCATATATATATACATATACGACGGGCTTCTTCCAGTTTCCGTCTACGAAATCCACTCACAAGGCTTTGTTCGGCCCGAGGCTATAGTAGAAGACACTTGCCCAAGACTATTGAAAAGGTTGCAAGACGCAACGAAAATTTTAGAAAATAAAAATAAGAAATAAGTGGAAATTTTACCGGTGAGTGTGTTAAATAATAAGGCATTAAAGAGAATGACTCTCCCCAGACACAACAGAATATGCTTCAACACACGAACTCGTATATAGAATCTTGCAAGCCAAATCCAAAAACGAAATATATATATATATATAAATATATACACATATATATATATATATCACATATATATATACATATACATACATAAATATATATATATATACACACACACTATATATATATATATATATATATATATATATTCAATATGTGACATCGTGTGTATCGTTGGCAATTTTCTTTCTCCCTCTTCTATTCTTTGGACTTTTTCTATATTTCTGACTAAGAGCTCCGCACAAAACGCGAATTCCTCTTTCTTTTCTTTCCTTAGCTGAGCGTCCAATAACACTGTACTCGCGTTGTTGTTTTTTTATGCTTGTTTATGTTTGGATTAACTATATATATATATATACATACATACATATATACATATATATACATACACACACGCACGTTTATTAATTCGTTTTGCAAGATTCCTGATGCAAAATCGTGTGTTGAAACAGATGTTGAATTTCGGGTTGGTCATATTTTTTTTGCATTTTTTGGGGAAAAAAAGGAATGACCATATATATTAATTTCATATATGTGTGTATGTATACATATGTATATACAGATGTACATAAGTATATATATATATATATATATATATATATATTATATAGATATATATATATATATATATATATATATATATATGTATGCATATATAGACAACACGCGCGCGCACACACACGTGTAATATATACTTAAATTATATGTATATGCATATACACGGAGATATATATAACATGTATACACATGTATATATACATGTATATAACTATATACATATACGTATATCTATCATATATGTGTATATATATATATATATATATATATATATATATATATATAAACACATACATGCATACATATATATATATACGTATACCTGCATATAAATATATATAAATATATACATAGGCGTTGGATTGACTGTGTGGTTAGAAGCTAGTTTTCTAAATTCAAATTTCTGCGTTCAATCCCACTGCATATCACCATGGGTAAGAGCCTTCTACTATAGCCAGAGCTATATATGTATATAATTTACTTGGAAATAGATGCGTGGCGTTCGATCATATAATAAAATAAATAATATATAAATATATGCATATATAGATACATATATGTACGTACCTACATATGTATTTATGTATACATGAATATATGGGTACAGCACACCAAAAAAAAACTGATCAAAATGAGAAACGAGAACATAAAAAACAAAAACATAGAAAACGAACTTTTTTTCGCAGAAGGAAAGAAAGAAATAGAGAAATGAGACAGGCAACATAAAGAACATACCCTTCGTCAGTTGTCCCCTGTTTTGTCTACTCCGAGTTTTGTTCACGTGCTTTTGACGTCCTATAACCATGTATGCATATATATATATATATATATAAGAGCCATCTCTATATTAACATTTCTAAAGGCACAAGGCTTCACAATTGTGGGGAGGGGAGTTGTAGATGATATCGACCTCAGTGTTTCGGTGGTGTTTAATTTATCAATCCTGAAAGGATGAAAGGCAAAATCGACCTCAGCGTAATTTGAAATCAGAACGCAGCGCCAGGCAAAATACCAATAACTACTTCGTCCGACGTGCAAACGATTCTGCCAGCCCACCACCTTAAGAATCTCTATATTATGTATTCAGTATTATCATGGTCTCATGTATACACACACACATATATATATACGTATATGACGAACTCACCCGGCGTTAGACAACGTATGAGGGTTCGATAATTTCTTACTGAACAACCACACATGATTTGTTTGTAGCCAATTGTTTGCGTAGACATAATCTCACTCCCTCCATCAACTCGACATTACCTGTACAGGTGCAACAGGGTTCCACATGTTCACATGTTAGCTGTCGAAATGATCGCAGAGCACCGTGAAACAAAGTGCTTTGAGATGACAATACACGCCCGGTCTGGGGATCGAACCCATGATCTCACAATCGTGTGTGCAACACCCTAACCACTAAGCCATGCGTCTTCACATGTGCATACACACACACACAGACACACACACACACATATATATATATATATATATATATCATGTATAAAAGATCGTGGGTAAGGCCAAAACAATGCGAAGTAAATGTAGGTAAATCACAAGAAAACAAGTATATGAACTCACCCACTCGCTCAACGGCAACGTTCGTCAATTTCTTGAAAATGAAGCCATAACCCCAAATATTGAATATAAGGTAAATCTACATTAATTCACATATTTTTTCGTGTGATTTACCTTCCATTTACTTCGCATTGTTTTGGCCTTACCCACGATCTTTTATACTATATATTCTACACAATGCTTCATAGTAATTATTCTATTACTATATATATATATATATATATATACATAGAAATAAATATATGTAAATGTATGTATATTAATATATGTATACATATATACAAATGTATATACATATAATAAGTGCCAATACACGAAACACTCATATCTTGAGTCACTCTGTTGCTGATGCTATATATTAATAAAAATATACATGTGCTCATATTTTGAGTTCTATTTTTCCTGTTTGCATCTCACATGCCTGTATATTTATATATATGAATATAAATACATATAAATTTTATACATAAATATGTATATATGTATACGAATATGCATACATATATACATTCATACATACATACACATATATATGTGTATATTCATATATATACATATATATATGTATATTTATATATATATTTGTGTCTATAAATGTATTAATATTTATATATATATATGTAAACATATAAATATATATCTGTATATATACGTATATATACATTTATACACAGACACACACACATCTACACATATATATATGCGTGTGTGTATACATATATATATATATATCCTTCTTTCTTTCTTTTCCTGAGCGTCCAATAACACTATACTTGTTCCACGCCCTCGCGTTGTTGTGTTTTTCTTTGTGTTTTCCTGTTGGATTAACCATGTATATATATATATATATATATATATATATATATATATATATATATATAAGCAAGGAAAAATTGTAAAAATGCAGAATGCTAAATTGAAAGAAAATTTTAATGAAATGAGAAATTGAAAAAATATATAAATATATATATATATATATAAAGGTAATCCAAACAAGAAAGCACAAAAAAAACAACAACGCGAGGACGTGGAACAAATATAATATTATTGGACGATCAGGAAAGAAGGAAAGAAAGAGGGTTTAACGTTTCGAGTGGAGCTCTTTGTCGGAAACATAGGAGAAAGAAAGATCCAGAGAAGGGAGACAGAGGAAAAAAATAGCCAACGGTACACACGAGGTCACATTTTGAAATATATATATATATATATTTACATGTACGAATATATTTATAAGTATATATTCAACTATATGCATTTTCATGAAACATATATGAATACACACCTCCCCCTCCTCTCTCTCTCTACACACACGCACACACACACACACACACACACACACACACACACACACACATATATCTTCTGGTATCATCAATATATGGCACCATACGGTAATGTGCGCTCTGAGAGCTAGCTGTGACCTTCATATTTGATATATATTATTAGATATATTTATATATATATAAATATATATATACATATATATGTGTGTGTGTATATGTGCATACATGTGTATACATACATGCCTATATATATATATATATAGATACCTTTATTAGTTTTTGTATGATTGAAAAACACGGCACCGTATAACAAAACCATTCGCATCGAAATATCTATCAACCTATCTATCTATCTATCTATCTATCTATCTATCTATCTATCTATATATCTATCTATCTATCTATCTATCTATCTATCTATCTATCTATCTATCTATCTATCTATCTATCCCCCCTCTCTCTCTTTATATATATATGTATCTGCATATGTATATAAGAGGTGGTATCAAACAATTCCTGGACTATTTAAATTTAATAAAAAAAATAACTTTTGACTTAAGTTTTAAACATTATCTCCTTCAAAATAGTTACCATGCGCTGCAATACACTGATCCTGGCGTTCCTGCCACTTTTGGAATCCGGCCTATAAGTCGTTTTCCGTAAGCGAGTCGGGGACCCTCTGCGATACGTTCTCGCTCTTTGCTACTAAAACGACTACATTTGAACTGCCTCTTAAGGGAAATCCGCAGGTGTTCAATCTGGCGAATATAGATGGGGGTGCGGAAGCGATACCATGATGGTTTTGACGAGAAATTCACGGGTGGGGACAGCTCGGTGACAGGGTGCATTGTCGTTGTGAAGAATCCAATTCGTCGCGCTCCGCAGATCCGGTCGCTCTCACCGAATGTGCTCCCTCGAACGCTCCAAACATCGTTGACTGGTTTCCGACAATCCTCGTGCACAAGCTAATGCATTTACTCCACATTTCTCGTAAAAGGTCTTCTAGATCGCTCATCGTCTGCCAGGGTCGTTCTTTTCCTTTGGAAGTACCTGTGCCACTTGCAACATTGCGTACGACACATTGCCTCATGAAGGTCTCACAGCGGACACTAACGTATGCTGCCATCTATTGGCACGCCACAGAACTAGTCCGGAAATCTTTTTGATACCACATCATATATATATCACATACGCACTTACAGTGGAAGCTACCCATCTTGATCACTGAAAATAATCTTTTCTACTCTAGGCGCAAGGCCCGAAAATTTGGGGGAGTGGACCAGTCGTGTAGATCGACCTCACTACGCAACTGGTACTTAATTTATCGACCTCGAAAGGAAGAAAGGCAAAGTCGCCCTCGCTAGAATTTGAACTCAGAAAGTAAAGATAGACGAAACACCTATTTCTTTACTGCCCACAAGGGGCTACACACAGAGGGGACAAACAAGGATAGACAAACGGATTAAGTCGATTACATCGACCCCAGTGCGTAACTGGCACTTAATTTATCGACCTCGAAAGAATGAAAGGCAAAGTCGACCTCGGCGGAATTTGAACTCAGAACGTAACGGCAGACGAAATACGGCTACGCATTTCGCCCGGCGTGCTAACGTTTCTGCCAGCTCGCCACCTTCATAGAATATATTATGAAACGTTTATTGTTACAAAAAAAAAAAAAAAAGAAAAGTCAATACTACCCAAATACACCGAAGATTTTCTTATAAACTCTAGTTAACGTCACTAACTGATTATTATTATCTGAAACAGCGATAACAAAAAAATATGCCCGTGCATGTGCTTATGTGAAAATGTGTTTGTGTGCACATCAACGAGAATGTTGCCGATAAACAAATGCATCGAGGACATACGATGGAGCGCTGAAAAGTTTCTGACTTTAGGTAAAAGAAAATACAGGAGGATCACTTAATTATGATTTTGTTCAACGTATTCCCCTCTCAGATTCACACAATTATTGCAGCGGTTCTGCAATTTTTCTAAGTCCTGTGAAAGAACTCGGCAAGTTGAGCCTCTAACCAGGTATTTCGTGGTATCCTTGAAGCCAGGAACCTTACCCCCTCGTATACGACTAGTGGTATTGCGTTCAAACGGCATCAGCACTCTCAAGTTATTCTCGCTGTCAATATCAATATAAAGGAATATTTAGCCCTTTTACTGAGGAAACCATATATATCCACCAAAAATTTCATTACTCTTAATTGTGGAAAGCAGGTTTATATAGCAATGTATCTTTTCCTGAGGAATATTTTATTTGAAACTATATTTTGTTGAGATGTGTCTATATTATTGAGGTAATTTACAAAAAATACTAATTCTAATTTTGTTTGATATTTAAAATCATCAGCAGAATAACCAAGAAATTTAATTTCACAGTTAACGGGTTAAGAACACCTCGTAAATATTTGGGTATTATATAAAGAAATATTAAGAAATATTTCTTTATTAAGAAATATTAAGCTTAACATTTAGTCATTTGACTGGAACCCATAACTAGTGTTGAACAGGAACTAGTCAATTACATCGACCTCCAGCGCTCAAATGATGCTTATTTTATCGGCCCCGAAGGATGAAAGACAAAGTCTACATCGGCAGAATTTGAACTCAAAATGAAAATCCTGGAGAAATGCCGTTCAGCATTTTGCCTGGCGTGCTAACGATTCTGGTAGCACGTCGCCTTTGGAGATTTAGAAAATAAATATAAAACAAATACTAGAAGGACAGAGATAAATATATACAGATGTTGAGAGAAAGAGAGAGGGGAGTAAGAGAGAGACTAAGAAACACGTGGGTGACTCCAGATAACTGAACCTCAAGCATATAATCAGCATCGCACTTCGAAGAAAGGCATGAGAACATGTGACTAGATCATTAGTAAATAATAATAGTTTCTTTGAGGGGAGAAGATTAGTCAATACCATTGACCATAGTTCTTGACTAGTACTTTATTCTACTGACCTCACAAAGATGACTGGCGATATTTGAACACATAATGAAAAGAAATATTGCAAGGCATTTCTCCCGGCGCTCTAACGATTCTGTCAGCTCGCTGCCTTTTAGAAACAATAATAATGGTTTTAAACATTGTTACATATCAACGATGATGTCACGGCCAATGAAATCAACTCTAGTTTATGACAGATGTAGCAAGTTGGTAGAATCGTTAGAGTGTCGGGTTAATGGTTTCAAATAATTGTTCTGGCTCTTTAATTCTGAGTTCTAATACCGTTGATGCCAACTTTACCTTTCGGGGACAAATAAATTGAAGCACTACTCAGACGATATAATCGATTAAACTCCATCCCTTCAAAATCGCTGGCCTAATACCCAAATCAAAAAACATTAATTTATGCATCTGAAAAAGATTGAAAGCCAAGTGAACTTCGTTGGCATACGGCCTCGATGTAAGGTAAAAATGAATGGGTGAGACAAAATGTTGGCCGCCATTCTACAAATCAGCCTTAAAACAAAAAAAAAAAATAATGTAATAAATAAATAAATAAATAATTCTAACGTAAGCACATGCATTTCAGTTGGAGAGTTTAGACGATTAAATTGACCCCGTAGTAAACTGGATCTTATTTTATCGCACCTCAAACAGGCAAGGAGAATTGACCTCTACGAGATTTGAATTTAGACTGTAACTAAATACCTCAAAATAATTAATCTGCAGTTCTACGATTCAACCACTTACCAACCTACTCTTTGCCACATGCAGTATATAATTAATGAGTACAGGAATAAAATAGCGTGGGCAGTGCCCGTAATTGAATCTAGTGCATAGTAAGACAAATTGAAAAGTGGGCTTAATTTGAAGCTGTTTTCATACGATATTTATTAAATAAGTTGTCAGAAAAAGCACATTCCTGTTAATATTACGGCGGCTTACTGATTATGTCGATGTGTTAATAATTGTTTTGGCAGCGAGCTTTAATGAGATTCAGACGGGGGTAGATGGTTAAAGGTTTGCATTAAATTACATAGTGGAAGTGACTGGGGTGGAGAAGAATATGTAATTTGCGTACGTACCTAGAAATGCAGGTGCTTTCTCTTCCTTTCACTCTCTTTTTCCTCCTTATCTCTTCTCTCACACTTTTTATATTATCCGTTCCATGCTAAACCTCTCTCACATTTGCTCGGTTGTTCTCACTATTTCTTTATGAATTAATATATTCTCGTCTTCTACACTTTCCGGGCTATTCAATTTCACATCTCCTTTCTTTCTTTCTTTCTTTCTTCTTTCTTTCTTTCTTTCTTTCTTTCTTTCTTTCTTTCTTTCTTTCTTTCTTTCTTTCTTTCTTCTTTTTCTTTCTTCTTTCTTATCTTCTTTCTTCTTTCTCTTTCTTTCCTTTTTCTTCTTCTTTCTTTCTTTCTTTCTTTCTTTCTTTCTTCTGGCCCTTTCTCTCTTTCTTTTCTTCTTCTTTCTCTCCTTTTCATTCTCTCTGCCTCTCTTTCTTTCTCTTTTCCTTTATTTTCTTCTACTACTTTTTTTTTTTTGTGTTTCTCTTTGTAGACCAGTCTGTTATAAGACTATTCATTATAGTCTACGTACACACGAGTTCCTAATTGGAAAGTGGAATGTTGCAATAGTTTAACTAACCACTAGCTTCTACACCTATCATATCATCATTTCATCACTTCTTGATAATATATTAGCTACACTGTAACACAATAATTGAAACGAACATACTGTCTTATATATATATATATATACTTAGGGGTTGCAGGTTGAATATGTGTGTTGTATATATGAACATAATATATATGCTTATATATAACTATACACATGAATATATAGGCATACACTCACTCACATGCATACATACAGCACACCACACATTACAACACAATCTTCTGTCATTTGTACACATATCCAGCATGTTCGGAAATTCGAAGAAGTATTTATCAAATGCTATTTTTCACTGAAAAATGTTCCAGAATTCGCTTTTGATACTTAATGGGCAATTGGTTTTGTTTTTTTTTAATCTTTGTGATATCGTGTTCTCTAAGTGCAAACTACCGTATTGTTCAAACAGTAGAGACACTTAACCAGAGTGCAACTAGACATAAACAAGAAACAAACTATACGAAGTTATTATATGTTATGACAGCATTAAATATTTTGCCGTCCTTAAACTACAAATGTTACTTTTACTGCCGTAAACGAGATGCAATATCTCATTGACTATGGAGAGCTCGTCTATAATAATCAAAATGGAGTTATCTTATCTGCATGAACATTTAACAATAAGTTTATAGATGAAACTTTATCTGAAACAGAACGGATTATTTCAAATCGAAATTTCAATACGACATTCTCCAGTATACGTTTATTCAGCAATTTATTATTTCCTTTCGATACACTGTAATAATCATAAAAAGTGATATTCAGTGCAGATATATCTCCTTTAAATCTTGTAAATATTAACTGTTGAATGCAATGAAAAACATTTTAATTTATTAACTAGAAAATGTGTGCACTTTAAAAGGAACGAAATGTTATACATGATTTGTATGACGTTTTCATCGTCATTTTCAATCAAGCTATCGTGATTATAAGAAATAACTTCAGTATTCACATTAATCATCTCACTGACAATAATATATTAAATGTTTTCTTCCACAACCCAAAAGAAATATCCATTGCTCACCAATAAATTCGCTCACACGGCCAGTAGCATTGCTAACCTTTTCCTTACAGCAACATACACAGCTATATAAAGGCAATGCTTCTTAATGGTCTTCAGCTTCTATTATGATTCCATTTGCATCGATAAAATAAAGTGCTTGGCGGATACTTTATTTTATTCCTCACATCCCGCAGCACGAGAGGCAAAGTCGACCTCGATAGGTTTTCTAATCAAAACGTAACGGGACGTAACTAAATACAGTAAGGTATTTTATTCGACGTTCAAAGATTCTTTCTTAAAAAACAAAACAAAAAAAAAATGACGCGCTGAGTGATTAAGTGTGAGAAACATGCATCCCATGAAACCATTACTGGTAAATGTAACGACAGCATCTGTATAACTCAGTTGGAACAAATATCACAAAGAACTTTCATTCAAATGCACCGGTTTACAACATTTGCGATGTTAAGAGGGACAAGAGAGTGTCTGTATAATTGTAACGGAGCAAATACTACAACCTTTTTTTTTTTAAAGTTTATTGGCTTTGTTCGAAAGTCTGAGATGTTTATAACTTTACTGACAAACAACGCTGACATACAAAGCGACACACACACACACACACACACACACACACACACAAACACACACACACACACACAAACATACTTACATACACTCACACACGTCTATAGACATTGAAAAAATAAAAAGCAAAATGAAGCTTTGTGGATATGAACCCAAATCGCAGAACGAGCGAATTAATCAATAAGTCAATAAATGAATAAATAAAATAAAGTGCAAAGACAGCATTTTTTGTATCCTTTGCTCTAGCGATTCCGTAATTCGATTGCATACCCTACCTACCTACCTACCTACCTACATACATACATACATACATACTTACCTACCTACATGCGTATATGTATGTATGTATGTATGTATGTATATATATATATATGCATATATAAAATATATATATATATGTATATACAATTATGTATATATATATATATATATGTATATATATATATATATATATATTTATATATATATATATATATTATATATGTATATATATGTATATATATATATTTATGTATGTATATACGCACATATATATGCACGTTTATATGCGTGCGTATATGTGTTATAAAATAAACAATCCAGAAAGACTACAAGCGACCTATGTTAGCGGCGATTGTATTTAATGTAATAAACAAAAAGTGTAAATTAATATTGCCATAATAAACTGATTCTGCGACATTTCGGACAAAAATCCCTCTTCCAAACTGAATTAATAAAAGGAAAAAAAAAGAAAAAACTAAGTGATAGAGTGGCTAACAGCGACTGACAGATAAGGCAAAACAGAGTGAAAATGCATGCGAAAACAAGAAATATTTGGAGAAAGAAACTTGGTGGGAAAGAAAGAATAACTTATAATATCTACATAAGGGTGTATATATTGTAATATAGATTTTATTTTTGCTCCAAAACTTATACTTCTCAATATTAGAAAGTAAATAATATCACGAAGTGCGCAGATAGTTATTGACATAAGTGTAAATGCATGATCTATGTAATTACTTTTTTTGTATGCAAGTGTAAAATTGGTATGATAAGTGTAAAAATAGCGTAGGTTTCGAAGAACTGTAAATATTCTGGTTTCCCCTGATTTTGGACGAGCTTATAAATGTATGTACGCAAAAATGTATGTATGCATGTATGTTTATATGTATGTGATATATATGTGCGTGCACACACACACACACGCACAACACACACACACCACACACACCACACACACATATATATATAATTATATTCGGGTATAAACCTTGTTAGAAGCTATGTAAAGCACTTGCATTTCCTGTCTCTGTTCTATCTATCTATCTATCTATCTACCTACCTATATATACATATATATGTGTGTATGTATATTGATAGATAAATAGCTATATACATATAAATATACATATATATATTATATATATAGACAAATACATAATAAATAAGTATACATACATACGTACATACATATATATATATATATATATATATATACATATTCGTCTCCTCTCCCCTTCACCGTCACCTCTAACACTCTCACTCTCACTCTTCCTCCTTGACTCTCTCGTCGGTCACACGTGACCAACGGCTATCTATCTTTCTTTCTTCCACTTCCTTCCTAAAAACAAGACGTGCTTTTACTTGTCTCTTTTCAAAGCTCGTTTTTCCAGCGTTCACCACTTCACATCGTCTTGACTTAACAGCCCTCACCGTTTGCTTTTACTGTTTTGTTCTCCCTGTCCTGTTTTTGCTCCCACTTTAACCCTCTGCAAAAAACCCAAATTTTATTTAATTTGCTTTGCAGGTAGGACTGTTTTAACGAAGTCGCGTTTTGTCCCTACCTTCGTAACGCGGAGTAGATAAAACAGGAGACAACTCATGAAAGAAATGTTCTTTATGTTGCCTGTCTCGTTTCTCTATTTGTTTCTTTCGTTGTTCGAAAAAAATTCGTCTTCTATGTTTTTTATGTTCTCGTTTCTCTTTTTGTTCACGTGTTTTTGATATCCTGTACCCATATATGCATGTATACATACATAAATATATAGGTATGTACTTATATGTATGTATATATGCATATATTTATATTATATATATATATATATATATAATATATATATATATAATATATATATATTATATATATAATATAAATATATGCATATATATTATATATATATATATATATATATATATAATATATATATATATATATATATATATACTTATACACACTAGTGAATACATACAAATCGAAGGTTGGAGTAATATTGATGCATAGAAGCATGAACATATATATACACACATACATACATGCTTATACACACGCATATAGATAGATAGATGCATACATACGTATCTGCAAACGATCAACTTTGAAAACATGGTGAAAATTACATAACGTGAAGAACTAGAAAGAGGCTTAATTGTTGGGTACAAGAGAAAGATGTTGATTTTCTACAGATATGTACTAATATGTAAAGTTAAATGAATTATAGAATTCTGAATTAACATACCAAATTGGTTTGCTAAAGTGTGATCAAGTCATTTTACAAGGAATGAAAACATTGTCTTGGCAGAAATCTAAATTCCTATTGCTTACCTAAACATTATGTGCGAACATTACACAATCTGTCTCAGAGTTCCTATATGATCATTGCGAGTTCAATAATATAATGGATGATGTGCAAGCAGGAAGAAAGCAACGAGTGCGAAGATAGACCAAATAACTTTTAATAAATAACCTGTGCCGTCTGAAGTAAGAAAACACCGTGAGCCACTTGTGGTAGTATAAATTGATTATAAAAATGCATTCGATTCTATTCTTCATTCATGGTTGACACCGACCAATATTAGCTGTTTATATTTGTCTCACTTTTAACTGTAACCGAAATAATTATTTAGGATGTCATAAATATTTCAAGGGTAATATTTGAAGGAGACATTCTATGTGTACATTTGCATATTTTGATACTAAATTCATTGCCATTTATTTAACAAAAATCTTGTGATTATGAGATAGGTTGTACAAATTGAAGAGACACCAATATAATTTCTTTGTGGATAATTTTAAAATGTATATTAAAAATACATACACTGTTGAAAATCAGTTTAGTAAACATAGTTTCTGCTGATAAAGGAATGTTCATACTTGAAACGCGAATGCAGAAAAGCCTCAAAACCTTTGCGCCAATGGAGTCTTTATCTACCATACTCCATTCAATACGTCCTACGGAGATGTTGATGAAAGTTTATCTTTCAAATGTGCTGTGAGTAATGATAAAGTTTCCAAAGAATATTATATGAGACTTTGAAAACTATGGTCGTTTGAGCTATTGTCTTGCAACAGGTCAATATCCCTAAATGTATTTACAGTATCTATACTAACATCAGCATTTGGAATACTTAGTTTATCTACACATGATAGTTGCTATATATATAAGAAAATCTTCCAGGTCTTAACTGGAAGCTTCCACAAAAATAATGATGTTGAGGTCAAGGTTACGTGCAGACAACATTTGAGTGTTGTATGGTTCCATTCAGATAACAACGACTAACGCATGATAGCAAAAATAATAACATCAGTTCGAGTTAGGCATTCTTCTTTATAAAAGTGTAATTTAAAAAATATGAAATATATATTGGTTTCAAAATTTGGTACAAGGCCAGCAATTTCGGGTGAAGAGCGTAAGTCGATTTTATCGATCTCAGTGTACAACCAGTAGTTATTTTATCGACCCCAAAAGGTAAAAACCAACCTCGGCGGAATTTTAACTCAGAAAGTAAAGATGGACGAAATGCAGCTAAGCATTTTGCCAGGCTCGATAACGATTCTGTCAGCTCGCCATCTTGAGTAAAATATATATCGAAGAATAATTAGGCTAAAATATTCTCGGTGTTGTCACCGTGCTTGCCATAGAACAGATTAATTTACTATTAGCCATTGCGCTATTTTTTTTTCACTCACGCCCCCAAAAGAATTCTAATGTTATTCTAATTTATCGTTCCGTTTCGGTTATTTGAGATTTCGAATTCTTCGGCTGTTTTGTCTGACATGTTGATTTTAAGCAAAAATTTTCATCCTTTTCCAATCAGTAGTGCATTGAATAAACCGCTAATTGTTACAGCATTCTCCCATTTTTTTAAAAGCTTTATTGTATAAAAAAATAGTAAAATTAAAATTGTCTTAAAACAAAATGGGACTATAAAGACAGCTTTATCTATTAAATCGGTACTCGCACCCACCCACCCCACACACATATTCTACATAGTTGCGAAGGAATACTCGTCTACTCATGCAGTGCATTAAAAACACGTAAAGTTTCTAAATATTCTCTCATTTTCTGACTCGCCTCCAATACACGTGGCACACCTGCGGGCCATACACGGCACACAGATGTGCCACGATACAGTAATTGAAAACGTCTGGTCTAATATGTTCCTCTTCTCACTATAGGGAGTGTTTGGATTAATTAGAAATTTTTTTTTACTCGCTACATTAAGTGTGTTAGTGCTGACTCAACTAATTTATAATTTTGTACGAACATATGTATGTACGTATGTATATATGTATGTATGTATGTATGTATGTATGTATGTATGTATGTATGTATGTATGTATGTTATGTATGTATGTATGTATTTATGTATGTATGTATATATGTATGTATGTATGTATGTATGTATGTATGTATGTATGTATGTATGTAGGTATGTATGTATGTATGTATGTATATATATATATATATATATATAATATATATATATATATATATATATATATATATATATATATATATATATATATATATATATTCGTGTGTGTGTATGTATGCATTTCTGTATCTGTGTCTTGTTCGTTTTTGGCGTGTATGTGTGCATGCGTTTCTCTGTGTGAACGTTTACGATGAAATATACTTAGAAGCTGATACAGCTTGACATTTGTATTCAATAATTAGAGGTTTTATAATGTAAAAAGAAAAAAAGTAAGTGGCGTATTGAATTCATAGTTGAGGATTAAATGAAAACTAAATAATTAAGAAAGGCAATCAATAACAATTATATTTCTAATGTAGAGTCGTTTTTAGGATACACACAGTAAAATGTAGGTAACAACCAAAAATAGTGAAACATTTTATTTTGAGAATGGATGGTCATCGTTCAATTAAAATATACTCGCATATTTTGTGATGGATGTCAGTGTAACCTAATCTAGAATCTTTTCTAATTTTGAGGGAACAATTAGTCGATTGCATTGAACCAAGTCCTTTACTGATGCTTATTTTATCGAGTCCGAAAAGATGAAAGGCAAATTCAGTCTTGGCAGTATTTGAACTTGGAACTTAAAGAGCCGGAAGGAATGCCGCTAAGTATTTTGTTCGAAGTGCAAACGGTTTTGACAGTTGGTCACCTTGAGCAAGTATTGCCTCGAGCCCCCAGGACTCGTGGGACCGGTTATTCATTTTCCATGGCGTATAAGTAACCGAGATCACAAAAATTACCCCTGAATTTGACGCCAATTACTCATTTGCAGCAGAGTGGAATGGAGCAACATGACATGAAGTGTTTTGCTCAAGAATACAACGCATCGCCTGGTCTGTTTCACTATTTTTGGTTGTTACCTACATTTTCAAATCATATTCGCATTTGTTTTGGGATAGTCAAGCTCGAAAAGAGGATAGTTGAATAAATGAAGGCTATACAAAATTTCCTGAAAATTTCTAACCATTTCACCAATGCGAGAAATCGATATTTTTGCTCAAGATGATAAGATAACAAATTTCATTTTTCACTTGCTCTGTTCTGAACTCAAACCTTGTCTGAATATCACTTTGATTTTCAGGCGCATCTGGGCCATAATATAAGTACCATGCATGTCTTTTATCTTTTATTTGTTTCATTCATTAGACTGCAGCCTTGAATTTTTAGTCGAATGAATCGAAGCTAGTACTTAATTTTTTAAACCTGGTGCTTATTCTATCAGACCTTTGGCTGAACCACTAAGTTACAGGGACGTAATCACACCACAAATATATATATACGCCGGGTTTCTTTCAGTTTCCATCTACAAATCCACTCACAAGGCTTTGGTCGGCCCGAGGCTATAATAGCAGACACTTGCTCGAGATGCCACGCAGTGGGACTGAACCCGGAAGAATGTAGTTGTGAAGCAAGCTTCTTACTACACAGCCACGCCTGCGCCTAAATACTGGAGTCGATTAAATTTACATCTTACCTGCAGGTTTGTAGCCTTCTAACCAAAGTGAGAAATGAACATTCAAAGTATATCATTGCCTGAAAAGATTAGAGTACCAAATTAAACGTACTTCTATTAGTCTGGCTACATCCTTTACTTGTTTCAGTGATTTGACTGCGGCCGTGCCGGAGCACCGCCTTGAAGGATTTTTAGTCGAACAAATCCACTCCAGGACTTATTTTTTAAAGTCTAGTAACTATTCTACCGGTGTCTTTCACCGAACCGCAATGTTATGGGGACGTAAACACACCAATAACGGTTGTCAAGCGATAGTAGTAGGACACACACACACACACAGATATAGACACACGTGTGTGTGTGTGTGTGTGTGTGTGTGTGTGCGTGCGTGTGTGTGTGTGTGTGTGTGTGTGTGTGTGTGAGTGTGTACGACTCGCTTCTTTCAGTTTCTGTCTAGCAAATCCACTGACAAGGCTTTGGTCAGCCTGAGGCTATAGTAGAAAACACTTGCCCAAGGTGTCACGCAGAGGGGCTGATCTGGGAATCATATGGTTGGGAAGCAAGCTTCATACCACGCAGCAAGCTTCATACCACGCAGCCATTCCTACTGAAATTCGTCTGGTTATATTAAATTGTTAGTAATTAGGAATACACTATAGTTAATTCAATCAAGTTTACTCTCTTCTCCATATAGATATATCCTGTACTTGCCAAAAAAAAAAATTTGTATAATGAAGACAGTACTATGACCAAGTCTCAGAGGAACAAATGTAAATTCTCAGTGAATCACAAGGCCTTCAAGGTATTGTTAATTACCATATGAATAATTCCGTATATTTAGTCCGAATATGCGTCTTGAAAAGATACAGATTCCCATATTTTCTATTTCCTTGACTCCCACCCCGCTCGAATATAGCAACAGTTATGACAAGGCAAAAGAATATAATACTCTATTCAATAGCTCGAGAAATGTTGCAAGTTAAACAGACAGTTTTTAGATTCAAGTCCTAGTTTCCATTCCATATTTATGCAAATGTCAAATGGAACGGTATGAAAATTATAGTTTCAGTTTTCTCTCAGTTATAAGCTGCTTAAAGAAAGATAAAAGTTTTAACCAGTTACACAACGGTAGAGAGAAATCAAATAGCAGAGCATCGGATGTGTTCTTTCATTGTATTCTCTGCTGCTCTTGCCCTCAACGGCTTTCATCTTTCGTAGTCAATAAGTTAAATTCTAGTGTTGGACTGAAGTTGGTTCAGTTTAATCATTTACCTACAAAATGCAAAATATAACTATCTAAATAGAAAAAAAAGGAGTAGATATACGCGCATGCGTGGCTGTGCGGTAAGAAGCTGGTTTCCCAACCACATGCTTCCGGGTTCAATCCCACTGTGTGACATCTTGGGCAAGTGTCTTCTGCTATAGCCTCTGGCCGATCAAAGCCCTGTGAGTAGATTTAGTAGACGGAAACTGAAAGATGCCTGCCATATATATATATATATATATATATATATATATATATAATATATATATATTATATATATATATATATATATAAATGTATGTGTGTGTGCTTACGAGTATCTGTCCCTCATCTCAACGCTTCAGAATCGGTGTTGATGTGTTTACGTCCCCATAACTTAGCGGTTCGGCAAGAGAAACGTTAAAATAAGTACATGGCCTAAAAATATAAGCAGTGGGGTCGATTCAATCGACAAAGCAGTTTTCAAGACAGTACTCCAGAATGACCGCAGTCTAATGACTGAAACAAGTAAAAGATAAGATTTTTTTTTAAATATTTTTTTTTACACTTGGCATTGAGGAAATAGAATGTAATGAAACCATGAAAATGTAAAAAAAAAAATCATGAACACCACAAACCTCTATCCTTCCACACTTTCTATTTTCTCGTCACCAGGAATATAGAGACAAACTCTCAAACAGTGTAATAA
>NC_042998.1:55356873-55411873 GCF_006345805.1 Octopus sinensis | reverse complement strand
GCTTTGTGATGAGTTTGACATCTAACCTGTGGCACACCGCGCACCTGTACAGAATAAGCCTTTCTACTATAGGCACAAGGCCTGAAATTTTATTTTTTTAATTTTTTTTTTTTGGTGGGGGACCAGTCAATTACATCGATCGCAGTGTTTCACTGGTACTTAATTTAACGAGCCCGAAAGTAGGAAAGACAAAGCCGACCTCGGCGGCATTTGAACTCAGAACGCGATGCGCCTGTACCGAATAATCCTTTCTATTACAGGCACAAGGCCTGAAATTTGGGGGAGGGGATAGTCGATTTCATCGACCCCAGTGTTCAACTCATGACCCCGAAAGAAAGAAAGGCATAGTCGACCTCGGCGGAATTTGAACTCAGAACGTAGCGACGGGCGAAATAATGCTAAGCATTTCTGCTGGCGTGCTAATGATTCTTTTCTACTCTAGGCACAAGGTCCGAAATTTGGGGGAGGGAGCCAGTCGATTAGATCGAGCCCAGTACGCAACTGGTACTTAATCTATCGACCCCGAAAGGATGAAAGGCAAAGTCAACCTCGGTGGAATTTGAACTCAGAACGTAAAGACAGACGAAATACCTATTTCTTTACTACTCACAAGAGGCTAAACACTGAGAGGACAGATAAACGGATGAAGTCGATTATATCGACCCCAGTGCGTAACTGGTACTTAATTTATCGACCCCGAAAGGATGAAAGGCAAAGTCGACCTCAGCGGAATTTGAACTCAGAACGTAGCAGCGGACGAAATACTGCTAAGCATTTCGCCCAGCGTGCTTACGTTTCTGCCAGCTCGCCGCCTTAGGTGGTAAGAAATAATGGAGATGATGTAGGTTTCCCGACCTTACAGGTTTACGCCGCCCTCATAACAATCTTATTTCAAATATTGGTGCAAGACCAGAAATTTTAGGGTAGGAATAAAATCGATTACATCAACCCTCACTGTTGAACGGGTACTTATTTTATCAGCCTCGTAAGAATGAAAGGCAAAGTCGATTTCGGCGTAATTTGAATTCGGACCGTAAATAACCAGAAGAAATACCGGAAAGCATTTTCTCCAATTCTCTAACGATTCTACACTACCATCGAGTTGTTTTTCTTTTTGTTGTTGTTGTAAATGAAAGACAAGTTCATAGAATGTAAAATAAATGAACAAATAAATAAATAAAGACAACGAAGGTATGTCTGCTTCCAATACCCCGAAATATTTTGTAGTATCATCATCATTATCATTAATGTGTATTAAGATATCGAGTAGCGTGAGCTCATCAGACCATGCATGTATGCTCTCACTAAATCTTCAAATATGTCAACTCCAACGATGGTCATCTTTCAATGTATGATATTCAAGATGATACACCTGTAGAAAAAAGAAAAAAATTAATACAGGTATTATTAAAGAAAAAGAAAGGGGAAGAAGAAATAAACGAAATGGAAAGAACAAACTAGTCACTTGTGTAAATAAATATAGGACAGACAAAAGAAAACTGAGGAAATGTCATTGAACTAAAATGTAAACTCCTGTAATTGGAGTACCTTATAGATTAAATCTTATATCTATTATGTAGACAGGTCTATGAATTTCTATTGTTAACTACAATGCTATGCTGTGGGTTCAACTATGCGAATGTAATTTATGACGTGACACATTCGGCAGGGAAAGATAAAATATTCATATTAAGGGGAAATAAAGCTTCATTGTTGTCTGTACAATATCTTTTATGTTTTAGCATTTTTTTTACTTGAATCTGTCACTCGATTGAAGCCATGCTGGAGCACCACCTTTAAAGGTTTTAGTCCATCGGTTCTCAAACGGGATCCGTATGTATGCCCTTTGGGGGTCCACATATGATTTTATTTAAATTTATGTCCAATAAATTATAGTTATACTTTCACAACACGCAAATGATTTTAAAAAAATTTTTGTACAATCCCTAATATTATTCAACTATAAAAATATGATAGAATTCTTTTACACATCTGAGTAAAATAAGAATCAGCGGGGATCCAATAGGCAAAAAAAAAAAAAGATGGTTGAGAGCATCTAGTTTAGTCGAACAAATGAACGCCAGTACCTATTATCTTTTGAGCCCTGTACATATCCTATTAGCCTCTTTTTGCCGAACCATTAACTTACAGGGCCATAAACAAAGCAAGCCCCGGTTATCAATATATATATATATATATATATATGTGTGTGTGTGTGTGTGTGTGTGTGTGTGTGTGTGTGTGTGTGTGTGTGTGTGTGTATGTGTGTGTGTGAAACGAGTCTAAGAGTCCGATGTTTTTCTCCGCAGTGAAATGCAGTTATTTTGCCTTCAGAGGTTAAAATATGTTAAAATATATGAAAATGAAAAAAAAGGCATTCGATCTATCATAACGTTTGTTTACCTTATACATATATATATATATTTATTATTTATTTATATACATATATTATATATATATTATATATATATATATATATATATATATATATATATATATATATATCGGACTTCTTTCTGTTTCCGTCTACCAAATCCCTTCACAAGGGTTTGGTTGGCCCGAGGCTAAAGTAGCAATGGCAATGGGACTGAACCCAACGCCATGTGGTTGAGAAGCAAACTTCTTACCACACTGCCACAAAATTTTTTCACATCACATAATTTGTGATTGCTTTCATATTCTTTTTCTTAGTATCAGAAATTTTGTTATCATTGTTTAGTCCCAGGCCAACCTTCGTCAAACAGACCTATCTATGATCATAGAAGTTCCAAGCATGGTCACTTTATATATTTTCTATAACAGGGACTGGTATACATTATTGAATGCGTACTTTTCCTTTTTTAAGACAGTTGAGTATGATTTTACTTGCTCGTAAACTGCGAAAGGTAGGTACACCCTATCCCCCAGAAAAATATTTGAGAAATATTTTGTCTTCTTTCTTCATTCTTTATTGATGAGTATACAAAATAATTATTGCATTCACGTAATTCTAATATTTTCTCTATGATGTTGACAACTTTAAAAAATTTGAAATTATTTCAATTTTATCAAACGAGGCAATTTGTCCACCTCTTTTCATAGAGACTCTCTATAGGTAACACTGATTTAAGGGACAAGTTGTTGCTATTTTCAGCAGGCTAGTTGACCACGTAAGGATCCCTGTGTTCGGACGTCGTAAATATTGTTCAAAAGGTAGTTAATACACAGATAAATGAACTGTCAAAAATATAATTAAAACAAAACGTCCCAAAACAGAGACAAAAATGACGCATCAGATATGCTCAAATCCCACCGAAGTCGACTTTCTGAGTTCAAATCCCATCAAGGTCAACTTCATTTCTTCCTTATCCATTCGGCGTGCTAAAATTAAAACAATTACAGTGTGGAAGACGCATACTAGCTATTCAAAAATACACAAAAACTGATAATTCTATTTAAATATTTATTGTTTGGTGTCAAAATTTTCGTCACACCAATAGCTGCCTGGTCTTCACAGTTTGCGCGACGAAAATGTTGATACCAAATAATAATTGTTTACGTGAAGTTATCAGTTTTTGTGTGCTTCTAAATGACAAATATTTTTGGTTGCTTTTGGGATTTCCTATGACTCTCTGTCGTCATGCAGTTCCTTCGTTATGAATATGAATTGGGAGTTTGAGTCATAGTGAATCATTCATTAACTGCTTACACAACCATCAGAATGTGTGGCAGAAATCATGGTGGTTGAAGTGAATTGAGAATCTCCACTGGGTAATGCGTTGCCTTTTCCTGATCAGGGACAGAGTTAATTGATCTGTATGAACCTTCAGTTCCTGGAAGCTGAGACAACAAATTTAGATTCAGTTTGTCTACAGCATCATTCCTTGGTGCCAGAACTGATCTTTCACATAGTCACTTGTAACTTTGTAGTATGTGGCAATGTTTGGAAAGAACTTGCTCTTCAATTCTTCAAGGGAGGCAGTCATATTGCCACATGGGAGGTGGTACAGACTACCTTCTGGATCCTGTAGAAGTTTTCCACTTCCAATGTCAAGTAACTTCTTAGAGAGCTATGCAGCTCGAAAGGATGAAAGGCAAAGTCGACCTCAGTAGAATTTGAACTCAGAACGTAAAGACGGACGAAATGCTGCTAAGCATTTTCCCGGGCTTGCTGGCTTAGTTTAGAAGAACATATTATTAAAATGTTTCTTGTCATAGTTAGGCGTCATATTCAGAGAGCAAGTAACAGAAATAGTAACTGTGGTTAAATATTTATCAGTATTACCTTTATCGACATAAATCCCAATCTCAAGACACAACCGCTGCCAGATTCAGCTTTGATTATCATTACTCAGTAAAATAAGCGCCATCAGTTACAACTCCTTTTATCAATTATAACCCTTTTCTATTTCATTTGTAGTTGAGGAACTTATTTCCCAACCATATTGTCATGGGTTCAGTCCCACTGCGCACTACTTGGGCAAGCGTCTTCTGCTTTAGCACCGCGCCGACCAAAGCCTTGTGAGTGGATTAGGCAGACGGAAACTGAATGAAGCCCATTGTATGTGTGTGTACGCACACACACCCACACACGCACGCACACATGCACACAGATATGACATATATTTGTGTTTGTCCCCCCACCCACCTGACAACTGGTGTTGGTTTACTTACGAACTGTAAATTAGCTATTAGGCAGACAAAAAGAAAGATTGATAGAATAAGTACCAGGTTTAACAAAAATTAATAGTGAGACGATTTGTTCAGATAAACCTTTATTGGCGGGGCCCCAGCTAGGCCGCAGCCCAATGAGTGAAGCAGATAAAAGGAAACAAAAAAAAAGTTAAGTTACTGTCGTCAAGTGGCAACAAAGGCAACTAGTTGGATTGAGCGTTTAGCTTTCAGATTACAAATGTAATGCTTAATTATTCACATTGGTTTGAATGAACAATGCATTATGTCATAGCTTCAAGATTTTCAGGATGTGACTCTTTTTTTATTTCTAGAGTGAAATTGTAGGGTAGGTATAACAGGTCAGCACCGGCCAGTTGATCATAAAACAGTCAGAATATTTTGGCCGGATATGACCGCTTTCATTGCTAACTGGTTAAATGCATTCATTTTAATAATTGGCTACGAATCTCTTAGACCCGCTTAGGTTGATTTTATTTTTTAACCCTACCCATCAATATGATCAGTAGAATCAATAACGAACAAGTTCCGGGATCGGCTCAAAGCCCGTTAAACGTAGAGCATTGTTCATTGTGTAGAATCATTATGATCAATATACGTATATATTACATATATGTGTGTGTGTGTTTGTAACAATATATATATATATATGATATATTATATATATATATAAATAATATATATATATTATATATATATGTATATATATATATATATATATTCATGTATGGGTACAGGACGTCACCAACAGTAAACAACATGAAATACGAAATCAAGTGAGTTCAATACGCAAACGTCGAGAGAAACAGATGGAAAACAGGACAAATAACAAAGAACGACCCTTCGTCAATTGTCGGTTGTCTATCTACTCCTCATTTCGAGCATTGAACAACAATATGAGTCTTCCAAGACAGTTGCACCCAAAAGCACCAAAATAAAATTTAGGATTTATAGAGGGTCTATGTCTCTATGCAGCTGAGGATTGCTCTCCATTTAAATTGATGTAATGATTGCATTGTTCAGTTAAATGGAGTTGCTTGAAACGACGGTACTGCATTACCTCTAGATATCCTTGCTGCTTATTTTGATATATATAATATAATATATATATATATATATATATATATATATATATAATATATATATATATATATATATATATAATTATTATATATATACTTATTATATAACATACATACATACATACATACATACATACATACATACATACATACATATACTATATACACGTGTGTGCATATGCGCGTGTATATGTGTTATGTATATATTATATAATATATATATATACGTATGTGCATATATATATATATATAAATATTATATACATAATTATATATATATATATATATATATATAATATTATATAATATATATATATATATATATATATATATATATAATATATATACGATATATATATATATACGATATATATATAAATATGTATCTACGTATATGCGTGTTTTATGGACAAGTATACGTAAAGCAAAAACATATCTATCTATCTATCTATCTATCTATCTACCTATCTATCTCTGATTATATGTGTGTGTGAGAGACAGAGTGAGTGCGTGAGGGGAGTGCGACAGAGGGAGACGTTTCGCCTACGCAATCTCATTCCATTCATCGTTCGTGATTGACGTCGTTCTTTTCTAAATTTTAAATTTAAATATTGTTATATGATAGCATATAGGCTTTAATAGGTGGGCGGATATTTGACAGCTACTCACCAGAGGTCATTGCCTCTTAGCCTTTGCTCCTTGACACCAGTGTGTTTTTCACATACTTTTTTCATGTTGAGAACCAACTTATTCTTCGAGGACTATTTCTTTTTGTTTTTAAAATTTTACAGGAAATTCATTAAGTCACATATGCAAAGAAACGACAATTCACAAAGGAATAGTATTTTATCTGGCTCTTTACGTCATGAGTTCAAATCTGGCCAGGGTCTAGCTTTACTTTTTATCCCTTCGGGGTCGGTAAAATGACGAACTAATTAAGTGCTATGCTCGATATAATTAATCGACCATAACCCTGTCAGAAAAATTGTTTCATGTTACCTCAATCAAAATAGTTATAAATGAAAATGTTAAGTTTAGTTTGAGCAGTATTCTTGACCTTTGCCAAATTTCGAATTTCCTGCATTCATTTATTTATTTTAATCGTTAGACTGAGGCCCCGCTGGAGCACCACCTTCAAGAGTTGTAGTCGATCATATTATTTAGACGATGGTTTAGTCAACTCCTATTTGCCACTTTCTCTCACTCTTTCCTCTGTATATGTATATCACTCACGCATACTGCTCCTCACTCTCTCTTCCCCCCTCTCTCTCTCTCTTTCTCTCTCTCCTTCTCTTCCTCTCTCTCTCTCTCTCTCTTGATATGATGTAATTGCTTTCATTTTATTTAAACTTCTTCGTTGTAATGTTTGCTTTCATTTTGTGACAGACAGCTATCACACAAAAAAGGCTAGCTTCCAAATCATCTCTTCTAATTGGGTAATAATGACCAAACTTTAAGCATCTCAAACATTTTGCTTAATTTTTTTTTCTGGAATAAATGGATCACAAAATCGGATTCAGCGTGAAAAATTACATTGATATACTAGATTTGAAGATTTTTCACTGGATTAAAAGAAATGTTCATCTGTCAGGGCAACAGAAAAGATTCCTCTCTCTCTCTTTTCAATTAGATAACATGCACACAAGAGCCTCCATCGCATGGACTCAAGAGACAACATTCCATTTCAGTTCTAACGACTTCAGTTTCCAGTGAATCTTAGTTTTGCCATGACCATCAACAAATCACAAGAGCAAACATTTTCGAGTGCCGCTTTATGATAAGATGTAGAGACGGCAAAAATAACTATCAGTTTTAAAAAAACCCAAAAAACCCTGATAGTTCTTTTTACTATTTTTACATTTTATCATAGAGATTCTTCAAATTGCTATCCTTTTACATACTTTTTAAAATTTATCCTATTCTCATTCTGGGAGGGACTTCCCACTCAATCGCTCGAAATTCATTTCTTACATTCATATATGTATTTTCATTGGTAACGCTTTCCTATGTATATACATAATCGTAAATGTTTTCCCAAATAAACCGCACTTCATGTTTGAAGCTCCGATAAAGCTATAGGGTAATACTCAAGCACTCAACTATAAATGCATTGCACCTTATAACAGAAACATCTGTAAGTTAATGAATTTCATAACATAATTGTTTATTTCCGTTGTCATCCCAATTTCTTATTACTGCTTTGTACTCACCTTTGTACTCACCTGATGATTCGGTCTGAAGCATATCTATATTGAGTTCTAACACCACGTTATGAGCATCGCAATGTCTAAAAGAAATGCTAATATATATATATAATCTAGAGAAATATTTATATGTTTATATTATATATAGAGATTTATGAATATTTCTTGTCAACCGACATGTAGGTTTATGATTTTGTAATTAGGTGACAACTTTGGCACCAGTTCGCTGTCATAATGAAACCAGTTGTCTCTAGTAGCAAAATTTTAGAACTTAATTTCCTTTTTCCAAAATGGCCTAGAGCGTTTACAATTATCTCTTGGACTTTATCCATAGTCGTATATTGCCTTCCGATGATGTCAAATTTGGCATTGTACTTATCATTTTCTCTAGTTCCTTTAACCTTCTCTTAGCCATCAGCATTGTCTCTGATGCCTATATTTCCTCTGACGTCTATCTCTATATGCTTTTTTTTCTGGAGGAAGGAGCCATATCAGTGTGTCCTTATGTTCACCGAGACCAGTGAGATAAACACTTGTCACTTTTCTTATCTAATTGGAAGACACGGAATCGAACGGAACAGGGTCATTCAACAGAGGACGTGAAAATGCCTGGGCAAGACATACTATAAGGTATGTTTACACTGTTCACTCCAACAACTGGGAGTGCTTTTAATTGCAGCTACTTCTCTACGCTTTTTAATGACATACGGCGCTTCATGATTTCAACTCGTTTTGTGGGGAGGATGTGCACAACATAACTAGAATCATATCGTCTTCGAACAATACGATAGGCAAGAGAACATTTGTATAATAGGAGAAATTATTATCATTCTTGCTAGAAGTTCCAGACAAAAATTCAGCCAATAATTCCTCTATGAATTCACGTTGATCTGATAAATGCCCACCTAAAAACTACTTAACTTTGGCCTCATGTTCAACGACTACTCCTTACCACTGATATTCAAGGGTGTTTCACTAATGATAATGCAACAGGTGAATGTACCAAACGAATTTCTTAACAGCCTATAATCTTTTCGCAGGTGTCTCTCTGCATAAGCTAATGCTTTAACTTGGATCATCAATTATGTTATTTTGTAAGATAGGTACCAGAAAACTTTGCAATCGCAAAACCTCACCGTCAAGAGCATCCTGACTCATATCCAGAATATCACAATCACGTCTGCTAGACTTGCTAGTGAGTGCTGTTTCATTCTCGGAATATTTCTGAAGCTAACTGTTTTGGCAATTGAATTTCAAAAAATTCGATTTCCTTTTAGGTTCAGTTTCTCCATTTACTTTTGGTAGACGGAAACTGAAAGAAGCCCGTCGTATATATGTATATATATGTGTGTGTGTATGTGTGTGTGTGTGTGTATGTTTGTGTGTCTGCGTTTGTCCCCCCAACATCGCTTGACAACCGATGCTAGTGTGTTTACGTCCCCGTAACCTAGCCATTCGGCAAAAGAGACCGATAGAATAAGTACTAGGCTTACAAAGAATAAATCCTGGGGTCGATTTGCTCGACTAAAGGCGGTGTTCCAGCATGGCCACAGTCAAATGACTGAAACAAGTAAAGGTGTAAAACAGAGTAAAGAGAGTATTATAAAAAGATTTTGGCAGATCCTGCATTTTGGAACGCACACACACACGCACACAGACACACACACACACTCACGCACACACACACACACACAAACACACGCACACACACGCGCACACACAAGAGCTTGTTAATTCCGGATTATTTGTTGATTGTTTGAGATTATCTCTCCGTTTCATCCGGATTCAAATGTATTTGTCGCTAAGTTAACCTGTCACTACAACGATGGTTTCAGCAAAGCAAGAATTCAACTTGTACAGTATTTAGTACACCTTTCTTTGTATTTCTTATACACGCATACATACATACACGCAAGCACACACATACATACGTACACACACACACACACACACACACACACACACCACACACACACACACATGCACACAACTTGTTGCTAATGACTTGTAGCTATGGTAGCATACTTTTATATTGTCATCTGAGTAGGCATTTGGGTTGTTCTTGCTATTTCCGTCTAGGTGACTTTAAGCGTAAATTAACATAAAATGCATATTATTGCCGATGTAGTGGAGATGCTGGTGCTGCATGTGGGAATACCGAGGCTTCATGTGTTTATATTAATGAGCGTCTAATTAGTATACGCGTAAGAGCATGCTCTCGTGTATACAGTTTCCCCTTTACAATTTTGCTTTGTTTTTGCTCTCACACTCATACAAACACACACGGACACACTCAGAGATACGCACACACACACCTTTATGCTCACACACACACACCTTTATGCTCACACACACACACACACACACATAAACGAACACACACATACACACACAATTTCATTGGGGTATATGATCTGGCGTTTGATCTACGATGAAACAATTGTAAACTAACGTAGTAAAATTATTTGCATGCCTCATTCTTTTTATTCTTTTCTTGAACTGTTGATGTAACTATGATGTTTCGCTGATCTGATGAGCTGACTTTCTGTATTTGCTTTAATTTTGTGAATATACTATTGTATAATGATGAGTATACACATTAATTCTTTCTACTATAGACACAAGGCCTGAAATTTTTTTGAGGGGATAATCGATTACATCGACCCCGGTGCTTAACTGGTATTTATTTCATCGACCCTCAAGGGATGAAAAACAAAGTCGACCTCGGCGAAATTTAAACTCAGAACGGTAAGACGGACGAAATGCCGCTAAACCTTTTGCCAGACGTGTTAACGATTCTCCTAGCTCGTCGCCTGGAGTATACACATTGATGAAAACATGTAAACATTATTTATTTCAATTCGTAAGGGGCAGGCTGGTAGAATCGTTAGTACGTTGGCTAAAATACTTAGCAACATTTCGCTCTGAGTTCAAATTCCGCCGAGGTTGACTTTGCTTTTCATCCTTTCGAGGTCGATAAAGAAAGTACTAGTTGTGTACTGGGGGGTCGATGTAATCGACTTGCCCATTCGTCCAACATTTCGGGCCATGTGCCTATAGTAGAATGGATTATTTCTTGTAAACTGAAATTAATACTACTTAAAGAATGTTGTGAAACGGCCGTAGTCCCATTGAAGTCTCTGGATAAAATAAATAAATATGTATTCAACTCTTAAACCTCCTGACTTTATGACTATGTATAACACTACTTAGTCTCTTTATATCTGGTACTTATCCTAGCAGTGCCTTTTTTGTCAAGATGTGTAAGGAAAACAATGAAACATGCACTCACATGCACTCTCATATAAACACAAATACACATTCACACACATACATACATACATACATATATAGATACATGTGTGTGTACATATATATGCTTGTGTGCGTGTGTGTGTGTGAATATATATATATATATATATATATATATGTATGTGTGTGTTACGCGTATATATATATATAATATATATATATATATATATTTATATGCATATACGTATGTATGTGTATCTATATACTTACATATATGTATATGAATATACATATACACGTGTCTGTCTGTGTAATCATGCATGTGAGTGTATGTATGTGTGTGTGTATTCACGCACGTGCACGAACTGTCGGTGTTTATATATACTTTAGAATAGCATTTAATTAAATCTTTCAATGATTTTTCCCAAATAATTTAAGCAGTAAGTAAATACATTAAAAGAATATGAACATTATAAGAATAACCATCTAAAATAATATTATGAAAAAGAAAAACAGAAATTTAATCCAAGTTGCTATTGTGACCTTAACTTAGGAGGAAAGAAAGGGAAGATAAAATAAATATTGGTTATAGTGGAAAGATGCTATCTGTGTTGTGGTTCTCATACATATACATAAACTCATAAACACAGAGAGAGGGGGGAAGATATGGGGGAGGTAGAAACAGAAAAAAGAAGAGAGGAGAGTGAGAGAGAGGGGGAGAAAGAGAAAGAGAGAGAGAGAAACATGCATGTTCTCACTCAAGCATCTACCCGAACATGTACGAGAAAATTGTACACAAAAATATACACGTATATTGACAGATACACCCACACATATACAGGATGTGTCTGTAAAGAACCCTACATACACATACATACATACATACATACATACATACATACATACATACATACATACATACATACATACATACATACATACATGTGTGTGTGTGTGTGTGTGAAGGCGCATAGCTTGGTGTTTAGAGCGTTGGGCTCATAGTAATGTGGTAGTGAGTTCAAATATCAGACCGGGCTCTGTGTTGTGTCATTGAGCTGTGGAAATTAGTTGCGATATCACTGATGCCAAACTGTATCGGCCTTTGCCTTTCACCTGGATAACATCGGTGGAGAGGAGAGCACAGGCTGGTATGCATCGGTAACTGCTGGGTTTTCATAAACGACTTTGCCCAGACTTGTGCCTCGAAGAGTACGTTTCTAGGAGCATCCCATGGTCATTCATAACCGAAGGGGTCTTTATATATATATGTGTGTGTGTGTGTATGTGTGCGCGTACATAGTACATCTTATCTTTTTTACGAAGTATATAATATTCAGTTGATAAGTTTAAGAAGATTCAATACCGTAAATCCTAGAGTATAATCCGCATTTTTCCCCAAAATTTAAAGGTCAAAATCCCTAGTGCGTACTATATACGAGATTAAAAATGAAAGTTATTTTCTAAGCAATGTCCGAGTTTCTGTTTGCTGTCCGGCAATGCTTATTCAGACACATTTTGTGATGCCGGGCGGAAAATATCTTAAATCATTCATAACTTGCATTTAGCAACATTTATTAAACTTTATTACTGTTATTTCTTTATTTTCTGCAAATAAAATGCACAAAAAAGCTACACGTTTGCATTATGTTATATATACAATAATAATAAAGGACGTTCCCGCATACATTTTTACAAACCAACGACGTTATATAGACCTCTTTGACTCAAGTTAGAGAAGGGGTGCGTATTATACACAAGGTTTAGGTGTTTCAGAGGTATAGACCCCTAAAAATCCCCTGCGTATTATACTCAAGGGCGGACTATACTCGAGGATTTACGGTATATAGAATGTAGTGCTGTACTTTATGAACTTTAACGATAAAGCTGCCGATAATACCTTACGTTGGCGGCTTGCATGGTAAATGTTTATACAGTAAGGTTATACATTTTCCGTAATTAAATATTTGTAATTTTTAAAATAAATATTAGGCTTATCTATGCAATTAACGGCTAAGAATTTTTGTAGCATGCTGTTAAATGCTGGTTATCATAAATTATTTCTAACATATTTTGCAGTTTATTTTTCCTTCTAGTTTCGCTGCGTTTGTGAATAATAAAATTTCTATGAGAAATGAAAAGTTTCCCACATTTTACACAGTGGCAATGTTTTTCTTCATCAAGAGTTGATAAATTAGAGTAACTCCTCGATATGAAAGTTAATTTGTTCCCGGTAACTACTCGTAAAGCGAAAGCTTGAAAAACAGAGCAATAATTTCCCATAGTAGCAATGTTATAAATCTAAATTCGTTCCCAAAATAACAATTTACCTATAAAATTTATAATACTCGTAAGTATATGACAATAAAACAACTGCAGAATGTAAAGAATGTGTTATGTAAACAAAAAAGAATGTCAAGATCATTTATCATAAAAAATATTATTATTATAATCTTTTTCTGAATCACTTTCACTCGCACTAGACTCGCACACACCATCACTTGTAGACACGATCGCCGATTCACAAGCACTCGTAGACGGACTTGTAGATATCTGTTTAAAAAAACAAGTCTTGAGTTGTTTGCTTAGAAGAAGCTTCTTTTCGCTCTATAAATTTCCCGGTAACACGCAGAAGCATTTGTTATGGTAGTAGAAACTTTTGCATTTCTTCTTAAACTTGGATCTTGTGCTAGAAACGATATTATAAAATAAAACTCGTAAACCTGGGGTCACGTACAGCAGATCCTTGTTAAGTGAGGTATTACTGTAGTGTTGCCGATAAAAGGTTTTACACATATTTTGGAATATTTTTTCTCCGTATGAATGCATTTGTGGATGAAAAATTTCGTAATGCCTCAGGGAAACAGTTTTTCTTCAGTGCATATTCCTTTGAGTTTTGTTAAAATACTGTCATCAACAGGTTATTTTCCAGTGGCAGGGTTTTTGCCTATTTTGTATTTTACGTGTCTGTGTAATGATTGCTGTTAATAAACAATTTACTACGTAAAGGTTTCTCACCACCGTATAACCCATTCTCTGATATTCCATTGCTGTCCAAGACATGAAATTTTCATTCGTCTAAGCCCTGAAGTGTCCATCAATAAATCCCAAGTTCAAATTTGAAAATAGCGGAACTGCAATTTGGAAGAAAATGCTGGGTGCTGGAAGACAGAACAATCTTGATCTCAGAGCTCGCGATGGAAATGTAACGTTGTTTTTCATAAAACACTTCGCTGAGAATTGTTTGTCATAGATTTTTGAACCATTCTTTCTTCATTACGAAAGATATAAAGGCTGTGTCAAATAAGACATTCATGCAAAATTTACAACGAGCGTTTTTCAAGAAATCTTCCCACGAATCTTCTGTTTCCAAGGCAATTCTTTATGTTCCGCTAGTATGTAGTGTAAGTCGAAAATCTTCGGTTAATTGAGAATATCTAAGAAATTAGAAAATAAATATCCCTCCATCTAAACTGAAAAAAAACCAGACGCTTGTTTGAAACATATATATAATGTGGACATTGCACATTAAATAATTAAATAGAGTGATTCTTGTCTTTAAGCCCAACTAGTGAGAGAAACGGCCATATTATACCGCCCCAGTGGAGGACATTTAATTCATCTGGCAAGATTAAGAACGATTGATTCGTATCGAAACAGGAAATTTAGTGATGCTATCTCCATTTTTACTTTTTTGCTCTTGGAATATTAATGTCGTGAATTCGATGTCGCTGCAAGGTGAGATCTTCAAAGAAAAAGAACAGAAAATAGATCCCAGAGGACTGACGTTCTTGAAAAGAGAGCTTGGCACAGGGGATCAGTGCACGATGTGAGAATTTGGACTTAATGGCAGTGACGAGAACAGAGACAAATGGGTCAAAAGTGTCTGGGTGACAGATTTACAAGATCAGGCAACGGAGGAACAGAGGTTATTATAGTATCTCTCTTGAGGAACACAGGCTATAATAATATCAGTGGAAGAGGAGAGAGTTGACAACACGCTTGTGAGTCAGAGACTGAAACGCATCTATGAGAGATTGTTTGCCAATCAGCCGCGTTGTATTCCTCTAGATGTGATCGAGGATGTTTGTATGTGTACCAGCAACATCGATCCAGCTGTGACAGTAATATTCAGTTGTATGCCTTTGAAATTTTGTAGTGACAGTAGTTCCTGCGTCAAGTTGAAATATTTAGTGGTTCTGAAGACAATGGTCAGTGCTTGAGACGCAATACAAGCTGTGTGAAAGATGCACTTCTGTATGAAAATATTTTTGGTGACAGTGTTGCTTAATATTTAGACCGACCAAGGCAGCGAGCTGGCAGAATCGTTAGCACGCCGGGCAAATTGCTTAGTGACATTTCGTCCGTCTTTACGTCTGGGTTCAAATGTCGCCAGGATCGGCTTTGCCTTTCATTCGATTGGGGTCGGTGAAATAAGTACCAGTTGAGCACTGGGGTCGGTGTAATCGACTTATCCCCACCCCTGAACTTTCTGGCCTTGTGCCAAAATTTTAAACCAATATTTAGATCGAATATGGAGGTTCTAGTTGTGTGATGCTCACATTTAGGTATGCTGTGATGCGATGACATTTTCTTGAAATGTTTTCAAATTTTTCTTCATTCAAAAGACAACATCCTGTGCATGGCCTATGTTTGTTCTGTTTATCATGTGAGAATCTTTCTTGTTAACTAAAAGGTGAACGATCAGGCTAAATGGTAGAGGTTATGATTTCTAGTTTTCATGCTTCAGCCATACTTTTAATAGCTGAAGCATGAGTGTCAAGCTACACTACCGTACAGTAACTTAGTTTTCCAGATTTAAGTACAGAGCAAAAAGAAAAAAAAAGAAAAGAAAAGAAAAGAATTTCACCGGGGTATAAAAATCATGAAAGAGAGGTGGCAACATATTCTGGGTCGATTCAGTGGGACTATTCAGGCAAATCTCACCCTCAAAAGTTTTTTAAAAGAGGCTTTTTACATGTTGAATGACCGATCACTTTATATGTTTTTTGTTTATTTTTCACTTACGGTTACAGATGATTATTTTGCAGTGTTGTGTAAGCTTTTATGCTGCAATAAATAGATTTAATAGTATGTGATTGTTTTAATAGCATGTAATATAATGATCCTTTCTACAATAGGCAGATGGCCTGAAATTTTGTGGAAGGGGGCTAGTCGATTAAATCGATCCCAGTGAGTAACTGGTGCTTATTTCATCGCCCCGAAAGGATAAAAGACAAATTCGACCTCGGTAGAATTTGAACTCAGAACGTAAAGACGGACGAAATGCTGCTAAGCATTTTGTCTGGCGTGCTAACGATTCTGCCAGCTTGCCACCTTATCATGTAATTTAATAAAAGCATTTTTTTTTGTATCTGGAGAGAGTCATTCCCTTTTAAAATCAAAAGAGTAGATCATTAATTAATTGTAGCTAAAAGAAAAAAATCTGTGGTCAGTTTTAGACCAGTATCCCAAATATACTTAAGGGTAGATCTAACTTTTAAGGTACCAAAATGTAAGGTGCAAATTTCAATGCACGATTGGATACATCTGCATATAACGGGGTATATTGTATCGCCAAAAGTCGGATATGATGTGGTATATTTGGAATCAGCATCACAAGTGTACTCTAGATTAAGTTTAAACTTTAAAGCGGCAGAAAATCTTAATTTTCGTTGGCGAGTATAATCGGCATCACTTCATTCCTTCTATATCTCTATTATTGCGACTCTTAGCCTTACTAAGTAGGATATAATTCGTCGAAGAGGTCTAATATAACAGAAACATGCTGGTTGTTTTCACCATTTGGCTTTAAAGACACGATCTACTCCCATTAAATTATTCATATTTCAAAATATTCAGTTGATCGGGCCTATTGTTGATAGGCCCCTCCCATGTTGTTTTTAGATTTTTAAACATCTCTGGAGGAAGTTTTTACCTTCTAGCTATGTGGATTATCTCAGATAATCGAAGGGACGTTTTTCATCTGTCTACTTTACTTCAGAAATCTGTTTGACATCAAATACTTTTAGTTGTAGACAAAAGTACTGCGGCAAAATTCAGTGGGAATCTCAGCAACCTTATTATTCTAGCCAGCCTTATTATTCTTAGATGGAGAGCAAATGTTAAAAAAATATTTACTGATTCCCTTATTTGGTTATTCAGCAAACGTTTTACACAAGGCGAATTGTATATTTCATGGGAATTATTCTCCCTTTTGATTATTATTATTATTATTTAGAAATTCTAACGAAAATTTCCCAATTCTGGGATTCAAATTAAAAACTTCAAATTATCAAACAAGCTGCAGCAGCAGAGGAAGCGGCAGCAGCAACAGCAACAGCAGCAGCAGCAGCAGTAGCAGTAGTATTAGTAGTATTAGTAGTAGTAGTAGTAGTAGTAGTAGTAGTAGTAGTAGTAGTAGTAGTAGTAGTGATGATGATGATGAAAACCAGCTGAATCATTTACTTTGTTTTCGTTTGTTTGTATTTTTTTTAGCTGTTTTCAGTCAAATTTTCTGATATTTTTAACTGGTAAAGCAATTGTTTTCTTACTTGACTGGAATAGAAAGATATAAAGTGTGTATTTAGTTTTATATTAACCACATTATATTAGTCTCTTAATAATTTTTGTAATCGCTTCAGACGATAGTAAAATCATTCAACTTAAGCGAAGCAAGTTGATATTAGCAAAAAAGAATTTATTAGTTTTAATCATAACGCTGCGGATTGGATATGTTTTAAAGGAATTTCCTGACACAAGATGCCGATAAACACTCATTTTTTTCTTTCTTTTATATTAACTCGACTTTTTAGGTTTTAGTTTTGTCTCACTTCAGACAGTGAGTCGCCAACTGGGTTTGTTCCATGACGAAACCCATGAATGGACGTAGACCGTAGTTCACATAGAGTCCACCTACTACCATATAGTTTCATATGTAAACACTTTATTGATAAAATGTATTTAAATAGAATAACGTGAAATATAAATAACTAGTGAAAAAATATTCAGATTTCTCGCACAATCCAATAAACAATAACACACTGCAATGGTTAATATATTATATATATATATATATATATATATATATATATATATATATGTATGTATGTATGTATGTGTGGTGTGTGTGTGTGTAATTTTAAAACATGAAATGATTTTCAATAAATATCTCTGTAGGAAAACATTGAAAACTATTATGAAACCTTCGAAGGTAATTAAGATGTATGAAAATGGAAGATCAAACGGCTATATTTTCAATTGTACGTGCACATTTATACAGGCTTATGCATACTTGTACTTATATTACTTAAAAAGTAGCATTCAACACGGAAAGCGGTAACATGTTCTACTAGAAATAGCAATGCGTGTGTATGTGAAGAGAGGAAGAGAGAGGGAAGGAGAGAGAAAGAAGGAGAGAGAGAAATAGATGTAGCGAAAGAAAGAAAAATAGACCGAAAGAAAGAGCGGGGAAGACATTAATACAAAAATAAATTCTGAGCTGCATTCGAGCTGAAAGCTGCGTATGAAGAATGATGGTTAAGAGAAAATGTTACAGAATTATTTTATTTTAAATACTGAAAGAAAATGAACGTTGACGAATCAATAACGTGATTTGATGCAGATATGGAAATATATTTATTTATTGAACGAATTTAACAACTGGGCAACGAGACTGAAAAGATAATTTGAAAAGGCTATAGAAGTATTTTAGTAAGTGCTGACGAAACATATTGAATTTAGTTCAGACATTTTGTGGTGTCTAAAACGAAATAAATTTTATAGAAATCTTCAGTATCAGACAGTAAATAATAAGTTTCATCTTGTAATATCTGAAACAACCCTAAATTGACATGTGTTCACAAATACCTATTATACATACATATATACATACACGGAGGGAGACCTCCCTTCGGTCATGTATGACCATGGGATTGCACCTAGAAAGTTACCTTCCGAGGTACAAGTCCGGGCAAGGTTGTTTTATGGAAGACCAGCAGTTACCCATGCATACCAGCCTCCCTTCTCCATGCCACCAATGTTATCCAAGGGAAAGGCAAAGGTTTATACAGCTTGGCAGCAGTGATGTCGCAACTCATTTCTACAGCTGAGTTAACTGGAGCAACGTGAAATAAAGTGTCTTGCTCAAGAACACAACACGCAGCCCGGTCCGGAAATCGAACTCAGAACCTCACGATCGTAAGCTCGATGCTCTAACCACTGAGCCATGCGCCTTCACACATACATACATACGTACATACAGATAGATATATAAATATGTGTGTGTGTGTGCGTGTGTGTGTCTGTGTGTGCGCGTAAATATAATTACAAGCTGAAGCTTATGACTATATTTACAGAATTATAACGCAACATCATTTGCACAATGTAGAGAATATACCACCAGCATTGCCCAAATGACCTTAACGTTAGATTTAGAATTCATCCAAGGCTGGAGATACGTACCATACGCTCCCTACACAATTCAAGATCACAACACATAAATTGACTGCAACACGATTCCTTTTCCTTTACAGACCCTGCTCTATTTAACATTATCGTAAAACAATTCAAAGAAGATCCCATCACCCTTAAACGGAAGCTAAACAGATTTCTTCGAGAGATATCACATAACCCATCTATACCTGGATACATCTCAGTCAACAATAACTCCAACTAACTACACGAATGGATCATGATACCACAAAACTTCATTTAAAAGTGACTTTGCAGATCCTATCAGGTGGCGCAATTAAGTTAGACGGAGCTTGGGTCAATTTTTAACTGAAACATATCTAAGTTATCATATACATACATACATACACACATACATACATAAATACATACATATATATATGCACACACACACACATATCTATATATCTATATATATGTATATATATATAAATATATATATCAGCCGATTAATTGGTAGAGCCATTAGAACGTTGTTAGAATGCGTGATGGTATCAGTGGAAGATCTGGCGATAGATTGGTTCATGTTTGTTGTTCCGGCTCTCTTCGTTGTGAAATAAACTTTGCCTGTCATTCTTTCGGGATCAATTAATAAAGTACTAGTACGGGTTATATTGTTCTTTCTCTTCTCACTCTTTTCTTTCTCCCTATCTTTCTTCTAGCAACATCCATATACAGAAATCCTATAGATACCACAACACGCACAGATTGCCTGTTTATAGTCAAGATCACATGCGCACGCACACATACACAGAGACACACACAGACACACACACACAGACACACACACACAGACACACACACACAGACACACACAGACACACACACACACACACCACACACACACACACAAATGCACACATAGGTAAGAGGGAGGTAGCGAGCAATATAAATGATTGTATATATATCCATAAAATATCAACCATATATATGGAAAAAAAATGAAATAGAAAATATATTAAGAGCTATCGGATATTGGAATCGATCTGTTATGGTTTTTTTCTGTAGTCTTTCTGGTTCGTAAAATTCTTAAAAGAACTTTTATCCAAAGGCTAGAGTGTTTGTGAAAGAACACATAAATATTATTCTCTTTTCAGTTTGCGAACTGAAAGAAAAAACCCAATCAGATTAATGAAATAAATACTCTTGATGTTTAAAGTTAATGTTTCCATTGCTTTAAGTTATGTCTCTAAATGTTTCAGTATATAACTTAATTATATATCTAATCTGCTACAGATAATATTTCATTTACTACACTTTAACGTTGTTTCCTTCGTTTTTTTAACGCTATTTTCTGTTTATCGACATGATATTTGAAGATAGATATTGCATATGTCATGTTTGTAAAAACCAGCACAGATCAGAAGGTTGTACATTTTGATAGTAAGAAAGAAACAATGAAATGCAGTTCTGCAGAATTATGGGTTTCACAGCGAAAAACTGCATCTCGTATTTGGCGAAAGATTTCATGAGGAAAACAAAGTACAAATGATTTGATTTATATCGTTATTTCCAATTATTGATCAATGTTCCACACTTCAAACGTACATGTATACATAGCGATAATTATATTGCTCAAGATCCGGGTGTTTAATATCACAATCCTTTGACTCAGCAAATAACAATATTAGATGAGAAAAGGAGATCCGCTTTTGACACCAGTGACTATTTACTCCAGATATCTTCGGCAATGGATAAACAACATTGGGTTGCCTGATACACTTTGAATCAAGACAATTCGAATGAGAGAGTCAGTATGTAAGCCGGCTAGAAATCTTCATCAAATAACGCACGTCTAAATTACAAAACACACATTGGATATGTGTACGTGCGAATGCATTATACCCATACACGCAGAGATACATATATATACACATGTTTATATATATGTATATATATATATATATATATATATAGGAGTGTATAGAGATTTATGCACAAGGGTCTTCTCTATGTATGAATCTTTATACACTTTTATGTATAAAAAATATGTTATGCCTCATCACTTTTATTACGCATGTAAACCATGCGGTAATAAATAATGATAATTTTTACTCTCATATTTACACTATATACATATGTACATATATACATACACATATATATATATCTATACATACATACATACATATATGAAACGATCGTAAGATGCTTAAATAATTAATTCGAAACTTTTAAACTATCAAATTTATTTTATACATAATATCTATATTTTTATATTTTTATATTTATTTATTTATATATATATTTAATACAATAAGTTCTTCCACGCGCGTATATCTTTATGATGAGTTTGGATATTAATTCCTTATATAATATAATATATATATATAATATAATATATATATATATATATATACATATATATATATATAATGCGTGCATATATGTATATACATACATATATATTTGTTTGTATATGTACTGTATACATTTATATGTATGTGTGTGTTGCATGTATATATATATATATATATGCATGTATGTATGTATGTATGTATATATATATATATATATATATATATATATATATATATATATAATAGAAATATTAAAATAACTAAGTCTCTCTAAAAGAGAACAGCGGCAGCGTTCCCGGAAAATAATAGTTATCGCCATACTAATATGGCATTCACTAATATGGCATTCTTATAAAAATAAGAAAAAAGCTGTCCGCTTATTAGCTCCATGAGGCCATCGCCTTAAGTTAGCTATTTGATACACAAACTGTATCCATATAACCTTCGAACAAGGGAGGTCAGTCGCTCCACACTACTTGACCGGCAGCTACAGACGCGTTTCGGGGTATTGCCCCTTTTCAATGCAGTTTTTTATACTTCTTTCATTTTTCAAAATTAAGACAAACAGTTATTTTATATCTAAAATATATTCTCCTTCATTATAGACTTGCAAGGCCCCTCTTCCAAAATTCACTTGTCCGTGTCGAAAAATACTACTCATGTACTCTTCTAACGCCATCTACAGAATTCATATGATTTTAAAGACTGCGAAATAAATGATAATCACATGAGGCAATGTCCGGCGAATGTTATGGGTTCGGACATCATTTGCCATTCAAACTGCTCCAGCTTTTGGAATGTCATCCTCACTGTATGTGGCCGAGCATTATCTTGATGGAAGAACACCTTTCGTCTTGAAAACAACGATAGTCGTTTTTCTACAAGCGCTGGCTTAAGCCGCTCAAGCTGCTCACAGCAGATCTCTTTTGTAATTGTTTGGTTTGGGTTTAAAAATTTAGAGTGGACTAAAACTTTCATATCCCACCAAAACAGATAACAACACCTTATTTGGGTGAATACCTTCTTTAGCCCGGGGTACTGGTATTTCCCTTTTCCCTGCCCACTGTCTTCGGCACTTGACATTTTTATAGAGAACTCATTTCTCGTCACCAGTCACTATTCGGTCCAAAAAAGGTGAGACGTTACAGCAAAGAAGAGCACACATTCACTTTCTGCGCGCGATTAGATCGGAAAGTTTGTAAAAACCAGCACAGATCAGAAGGTTGTACATTTTGATAGTAAGAAAGAAACCATGAAATACAGTTCTGCAGAATTATGGGTTTCACAGCGAAAAACTGCATCTCGTATTTGGCGAAAGATTTCATGAGGAAAACAAAGTACAAATAATTTAATTTATATAAATTGGTCGTTCAGATCGAGGGGATTCTTGAAGAGAAAATTTTGCCTAGCGAAACTGCCCAAACCATCGTTGGCATGTCCGGGCATTTAAATCTTAGTTTTCACTGACAGAACGAATACATACTGCCTCTTCCATTGGTGAAAATCTCTTTTTGAATTCATGCAGCTTGCAGTCTCTGATCTAAACTCATTTTAAAAGAGTATAATCGAAACGAATTTAAGTACTATGGTATAAAGTAATCTGCACTGAAGAGAGAAAACACCCTTTTACTTGTTTCAGTCATGTGGCTGTGTCCATGCTGGAGCACCGCCTTTAGTCGGGCAAATCGACCCCTGAACTTATACTTTGTAAGCCTAGTACTTATTCTGTCAGAGTCTTTTGCTGAACCGCTAAGTTATGGGGACGTAGACACACCTGCATCCGTTGTCAAGTGATGATGGGTGGACAAACACAGACACACAAACATATACAGACACACATACATACATACGTACATACATACATACATATATACATACATACACACATACATACATACATACATACATACATACATACATACTACATATATATTTATATATATATATATATATATATATATATATATATATATTATATATAACAATTTAGGAAGGCCTAAACAGGCCATTCGTCACCAAATCAGCCAGACCAGAAAAGCACGCAGAACTCCAACCGCCAAGTAGTGCAATTCGGAATAAAGTGAAAATTAAAAACGTTTACCCTACTTCATCTTTTATACGATGCATCGTTTCAGTGTCTTTAATGATAGACCCCTTAATTAATTAAATTAAGCTAGTCTACCATAGGTCACACTTCATCAGTAAAAGAAACCTGGGAGAGACGGATTACACGAGGCGACTGTATCAATGCCTCGGGAATATCTGTCTTAAAATTTTCAAGACCAACGCATTCGCGCCAAACTTATCGGCAGCAAATATAAACTGCCGATTCAATCTCAAGAATTAGTCCAGAAAATTATCAATTAATCAATTTAGGGTAGCAAAAAATTCAGTAAAAATTTATCGCTACACAGCGGCCTAGTGGAAAAGAGAAAATAGTCAAAGACTAAATTATATAAATATAACAATTTAGGAATGGCCTAAACAGGCCATTCGTCCACCAGAAAGAGCAGCCAGAACTCCAACCGCCAAGTAGTGCAATTCGAAATAAGGTGAAAATTTAAAAACGTTTACCCTACTTCATCTTTTATACGATGCATCGTTTCAGTGTCTTTAATGATAGACCAGCTTAATTAAATTAAATTAAGCTAGTCTACCATAGGTCACACTTCATCAGTAAAAGAAACCTGGGAGAGACGGATATACACGAGGCGACTGTATCAATGCCTCGGGAATATCTGTCTTAAAATTTTCAAGACCAACGCATTCGCGCCAAACTTATCGGCAGCAATATAAACTGCCGATTCAATCTCAGAATTAGTCAGAAATTATCAATTAATCAATTTAGGGTAGCAAAAAATTCAGTAAAAATTTATCGCTACCAGCGGCCTAGTGGAAAAGAGAAAATAGTCAAAGACTAAATATATATAAATATAACAATTTAGGAATGGCCTAAACAGGCCATTCGTCCACCAGAAAGAGCAGCCAGAACTCCAACCGCCAAGTAGTGCAATTCGGAAATAACGTGAAAATTTAAAAACGTTTACCCTACTTCATCTTTTATACGATGCATCGAGGCCATTCCTAAATTGTTATATTTATATATATTTAGTCTTTGACTATTTTCTCTTTTCCACTAGGCCGCTGGTAGCGATAAATTTTTACTGAATTTTTTGCTACCCTAAATTGATTAATTGATAATTTTCTGACTAATTCTGAGATTGAATCGGCAGTTTATATTTGCTGCCGATAAGTTTGGCGCGAATGTGTTGGTCTTGAAAATTTTAAGACAGATATTCCCGAGGCATTGATACAGTCGCCTCGTGTATATCCGTCTCTCCCAGGTTTCTTTTACTGATGAAGTGTGACCTATGGTAGACTAGCTTAATTAATTTAATTAAGCTGGTCTATCATTAAAGACACTGAAACGATGCATCGTATAAAAGATGAATTAGGGTAAACGTTTTTAAATTTTCACCTTATTTCCGAATTGCACTACTTGGCGGTTGGAGTTCTGGCTGCTCTTTCTGGTGGACGAATGGCCTGTTTAGGCCTTCCTAAATTGTTATATTTATATATATTTAGTCTTTGACTATTTTCTCTTTTCCACTAGGCCGCTGGTAGCGATAATTTTTACTGAATTTTTTGCTACCCTAAATTGATTAATTGATAATTTTCTGACTAATTCTGAGATTGAATCGGCAGTTTATATTTGCTGCCGATAAGTTTGGCGCGAATGCGTTGGTCTTGAAAATTTTAAGACAGATATTTCCGAGGCATTGATACAGTCGCCTCGTGTATATCCGTCTCTCCCAGGTTTCTTTTACTGATGAAGTGTGACCTATGGTAGACTAGCTTAATTTAATTTAATTAAGCTGGTCTATCATTAAAGACACTGAAACGATGCATCGTATAAAAGATGAAGTAGGGTAAACGTTTTTAAATTTTCACCTTATTTCCGAATTGCACTACTTGCGGTGGAGTTCTGGCTGCTCTTTCTGGTGGACGAATGGCTGTTTAGGCCATTCCTAATTGTTATATTTATATATATTTAGTCTTTGACTATTTTCTCTTTTCCACTAGGCCGCTGGTAGCGATAAATTTTTACTGAATTTTTTGCTACCCTAAATTGATTAAAATATATATATATATATATAATATATATATATATATATATATTATACACTTATAATACGACGGGCTTCTTTCAGTTTCGTCTACCAAATCCACTCACATGGCTTTGGTCGGCCCAAGGCTATAGTAGAAGACACTTGCCCAAGGTGCCACGCAGTGGGACTGAACCCGGAACTATGGGGTTCGTAAGCAAGCTACTTACCACACAGCCACTCCTACGCCTACAGTATGTAAAAAAAAAGCAATGTTTATTTTATTGTAAGAATTGAAAAAGTACCCTCGATGTAATTGTGTCAAATGTGTGACAGAACTTTCTTTCCAACCACACACACTCACATACAAACACACACACACACTTGTACGTTCAAAGACGGACAGGCGGTTGTGAATGACATCGCCTTTAGTCGATCGAGCAAATCGACCCCAGGATTTATTCTTTGTAAGCCTAATACTTATTCTATCGGTCACTTTTGCCGAACCGCTACGTTACGGTGACGTAAACACACCAGCATCAGTTGTCAAGCGATGTTGGGGTGACAAACACAGACACACAAACATATACACACACATACATATATATATATATATACACATACATATATACGACGGGCTACTTTCAGTTTCCGTCTACCAAATCCACTCACAAGGTTTGGTCGGCCTGAGGCTATAGTAGAAGACATTTGCCCAAGGTACCACGCAGTGGGACTGAACCCGGAACCATGTAGTTCGTAAGCAACCTACTTACCACACAGCCACTCCTACGCCTTAAAATATATTTTACTGAAGTGAGTATAACTATACTTAAGCAGAAAAAGCAAGGGAATCCAGAAAGCGAAAGTCCATAGTGGTCGTTCATAGATAGGAAGATATGATTGATTGATTGATTGATTCTAGTTTCAGCTCATGAGCTGTGGCCATGCTGGGGCACCGCCATATATCTGGAAAGTTAAAAGATAAAAGAGAGGAGTATACAAGCGATCCTTCGGTGTAGCTAGTCATAGATAGGAAAATACCCGGCGAGTTCATTCATATTCCCAAATATGCTGGTAATATAATAATTACTTAATAAGGTAGCGAGCTAGCAGAATCGTTAACACACCGGACAAAATGCTTAGTGGTATTTCGTCCGCTTTTACGTTCTGACTTTAAAATCCGCCGACGTCGACTTTGCTTTTCATCCTTTCGGGGTCGATAAAATAAGTACTAGTTGAGCACTGGGGTCGATGTGATCAAGTTACCTCCTTCCACAAAATTGCAGGTCTTGTGGCAAAATTTGAAACTAATATGCTTTTGCTCGGTACAATCATCTTTCTTTATTTGCATTCATTATCCATTTCAAGACTAGTTTTGTTTTCTACCATTAAAAATTTGCATACGGAATGTTTATATCTGACGGAATAGATAGGATACCGATTTATTGGTGGAAGACCTGAATTAAAAAGCCACGTCACTTCAAAATATATTTCTTTCAAATAGATTCGTGCCGATACAAACCACCAATAGTCTCCTGCTTCTACTGGCTATTTTCAATAGACGTCCGTTTAAGAATCTAAGGTCAAAACAAAGCATTTAATGTTGACTTAAAGATGACTAACTCCAAATTATTCTTGCTCTTGGTCAATAATCATTTAATAGACAGTGTCCTGTGAGGCATCTTGTAAGGTTCACGTGATTCATCACTGTGGCGGGTATAAAGAGGGAGGCTTTCTAACAAATGAAATTTCTATGCCGTGATCAACCTGCCAGTCAATTTCAAAAATATCCAACATAGCATAATCTAGGAATACATTATCTTCTGTATATTCATCCTTTATTAAGACAGAAGTGTCTTAATAAATAAAACAACAAATAATTCTAGTAGAGAATTGTGGTTCAATTCCATCTCAAAGTTGAATTTGATTTCGTCGTTGAGATCTCGTTAAGAAAATGTCAAGGATCACTGTATGGTAAATTGCTGATCACTGAGTCAAGGACTAGGGCTTCGTTTAAAGGTTAACACACACTACGAAGCAATCGAAATGGCCTGTCGGTTGAACAGCTATTTTTATTCGTTAAATCCTGCTTTATTCGCCTGAAAGATTTAAATTACTCTCTTCACTGTGTACAGCTCCTAATAATAAGGTTTCTTTCTGATAGAAGTAATATACTTAATCATTACAAAATGAACAAATATAGTTTCGGGGAGTATATTTTTTCGGCTAATAGAACGCCCACTCCATGTAATAGCTTAGAATCTCTTTAGTCTAGATACAATTTTATAACCTTATTCGTTCTCATCAAATATTCATGATTTTTTCACTAGGGGACGGTGTCATCGAAATGCCATTAGATGAACTTGTCCTAGAACGTATATAAATGCACATATTTATGTGTATCTCAATGAATGTAAGCGCTTACGTATATGTATGTATGTATGTTTGTATGCTTGTATGTGGGTTTGTATGTGTGTGTAAGTGTATGAACAAAATCATTTGGTACTTGTAGTAAATAGCTTTGTTCATATATAAGACGGTGAGGGAGAAAGAAGGGGGAAAACAACGAGAGGGATTTCTAGAGCACATTCTTTCTTTCTCTCGCTCTCTCTCTATCTATCTATCTATCTATCTATATATCTATCTATCTATCTATCTGTCTACCTTTTTATCTATACTATCTATCTCTCCTTTTCCCCTCAAGAAATAAATGAATAGGGGGAAATGTATTTGGAGGCGAGAGACTAAAGTTACAGAAGAGGGATGTTGAGAAACGAGAAAACAAGAAAAATTCGAATTTAAGACGTTAAGGAAGAAAATGTGAGGGACTGTGAAAGAAAGAGAGAGAGAGTATTGGAAGGTAAACAAAGAGATAATTGCTAGACAGGTTGAAAGACAGAGCGAAAGAGAGAATTAGAGAGAGGAAGATAGAGAAAAAAATGGCGAGTTTGAATTGGGTAGCTAGGAAAAATGGCGGTGACTTAATAAGTTTTCCGGTCTGGCATTTAAATCTATATCTATAACAAAATTGCTCTGAATATTGATGAGCTTGTAATGTAATGAAATAATCTCTCATTTCCCCTTAGCGAAGAGAGATTTGATTTTTAAATGATTTAATTTTCCTGAAATATCTTATTTATTATTTACGATAATATATACAGCCTGCCCTTGTTGGGTGGACTTGAGAATCCCAAGTCAGCGAAATATACGCTACGGTTTCGAATGCTTCTTGTTAAACCGTTTCTGCTAACTTATTTCAAAAGCACTTTTTACCTCTCTGGCATATCTAATACTTGATGATGTGTGTATGTGCGTGTGTGTGTTATATTTACATACACACACATATTACACTACACTACACTACATACACACACACACAGACATACACATATACATATAGGAACATGTGCATGTATGTGTATGTGTGTGTGAATATGCGAGTGTGTAGCATGCATGTGTGTGTGAGAGAGCGTGAGAGCGAGAGAGAGAGAAAGAGAGAGAGGGAGAGAGAGAGGGAGAGAGAGAGGGAGAGAGAGAGAAGAGAGAGAGAGAGAGAGAAATAACTGTATACGTACCTCACTGATAACTCGCCTGAGCACAGCACTATTCATTGAGCTTGCTGAACAACTAATTCGAAATTAGTTGCTAATGTCTAAGACTAACACCTATATGAAAGGAGGGACCTCTTCGAAATAATATGTATATATTTAGCTCGTGGTTATATTACTCGTGGTAACATCTAAATGTTTCTACGATTACTCATTGTAGAAAGAGACAGACTCACGTAGAGATTTATACTAAAAAGCTCTCGGCCACGATGTGTTGGATATTAAGAGCCGATTCGTACAAAAAGTACAAAGCGAGCGTATGGTATGTACAATGAAAACTCCTGCCTTTCCTTGTAAGTGAAAGTACATCCAGAATGTTCTACTAAAGATATCAAGTTAGAACATTTTGAAGTACCTCGAAGATATCTATCTATCTATCTATCTATCTATCTATCTATCTATCTATCTATCTATCTATCTATCTATCTATTTATCTATCTATCTATCTATGTATCTATCTATCTGCCTGTTTTCTATGTCTGTATCTTATTTTTTTTATTGCCCACAAGGGGCTAAACATAGAGGGGACAAACAAGGACAGACAAAGGGATTAAGTCGATTACATCGACCCCAGTGAGAAACTGGTACTTAATTTATCGACCCCGAAAGGATGAAAGGCAAAGTCGACCTCGGCAGAATTTGAACTCATAACGTAACGGCAGAAGAAATACTTTTACTACTCACAAAGGGCTAAACACAGAGACGACAAACAAGGACAGACAAACGGATTAAGTCGTTTACATCGACCCCAGTGCGTCGACTCCGAAAAGATGAAAGGCAAAGTCGACCTCGGCGGAATTTGAACTCAGAACGTAACGGCAGACAAAATACGGCTACGCATTTCGCCCGGCGTGCTAACGTTTCTGCCAGCTCACCGCTCTTCTGTCTCTATCTATCTATCTATCTATCTATCTATCTATCTATCTATCTATCTATCTATCTATCTATCTATCTATCTATCTGTCTATCTATATATCTATCTATCTGTTCTGTCTGTCTGTCTGTCTGTCTGTCTTTGTATGTATGTATGTATGTATGTATGTATGTATGTATGTATGTATGTATGTGTATGTATGTATGTAAAGTTAATCCAAACAAGAAAGCACAAAAAACACAACAACGCGAGGACGTGAAACAAATATCGTATTATTGGACGCTCAGGAAAGAAGGAAAGAAGGAGGGTTTAACGTTTCGAGCGGAGCTCTTCGTCGGAAACATAGGAGAAGGAAAGATCCAGAGAAGGGAAGACAGAGGAAAAAAATCGCCAACGGTACACATCTATCTATCTATCTATATCTATCTATCTATCTATCTATCTATCTATCTATCTATCTATATAAGTGTGTGTCTGTGTGTGTTGATGTGTGTATGTGTGTGTATGTGTGTGTATAAGTGTGTGTATATATGTTTAATTTTGTGCGTTTGTGCACATGAGCATGTGTGTGCAAGTGTGTGTGAATAAGTTAAAATATTTTTCTCTAAAGCAAAATACTTTACCGAGAGGGAAGTACAATAACAAGTGAAAGATTAAACAAATAGGAAACGAAACATCTTGACATAGTCGGGTCTATTAAAATAGCAAACATTTTTCGTTCTTCTCTTGGAATAAATATTTACTTTGAAAAATGAAAAAGGCTTTCTATATACATTTGTATACGCTCACGCACGAAATTCACTCTCCTCTCCCTCTTCCGCCCTCTCCTATTTTCATATACATATACACACGTTATATCTCATTTTTACTCTGTCTCTATCCCTCGAAAGCGCAAGCTTGATCCTCTTCTGCGTAAGAGCTCTACCTTCATAAAAAGCGAGTCACATTATTTAAGGTACTCTTAGACACGCAGCGACAGAGAAAACGAAAGAATGGTCCTAGCTGGAACTTTCTGGATCGTGAAACGACTTGAAGACAACCTAAACCTATACTGTACCAGAATAGCTGCATACATCATAAATTACATGTAAATCAAGCGTGAAATGGTCATTATTATATTTATTCATCCTACTTGCTTTCATAGATTACCAGAATCGATAGAATGACAGCGAGATTTTACTACTGTTGTTGCGGTATACATATATATGATGGGCTTCTTTCAGTTTCCGTCTACCAAAGCCAAGGCTATAGTAGAAGACGCTTATCCAAGGTGGCACGCAGTGAACTGAACCCGAAGCCATGTGGTTGGTAAGCAAATTACTTACCACACAGCCACTCCTGTGCCTATAGTTAGTTTACTTTTGTCATATATATGTATATATATGATATATGAGGGTGATTTGGCTGCTAATTCTAGCATCTTGGCTCACTATGATTGTCGGCTTTGTTTAACCAGCCTCCGATTGCCTCTGATCAGAAAGACCTATGATGAAAGACTTTCTATTTTAGTATTTCAGTGACTACATTGAACAATGTCTCTCCCTTCCTTTTGAAGACGTTTGAGTGTATTTTAAAAGATATTTTGACTCAAGCAGAGTTCACCAACTGATTCAAAGTTGTTGGCTGCTTGTTTCGGTGGGATTGGTCAAATTATGTAGACACCTCTGATGAGACATTAATAAGGGTCGAAAATCGATCAAGGCAGTTCACAGCCACTCCTGCGCCTATAGTTAGTTTACTTTTGTTGTTGCAGTATTCAGTTTACTAAACACTCTCTGTTAGTAAACAATGTTTTTTTTTTACTGCTCTTCCATTTTTCTTTTATTTCTTCTTTTTTTTGTTGATGTTAACTGACTTTTTTTTCTCTCAACTCTCCATACACCATATTCTACTATGTTTACTGTTGCTGTTGTTTGTGTTCTTGCTATTGTTGCTTAGCTCTAAGTTAACTCTTTATTTGCTTGGTGGTGGTGCACCTAGGACCCCATTATACAATAGGTTCTTTCTGTTTTAAAGACACCTGGGTTAGGATTAACATTTGGCTGCTACTTTTGGTAGGCTGAGTGGCAATGTAGAGGCTTCCTCATTTGACTCATCTCAATTGTTTCTCTTTAGAGGCGATATCGTTTTCTAGCAGCAAATGAAGTTATGAAGGTTAACAACAATTTTGTGACAAGGAAGGCAGACAATTAAGTACATTATGTATATGTTAACGTATATAGTAGACATCCTGACATGTCAAATTTCTCCATAGATTGAAAGCGAAAGTGAACTGCCTTAATCGATTTTCGACCCGTATTAATGTCTCATCAGAGGTGTCTACATAACTTGACCAATCCCACCAAAACAAGCAGCCAACATCTTTGAATCAGTTGGTGAACTCTGCTTGAATCAAAATCTCTTTAAAATTACACTACAACGTTTTCAAAAGGAAGGGAGAAACATCGTTCAATGTAGTCACTGAAATACTAAAATAGAAAGCCTTTCATCATAGGTCTTTCTGATCAGAAGCAATCGGAGGCTGGTTAAATAAAGCCGACAATCACAGTGAGCCAAGATGCTAGAATTAGCAGCCAAATCACCCTCATATGTCATCCTGTATAAACAGTCAATATAGTCCTGATTTGTTGTTTGAATAAGAAAAATGTGATGATCAGATGATCACAGTTAGAACGTCTTTGATCATAGATCTACTCAAGCAAGGCAGATCGGCTTGCGGGAACCAAACAACAAAAGCTACACTAACGCCAACAGGAACTGTTGCTAAAATCTATACTACGTGCGTTATCTAATTTTCACAACATTGCAGCGTAATGTGAGCAATTTATACAAATATAAGTTAGTATTGATGCTAAATATAAGTTAGTATTGTTTTCTAATATGTTATTTTCTCTTAGATAACTTATGTAGAAAACAAAGAGATCTTAGTATATTTTCAAAACCAAAGGCGGTGAGCGGACAGGATCGTTATTACGGCGGATAAAATGCTTAACGGTATTTCTACAGATGTACGTTCTGAGTTCGAAAGTCAACGGAGAATACTTTTCTTATCATCTTTCGCGGTTGATAAAATAAGTACCAGTTGAGCACTGGGGTCCATATAATCGACTTAACCTTTCCCCCGAAATTGCTGGCCTTGTGCCAAAATTTGTGACCAATGTATTTTTAAAACCGTGCTTTCGTACAGGCAAAAGACCACAATTATTTGCAGTAAAGTGAATCTCAATTCAAATCCAATACATGACTCCAAATGAATCTCATTGACCACTCAGTAAGGACAAAATCCATTACATTTGAGCAGGGCCAGCCCTAGGGTTGCTGGCGACTCGGGCAAGCTGAACTTGTACAAGCTGACGGTCGTGGAAATTTCCTTGTCTATGTCACGCCCTCCTTGGCGCCCCCTAGGACATGGCGCCCCGGGTGACTGCCCGAGTTACGGGTACATTGAGCCGCCCTGCATTTGAGTTACAAGTGAAAGTCACAAAACAAATTCCTTGTCAGCTTAGCCTAAATATTTCTAGCATATACATGCAAGGCTATTTTAGCCTTTTTACTGAGGAAATCAGATAAATCCACTAAAAAGTTCAATACCTTAAACTGTGGAAAAAAGTAGTTTTATATACCAATCTCTCTTTTATTGTGGAATTTCATGCTTGAGGCATTTTTTTTTTTAATGTTGTGAGACATGTGAAGTTTGTTGAGGCAACGTGACTTGCAGAAAATGATTAATTCTATGCTTTGGTAAATATTTAACATCATTACTGAAATAACCATGAAATCTAATTTCTCACGCACAGGAATAATATAATTTTGAATTATGGTTTCTAACGTAGCCAAACCAGGAGCTTACAATCGGGATGCGAGTTCTGCCTGTTATATCAACTCAAACTACGCACGTATGTGTGTGTGTTAGAGAGAGAGAGAGAGAGAGAGGGAGTAAGTGTGTGTATATACATATTTGCGTATATCTGTATACCTGTTCTGTTGTAACAAGACCAGAATTACTTCGTTCTGTATTTTGCTCTAACACCGTAACGAAGACCGAATTAGCATGTATACTCGAAGGCGACCACATTTTGTTTTGACAAACATAAAACTTTTCCTTTCTCTATTCCAGTAATCATTTTAAAATTAGTTTTCAGTTAAATTAGCATTATATATAAATATATATACATATATAAATATGTGTGTATATGCCTGAGTGGTGGCGTATCAACAATTTTAGGTCATTAGTCTGTCGTCTCTGAGTGATTATATATGAACATACGCGTACTTAGGCGCCTATATATGTCTCTATAAGTGCTTGTATATATATCTTTCTTAGTATATTCATGTTCTTATATTTATTTTCACAATTTGTATGTGTAGTTGCAGACATTTGCTTATATGCACTAATTGACTGCATACAGTACCCTACGTCTCTACTCGAAAGTCTCATTGTTGTCGCAGAGATGTGTGAATAAATGTGTGTGTATGAGTATATATATATATATACATATGTATATATGTATATGCATATGCATACATTTTCACGCATACACAAATATATATACAGATATATATACATATATTCGCATACAAATATATACTCATATATATTTACATATATGCATATGCACGTATAGATATGTATACATATACATACGTGTGTGTGTGTGTATGAGGATTGCCACTTTTTTACAGAAGAAAGCCATCTCTTCAATTAAAAAATACTGTCATGAGATCATATGTGCCTAGCAAGTCCTGCTCTCCACAAACAAACTCTACTGCATGTCTTACAAATATTTTTCAGCAGAAAAGTGTCTGGGATAGTAATCAAATCCTGTCTATGAAGTGCTCGTTTCAAGACAGATTGTTCAATCTTCGAACTTCAAATGCTTTACATCTATTGTAGATCCATTTGTTTCCAAACCAATCGATCTTGCGTTATCTGCTCCCGGTCTTCAACTTTCACATTAAGAGCCTTAAGTTTGTTTTTGACAGCATCCCTAAAACGTTTCTTAGGTTTATGTCTCGGACGTTTTCCACGCAGCAACTCCCCGTAAAACAACTACTCTAGCAACCTGTCATTCTGCATCCTTGAAAAGTGCTCAATCTAACGCATCTGATTGCGTATGAGGATCATTTCAATACTGGATGTGTTAGCTTGCTGAAGAACAACGATGTCTGGTGTTAAAGACTTCTAGCGCCTACAGAATATCTCAACAGGCATGATAGAGCTGCACAATATATTCACTGGGTAATTTGCAAAAACATGGACTTGCTCCATGATAAAAACTGGTGGGAGCACAAACCCCCTCCAGTGCTTGTAAATTGTCACATCTCACTCCTCTGGAACTTCAGCATTCAAACTGACAGAAAGCTAGATGCAAATAGGCCATATCATATCAAAAGACTTCAGACAAAAATCCTGCCTCCTCATTGATATGACTCCCAGCTGATATAAACGTATCTGTCAAGACCTACCAAAAATTGAGCAAGTATAAAGATCTTGAAATAGAAATTAGCAAAATATAGACCCTGAAGACTAAAACAATACTTGTTATCATAAGTACCCTAGGAATGATAGCAAAAGGGGCTGATTGCTACCTAGCTCAGATACCAGGAAACCCAAAAATGGCAGAAAGTCAAAAGATAGCACTCATGGGAAGTGCCCATATTCTACGTAAACTACTGTCTATGGAATCTCAAATTTTAAAACAAACATAAATTTCTTATGGTTTCTTAAATTTCCTCTAGAAAGCCAAATATATGGCACCCTAGGCATAACACCAACATGAACTTCTAACTTGTTGTCTTTAAGGTCTCTGGATGAGATTTGGAGCCAACTTATACAAATGTAAAGCAAAATTCAAACATGAAATAATAATAATAATGATAATAATAATAATAATAATAATAATAATAATAATAATAATAATATATAATAATAATAATAATAATAATAATAATAATAATAATAATAATAATAATGATAATAATCTGATATGCTAAATAGTAATAATAATAATAGTAATAATAGTAATAATAGTAATAATAATAATAATATCTGATATGCTAAATAGAACTGGATGCGGATATAAATGTTACGGCAAAACGATCAGCCACCTTTTATATATGGATGACCTAAAACTATACGCTGCAAATGTCAAACAGCTGGAAACACTATTAAAGACAGTTCATGGATTTACCAAAGAAATAGATATGAAATTTGGATTAGAAAAATGCGCCAAAGTAACCATGAAAAGAGGAAAACTAGTTAAGAGTAACAACATCACACTAGATAAAACCAATGAAATAAAAGAATTAGACCAAAGCCAAACTTACAAATACTAAGGAATCCATGAACTAGATAAGACACAACACACACAATGAAAGAGAAAATAAAAAAAGAATATTATAGACGTGTTAGATCAATACTAAAAACAGAGCTCAATGCTAAAACAAGATAATAGGTATCAACACTTTAGCTGTCCCAGTTATAAGTTACAGCTACAATATCCTTAACTGGACACGAAATGAACTGTCCAAAATAGATAGGAAAACAAGAAAAATACTGACAGGATCTAGGATGCATCACCCAAAATCTGACATAGAAAGACTATATATACAACGTATAGAAGGTGGTAGAGGCCTTATACAGCTGGAAAACTACAATAAAATAACCACCATAGGACTGCAAAAATACCTACTTCAGAAGGAAGGAAAACTGATCCAGATAGCAGCAAAACACGAGCAAAACAAAAACTGTTCTCAGTATTTAAGGAAGCTGACAAATACAAACAAGAAATCATACCACCTAATAAGCTCAACGAAGAAGAAGAAGATGATGAAGAAACAACAAAAGCTATAAAACAAATGAAATCCAAACTAAAAATAGAACAGCAACGAGCCATGATAAAACGATGGCAAGAAAACCCCTTCATGGTAAATACTGGACTAAACTAAACGCAAAAGAAATAGACAAAGAAAAATCCCAGCAATGGTTGAGAAGCTCAGGACTCAAAGCAGAAACAGAGGGATTTTTAATTGCAGCACAAGACCAAAGCCTCCCCACCAGAAATTACCAAAAACATGTAATGAAAAGAAATATTACAAGTAACTGCAGAATATGTGGAGATGGACAAGAAACAATAAATCATATTATCTCTAGCTGCCCAGTCCTGGCTAAGAAGGAATATATTCACAGACATGACAAAGTTGGAACCTACATACATTGGAAGCTATGCCAACATTATGGAATAACAACAGAAAAAAGATGGTATAGGCACACACCAGAAAAGGTCACAGAAAACGAGAAAGCAACCATACTCTGGGATATGCCGATACACACAGATAGAGAAATTAAGGCCAACAGACCAGATATAGTTGTCAGAGATCATGAAGAAAAAAATGCTTTCTAATTGATGTATCAATACCGGCAGATGACAACGTGTCTCTAAAAGAAATGGAGAAACTCTCAAAATACAAAGACCTGGAAATAGAGGTAACTAGAATGTGGAACCTGAAAACAGAAACAATTCCTATCATAGTAGGTGCATTAGGCATGATAAAAAAATATTCAGACAAATACATAACAAAAACACCAGGACTTACAAACACATATAACATACAGAAAATTGCACTACTAGGCACTGCACACATCCTACGCAGAACACTTTCCATACAATAACCATCAGAGCATCACAACAAATCACAGCACATACCCAAGGCACACAGAGCTGCGCTCGGTAGTGAAGTGAAAGCACGCTATAAAAATAAAACTACTGAATAATAATAATAATAATAATAATAATAATAATAATAATAATAATAATAATAATAATAATAATAATCTGATGCAGTACCAGGCAGTGGCTCTCATGGCTTCTTATCTTAACTGATTGGAAGTATCATCATGTACATTGTTTTGTCTTGGTATAAAAGATGGGCTACAGCAAATATTCTGCTCAATACCACAGATTTGCTTGTCAGTTGTTTGACCGTAACCAGTTGAGCATGTCCCTTAGTGGCTGACGATATGTGCATCTCTGATCACGAGAAGAAGTAGTGGGGGAGCATCATAGCCATGTGTTGAGAGGGATTCTTTGGAGTTTAAATAATTCACCTCTGGAAACATGGGTGGTTCTTTCAACATCCTTAAACAACCTTTATTCAGGGACATTTTGAGCGGGATGGGCTACTCAACCTGAAGAAAATTCTAACTGGGCCCCACCTGCAAGGTCATGCGCTGTTTATCTTGATATGAGATCACCATGTCGCGCACATATGGTTGTGATGCATGTGCCTGGTGTACCCTTATCACACGGGTAGTCAAGATGGGTATATTGGGCTTCGTATATTTTACCCCTGTGTCACTTTGATGGCATGAACTGCTCTCTCACTCAATAATAATAATAATGATAATAATAATAATAATAATAATAATAATAATAATATAATAATAATAATAATAATAATAATAATAATAATAATAATTTTTTAAAAACTGAAGTATACCTGAAATTTTGCTGGAGGGATTAGTAGATACGATATTATCGCCCGGAGGGATGGAGATTAAAGTTAACCTCGGCGAGATTTGATCTCAGTATGTTAAATTAAAGAGCAATCCAAAGTGATTTGCGGTGTCATTGTTCAGGTTAAACTGATCCGATTTTACAGCTGCTTTTGCGTGGATTATGTACTTACTAGTCCATATACATATATCCAGACACATGCATAATACAGATATACATGCATACATACGTACATGTATACATACATATATTACATACATACATACATACATACATACATACATACATACATACAGATATTACATATACACATTCGTACAAACTTTCAAAGTTTGTACATGCATGCATATATACATACATACACACATACTTGCATGCAAGCATTCATATGTACATGCATAAATACATACATACACATACATACATATAAACTTTCATCCAGACATACATGCATGCAAGCATACATACATACATGCACACACAGATACATACATACATACATGCATGCATGCATACATATATACATACATGCATGCATGCATGCATACATACATACATACATACATACATACATACATACATACATACATACATACATACATACATACATACACACATACATTCATACAGGCATTCATATATACATAAGTACATACATTCATACAAGATACAAAAGATAATTCATAAAGATTTTTGATTGATTGATAAAATTTATAAAATTTCGGTTTTCATACATTTTCGCAGAAAATGTTTGAAAGGGAGGGAAAGTGATCTAACGTTTCGGATGATGGCCCTTCATCCGAAGAAAAGTATAGGAGAAACTTATGAGTGAAAGAAAAGGAAAGCGATAGAAAGTGGTCGGAGTGATAATACGTACATATCTGAGAGGAATATAGCCTAATAGCTAAATCTACAATTTTTTTTTGTATTCTCTGTTTATTGTCTCTTATTCCTTTCTGTTGAAGAGCGTAGGCTCGAAATGTAAAAGACTTTCTCACTTTCCCGAGCGTCAAACTAATACACATGCTTGTTCATACACCTCTCTTCGTCTTTCATTTTTCTGTAAATTTCAACCATATATATATATATGAAGAAAAGAAAACGAAGTTGCAATTTTATCTTGTATTTCTATATTTCGAGTCTATGGCCTCTTCCTTAGGATACGTGGTAAACGGTAAACGGGGGATGAAAAAGGTGGTTGCTCAGATGTAGGGGGTAGAAGGAAGTAGAAAGATGAAGGAGGTCGGAGGAAGGTGACATGCGCCGACTGATTTATAGTAACCAATATGTTCCATGTGGTTCTTTCCTTATCAGCAAACTGAGATCAACCAAAAGCAGCAAACATCAGTTTTGCTTTGTTCTGCTTCCTTTTCCTTTTGTAGTTTATATCTTCTCGCATGGTTCCAGCCTTACCTATCGAGTATCTTTCAAGTAATAATACACAATGCTTCACCAATGCTACTCCATTTTAATACATACATATATATATATATATATAATATATATATATATATAATATATATATATATATGTAGGTCCCGGGTTGAGTCGGGTTAACCACAGTAAATAAGATACTCAATACATAGCAGTGTAAAGTAATTTATTTTATAGAAGGAGCTTCTACAGGACTAGAACTGTTTCATTCAGATGAAATCTTCAGGAAGCTTCCTGAAGATTTCATCTGAATGAAACAGTTCTAGTCCTGTAGAAGCTCCTTCTATAAAATAAATAAATAAATAAATATGTATATATATATATATATATATATATATATATAATATATATATATAATATATATATATATATATATATATATATATTATATATATATATATATATATATATATATATGCATTAATACATATACACATATATATGATACATGGGGAGTGAGAAGACGGAAAAGAAACAGAAGAGAAAAATGAAAGATGCGCGAAGTCATTCTATAGCCTCTTCTCGAACAAAGCCTTGTGAGTGGATTTGGTAAACGGAAAATGAAAGAAGCCCGTTGTGGGATCTAGTTTCTTTTATTCGCAAAATATGCATTTTTTAATAAACAGTAAAACATCTGAAAATCGGCTATAATAATGTAGCTTTCCAGTCTCGTTGCTTTGAAGGTATAATGTGGAGAAAAAAAAATTAGAGGAAAAAGTTACAGAGGTTTAAAAATCGAAAAAACTGTATATTTTTAGCCAATAGCGCGACAGAGGTTTTCTGTGTTTAGCGGAGCGGTGTCAACTTTAAGGCTATACCCTGTGAAATTTAGAGTTTATCGTCTGACCTGTTCGTTGTAGGTTTCTAAATAAACAGAAATACCTAATAAAATCAACATGTATCTTCTTACTGTTTCTTTTGTCTCTTCATTGGTTGTATGGTTTTATTATGTTTTTAACTTGTTATATTAATATATTTGTCTGTATGTGTTTACTTTATGCGTATTTCAGTATTATGTTTACCTGTCCTGTATTTGTGTACATCATTGATATATAAGTGCATGTGGATGTATGTATTCATATTACCTGTCCTCCGTGTGAGATAATCACAGGCTAGCAACAAAATCTTTATCCACTTGTAAATATACAGCATTTGCAAGTGGAGAAAGCTTTTTGTCACATACTAAGGACAGGTAACAACCTAGAAACCCGGGTCTGTGAGTATCACGCAAGGCTAGAGATGGGAGCGATGACCTCCCTTGCGAATGCTATACGGACACATACTGTTATACACACACGCACACATATATATATATATATGCATATATATATATATTATATATATTTACATACGTACTCATACACACATATATATGTGCATATATATATCATATTATATATATTTATATACACACACATACACACATATATATTCGTACATATGTTTGTATGTTTGTATGTATGTATGTTCGTATGTATGTATATGTATTAAGATCTATATTTCCGAGTCTCCTGCACGAATACAGTCATGTATGCATACACGAGAACATACACTCACATGCAAACACCCACACACATACACACACACGCGCGCGCGCATATCGACATATGCTTACACATACATGTAGTATCACAGACCATAAATGCCAAAACTAAAAAAGTATATATATATATATATATATATATATATATATAGAGAGAGAGAGAGAGAGAGAGATGAGAAAGTTGGTTTGTGAAAGCACGTGGTTGAATATATAGAAAATAGTAAAAAGTGAAAAAACAAGCCTTCTGTAGTTTTTTCACTTTTTACTATTTTCTATATATATATATATATATATATATATATATATATCTATATATATATATATACTAATTAAACCAATAAGTTCAGCTAAGCTAATTAAAGAATTAAAGATAGCAAATTAAATGAAATACATGATCAAATACGGAATGCAATAACGTAGACAAAAACCAATGAAATCTTTGATGGTGTGATATTATCTGGCCTTAGCAATTAGTACAGTTTTGCTTATAACAAGGAGCGCAATTATTTTTGTGGCATCCTAAATAGATTGATACAAAACATAAGAAGCGAACATGAATACTATTGATTGTAAGCTCCATATGTACAGTCATCGCAAGCGTTATGAATGTTCAAAGGAATTGGGGGCATGTAGGAAGATAGGTTTTCTATGTGTTCGTATGCGTATGTGTTTATGCGTATAGTGTATAAACATATGCACCACACACACATACACGCACACACACACACATACACATATATTACACACACATACACACATCCGCCGTGCACACACATACATGCATACACGCGTCGCGCACGCACATGTTTATATATATATATATATACATACATACACACACATATATACACACATACACATGAGTGCGCGCACACACACACACACGCACATACGCGCGCAAATGCATATATATTTATATATATATACACACACACATACACACATCCGCCACGCACACATACATGCATATACCTGCGTGCGCACATATGTTTATATATATACATACACACGCACATATCTATATACACATACACATGAGTGCGCGCATACACACATACGTATGGTTATGACAGCTGCACCTCAAGGAACTCGCTTCTCTCAGCATTGGTTGTTGTTCTGAACTTCTCGCATGTAATTGTATACACACTATATATATGCATGTATGCGCGCGCGCTTGTATTGGGTGTGTTTATTACGTATAGAACTATGTAAAGACCCCCTTCGAGCATGAATGACCATAAGATTGCACCTAGAAAGTTACCCTCCGAGGCACAAGTCCGAGCAAGGTTGTTTTATGGAGGACCAGCAGTCACCCATGCACACTAGTTTCCCCTCCCTTTCCATGCCACTGATGTTATCCAAGGGAAAGGCAAAGGCCCATACAGCTTGGCACCAGTGACATCGCAACTCATTTCTACAGCTGAGTTAACTGGAGCAACGTGAAATAGTCTTGCGCAAGAACACAACACACAGCCTGGTACGAGAATTGAACTCACTACCTCATGATTATGATCTCGATGCTCTAACCACTGAGCCATGTTCTAACCACTGAGCCATGCTCTAACCACTGAGCCATGCTCTAACCACTGAGCCATGCTCTACCGCTGAGCTATGCTCTAACCACTTGATTCTCTAACCACTGCGCCATGCGTCTTCACGTACATATAGAATTATAGCGCAATATATACATTGATAACAATAATAAATCTTAGAGCGAGTTATAAACAGTAGCTGCAACACATCGTGACGTATATTTGCCATTTAAATATGGATAACCCCTAAGGGTGGATGCTACTGTAGTTTGTAGCTCCAGGAGGACACCTCCTCCAGCTGGCTACAGTAGCATCCACCCTTAGGGGTTAGCCATATTTAAATGGCGAATATACGAATACATTGATAGTTTGTGACGTATACAAGTTATATCGCCAAATATCTACGTATATATACAAACGCACTTACATGTAAGCAGGGTTATAAGAAGGGTGCTTAACATGTACATCGGTTCGAAGCCTGAAGACCCAAGCATGTGAGCATGACTATTTGCCATTTCCCATTCAAGAAAAAAAACCTTCTAGACCCATAAATTCCTGGAGCGTCAATAGAGTGTTGTTCTGCCATCCCAAATTTCTCTTAGAGGCACTGAATGGTTCTATTTATTTATGAATGTAAGTTTCTGCACAACGGCATACACTAGCCCGCGTATATGCGCGCGCGCACACTCACACACGCATATATATATACACACCACACACACACACAAACACATGTACGAACGCACACACAAACATATGTACGGACGCACACACACATTCATTAATATAAGTGCAATGTATGTCTATATATATATATGTTTATATATATATTTGAGTGCGTTTATCTATGCATGTGTGCGTGTATATATGTATATATATATATATATATATATATATATACACACACCACCATATATATATGTATGTATGTATGTATACACACATACGTACATACGTGTATATGCATTCATAGATTTATATATATATACATATATTTCTTGTACAAATACAAAGACAGAATTTACGTATGCGTGCGAAAGTTTATATAAATCTAACAACATGTGTGTGTCTGTGTGAGAGAATGTGTGTGTGTGTGTATGTGTGTATACGTATATGTACACACACATTTCGTTTGAGTAAATTGGAACACGTGATATGAATACATGAGAAATTCATGCGCTAAATATCATCCGGTTTTTGTTTATATATTTCAGAAATAAGTTTCAATCTGTTTATAGATTGTGTTTCGTGTTATGTTACAGCAAGGTCAATTGAATATGCCTCAAAATTAAATGTAGTTAGCGTATATTATGAATTACTAAATGCTTTAAACCTAACTCGTCCTTCAAAGTCAATAGCAACGCGCAACACAGGACTCGATGTTGTTGATTCGTTTCATGTGCGTAGTGCATATATTTTCAGAAGATATGTGTATGATTCTATAATACAAAAGCACACACACACACACACACACACACACACACACACACACACACACACACACACACACACACACACACACACGCACACACACACACACACACACACACACACACACACGCACGCACACACACAAGCACACTCATACATACATACATGCATACATGCATACATACATACATACATACATACATACATACATACATACATACATAAATACATATATACACACATATATATATATATATGAGCACACGTATATATACATACAAAATATATACGTTTTCACATTATATATATATATATATATTATAATCAAAAATAAGCAACAAGAATGACTCCGGAGTCATTCTTCTTGCTTATTTTTGATTATAATCACCCCGCAAATTTTTATGGGTAACACCATACAAGATTCTGGTGCATCTAAATTAAGTACCATATTCATTTGAATCTAAATTGTTGCTGATATATATAAATATATATATATATTCCTTTATTCTTTTATTTGTTTCAGTCATTTGACTGCGGCCATGCTGGAGCACCACCTTTACTCGAAGAAATCGACCCCAGGACTTATTCTTTGTAAGCTTAGTACTTATTCTATCGTTAACTTTTGCCGAACCGCTAATTTGCAGGGACGTAAACACACCAACATCGGTTGTCAAGCGCATGTGGCGGAACAACAGACACAAACATATACATACATACATACATACATTTCATACATACATACATACATACATCATACATACATACATACATACATACATACATAAACACACACACACACACACACACACTCACACATATATATTCATATATACATAAATGGGAGCGATATTATATGCGCACAGTGATATACGCTCAGATTATATATTTATATTTGTGTATATGTGCATGTTATACATTTATGCACACACACATATATATACACAGACATATATTCACACACACACATACACACATACATATATATATATATGCACATACATGTATTAGATATGTATATACAAATACATATAATATATATATATATACATATTATGCATATATATAGATGAGATATATATATAATATATATATATGATGTATATCTATCTATCCTCTCTCTCTCTCTCTCTCTCTCTCTCTGTATATATATATATATATATATATATATATATATGATATATATATATTAGAATTAGAAATCGAAAGTCTCGGTGTATAGTATTATATATTTGAACCAAAATAATAGAAATGGCTTCTCTGATATTTTTCCACTTTAACAGCTAATAATTTCTAAAATCTAATCATGAAAGTGGAAAAATTATCAAAAGAGCCATTTCTAATCATTTTCTTCATATACACCACATTTACATACATAAATACACACATACATACATACATACATACATAACTTACATACATACATACATATATATATCTATAGATATATTATATATATATATATATATATATATATATCTATATTTATATTACACCACACACATTCACACACACACATACACACATCATATATATATATATGCACATACATGTATATAGATATGTATATACAAATACATATAATATATATATATATACATATTATGCATATATATAGATAGATATATATAATATATATATATGTATGTATATCTATCTATCCCTCTCTCTCTCTCTCTCTCTCTCTCTCTGTATTTAATATATATATATATATATATATATATATATATAATATATTAGAATTAGAAATCGAAAGTCCTTGGTATAGTATTATATATTTGAACAAACATATAGAAAATGGCTTCTCTGATAATTTTTCCACTTTAACAGCTAATAATTTCTAAAATCTAATCATGAAAGTGGAAACAAAATTATCAAAAGAGCCATTCTAATCATTTTCTTCATATACACACATACATACATAATAACACATACATAACATACATACATACATACTTACATACATACATACATATATATATATATATATATATATATATATATATATATGATATAATATATATATATATATATTATATATACACACACACATTCACACACACACACGTATATATATACTATATATATATACATGCATCATACATCTAGAGAATGAGAACTAACATAAAGAGTCTAAGATGAAGTTTAGGTTGTGCATGAATTTTCAAACTAATTTTATAGCTTCCCCCCTCACTCAACACTCCCCCAATTAAGCTGCGGTTCAGTGAACTCATTGCCAACTGGGAATTAAAATGGACTGCAGACTTCGCTCGACAAGAACTTAGCGCGAAATTGCAATAGTGATAGCATCTAATATGAATACCAATTACAGATATGTATTTTGTAGGAGATGGTGTGAAAATATTCTATATAATCCTGTTCCTTATGTTATCACTGCATGAAGGTGGCGAGGTGGCCGTATCTTTAGGGCTTCAAAAAAAAATCATATTTAATATCATTTCTTTATATTCCGAGTTCAAATGAGGCTTAGTCGACTGTGCCTTTCATCATTTTTGCTTAGCGGTAGTTCATCTGCTTAACGTTCTGGGTTCAAATTCCGCCGTGGTCGCCTTTGCCTTTCATCCTTTCAGGGTCGATAAATAAAGTGCCAGTTACTCACTGGGGTCGATGTAATCGACTTAATCCGTTTGTCTGTCCTTTTTGTTCCCTGTATGTTTAGCCCCTTGTGGGCAATAAAGAAATAAGAAACGTTAGCACGCCGGTCGAAATGCTTAGCGGCATTTCGTCCATCTTTACGTTCTAAGTTCAAATTCTGCCGAGGTCGACTTTGCCTTTCATCCTTTCGGGGTCGATAATTAAGTACCAGCTGTGTACTGGGGTAGATCTAATCGTCTGGTTCCCTCCCCAAAACTTTCGGGCCTTGTGCCTTGAGTAGAAAAGAATATAAGCACCTCCTTCTTCTAGATGTCCGAACACTTTATCATCTTTAAAAGGAAATACACATTATATTACGGATTACTTCTTACACTGTATAAAAAAATATGGTGTGATGGTTACAACTTGAGTATCAATGATCATTGATATGCTCGATCACATCTGAGCTGATAGAAAACTACAAGTGCAATGCGTATTTTAGGAACTTTGGTTGGAAGAAATGGATAGTGAAGTATTATGGCGTTTTTAAATATTATGTATCTAACAAGAAGAAAAAAAAAGCACTTTTAGCTTACAAAAACGAGATGTCACAAATCTGGTGTATGAAAGTATCATTCTTTGCTATGATTTACCGTTTCTGCCAACTCTATCATCTTTCTGGCACTACCAATAATTTACAAGAAAAATCTCAGAAACTGCCGACAAATCCCCAAAGTAAAAAACAAAAAAAAAAAAAAAAAAAACATTAAAAACAATAACAACATCAAGTAACAGTAACGCTGTTAAAATGCAACAAAGGTATTGGAAACTTGCTGAAGTAAACACAACAACAACAACAACAATAACAACAACTACGACGACGATCACGACGACAGCAGCAACAACAGCAGGAATATTGGCATTATCAGCCATAGCGAAACAAAAAGTAACAACATATTCTCATAACATACTTGATATTTAGAAATGGTAACGAGCAGTTGGCGAGTTTCTTTAGTGAAATCTAACTACATACTCTTCGGAACCACCCAATTGAGATACAGTTAATTGAGCAGAACATGAAACTATATTCGGCCGAGCAAGTATCAGCAATATTTTATGTTTATGCAACAACGGCAACGATGATACAATATATAAGGCCCTAGAAACTTTTCTTTCTCAGATCTTTTCAAATCTCTCTCTCATTCTCTCTCTCTAACTCCCCCCCCTCTCTCTCTCTATCTATCTATCTATCTGTCTGTATGGTTGTCTGTGTGTCTGTCTAATCAGAATAACAGAATGACTAGAGCATCGATTCTTTGCTATAGTTTCGATTTTTTTGTGGTCCGAGTTCAAATTTGTGAAAGTCGACTGTACCATTCATGCTTACAGTTACATAACAGTTCTAATCCGGAGCAGTAGATTGACTAAACGGTTAGAAGAATTGAGGATGAATGCTTTGCCATATCTGTCTCGGATTTTTACGTTCTCTCATCAAAGTTTGTGACGAAGTTGGTGCCAAGCTGTATCGGTTAAAGTCGGCGCCCTTTCACTTGGAAAAACAGCGAAGGAACTTGCGTGCTGCAGCAACTACCTGTCTTCCCAACAAAACTACAGCACATGCCTAGATATGTTGTGTGGGTTTCGGCATCCGGTGGCTGGTCTGCTTCTTTTTTATAGACGCAGGCGTGGCAGTGTGGTAAGAAGCTTGCTTCCCAACCACATGGTTCCGGGTTCAGTCCCACTGCGTAGTACCTTGGGCAAGTGTCTTCTAATATAGCCTCAGGCTGACCAAAACCTTGTGAGTGGATTTGGTAGGCGGAAACTGAAAAAAGCCCGTCGTATAAGCCCGTCGTGAGCCACTCCTTAGCTTTTAAAGCATGTCTCTAGAACCTGCTTCAAGTTGATTATTGAAGCCACTTCTGCTTCCATAATCAGCAATGACTTGGTCAGCGAATCTTCTGCAAAGGTCAACAATCAACAGTTAGAGGAGCTGTTACGGATCACACTATCCCAAAGTGTGTACGTTCTTGTCTGGCCGGAAGTTTCCATACATGGAAACTGGTATTCCCATTGAAATCCGAACATGACTCGTTGGTCGGAGCACCATCAGATAATCCCAAATGAATGTCACCGCAAGTACAGGTAGATGAAAGATGCATCGTCAACATTAGTCTACCGAGGTCCTACACTTACCCCCACCTTTTCCACAAAAATCTCAATGTGTGTCCCTGCGTTTTTGTAGGAAATCGTTTTTTATACCTTTCGTTCTTTACAGGCTTACCATACTACTTACTCGTCTTATTCAACACTTTCGTACTTTTGCATATATACATACACACACAAATACGTACGTACATACATACATACACACACGCATATGGTTCAAATATACCAAAAACAAAGAAAAAGAAGACTGAGACAGGTGAGGGAACAGCAAAAAGGTGTCCTAGTTTGACGCTTATATACATATACATACATACATACATACATACATACATAATATACATACATATATATATATATATATATATATATATATATATATATATATATTATATATATATATATATATATGTATATATATATATATATATATATATATATATATATATATATATATCTGCTGTTTTATATACCTACACGTATATATATATATATACATATATCTTTCTATGTATACCGAAGTATGCGTGTGTGTGTGTGTGTGTGGTGTGTGTGTGTGTTTGTACAGGTATTCTACATTGTTACATTGATTACTTTCTCTGAAATGGGTTCATATTAGCGAGGTAAACTCATCAAGAAGTTTTTCATCATCTTTGATGGCAGTAGAGACGGCTGATATATACCTTTATGTAACACTTAGATGGAGCCTTTTTTTTTCCTCCACAAATTTTTTCTCGTTTATTTTTTATTTAGATGTTGTTTACTTTTATGTCTTTTATGTTGTTACCAAATAACCAAAAATATAAATAAGCAGAAAATGCCATTTCACGTTTCACTTAAACTCTCACATAGACATAGTTTAGATATATTGAGACATGTAAAGCATTTAACAGACTTAATGTTTGTTTCAAATTTTCGTGCATATATTTTAAAGAGAGTGCTCCAGCTAAGCCAAACTAAAAAAAGAACATAAATACATACATATATACATATAGTGTGTATATATATATATATATATATTATCTATATATATATATATATATAATATATATTACCGTGATTACCGTAACCGACAAGACTATCAGATGCGGCTACACATCGCTGGTCACAATGCGCTTCGCATTGTTTTAAGCCTTCAAAAGACGCCACCCGCTTGGCTAAGCGAGCAGGCCAAACAGAGAAAGATGAGAGAAGGTTTGTCGAAAGAGTAGAGCAGGGATCGCAACCACGCCCTGCCGGAGCCTCCGTGGAGCTTTAGGTTGTTTTCGCTCAATAAACACTCACAACAGCCGGTCTGGGTATCGAAACCGCGAGTCGGCTGCCCTAACCACTGCTTGCGCCTCCACCACACACCACACACACACCACACACATATATATATATATATAGTATGCGAGTGACAAACCTAATAGAAGGGCACTAAATTTATTTGGAGTTACATGTATGGATCAAACAGTTTGATCCAAGTTCGTGGTACTCTTGCGTTTCAAGCGTGATGCTAGTCGTGACTGATAGCATCACACTTGAACCTCAAGAGTAACCAATGTATTTGAATCAAAGTGTTGATATATATATATTATATATATATTATATATATATATATATATATATATGTCATATACGCATACATACTTACATACATACACAACACATACATATACTCTATATATATATATATATAATATTATATTATATAATATATCCATTACTTGCAATATATATTATTATTATGATATATTTTAGAAAGTTTCTTTCTTATATAAACTACGTAATTTTTAATTATTAATCTTTAATTTTTAGTAATGATTATTATAAATAATTTAAGTAATCTAAATTATAATATTATTTATTATTTGACTAGAGATAATGTAGAATTCTTAATATATTATTTTGCAAATTACCAATTGAGAAATAGCGTATAGTTATTATAAAAACGTGTATTTTTATGAAAGAATGAAAGGGATATTTCTTATTTAGCCAGGATATTTTTTGAACAGTTTACTTTCTAATTTTCGTTTCTGGTATAAAAAAACTAATACACTAAAATATATTTAGATTAGAATACTCTATAGCATACAAATATATTTTAAGGCCGTTATATTAGTTTATTTTTTATTTCTTTATTTTTGCTTTCGTTTTTCAATTAATAACGCTCATGCTTATAAACAAATACATTTAAATTAAGTCTTATTGGATATTTGAATCCTAATATACATAAGAAATTAGACTGAGATTCTTGATCAAAAAACAATGAATTTTTATTATGGCCAAGAATTGAAATACTTGTATGTGATTTATATTTAATATTTATTAATTATCATATTGTATTATACTCTATTATTATAAGAATATAATATAATAGACTATTATGCTAATAAATTTTAATTTTTGAATTGCCAATTGTTATACACCTCCATTTTCAATTCATTTTTACATGTATATATATATCTATATTATATATATAGAATATATATATATATATATATATATACATATACATGGTGGCTGCCCCCTCGTTATCGAGTATGGCCATTGCACGAAGCTTAATCAATGTTGTTATCGTGCAATGCCTGTGCAAAGTGATTTTTTTAAAGTGAAGAAAGGCTGTGCACTGAGTCAATCCCACTCACTAAGCAACAGCAGCCATAATCCGAAAAGAAGGACAAGTCAACATCATCGGTAACCACTGAGCCCCAGGTTTTATGTCGGAGTTATCCCAGTTACCCGAGTTACCTTCTCCTAGAAGGATGCCCTAACAAAGGCTAGAAGTCCTTCACTCCCAATGGTTTAACCGCGTGATCGGGTATTCAGTCCGATTATTTATATGTCCCCGCGCATGATACAACCTTAAGACATTTATTGGATGGCCGTTGACTCTCAAGAGTTCCTCCGCCCTTTGACGGGTTTTTTTCATCCGGCAGTGTGTCCAATAAACACCCTCCTCACCAAGCAAGCTTGGTGGGATTGCCGGTTTAGTCGCCGACGACACGACCATGCAACAGGTTGTACTGGGTTACATGTTGCCAGTATATATATATATATATATATAGAGAGAGAGAGAGAGAGAGAGAGAGGAGAGAAGAGATAATAGATAGATAGATAGATAGATAGATAGATAGATAGATAGATAGATAGATAGATAGATAGATAGATAGATAGATATAGATACAGATATGCATATATATATATTCACAATGAGGATATTTAAACTACTTATAGGGATAGTTTTATCCAAGGAACCTGTTTAATATATATTTTGAAGAGCATTTCTGCAATAAATGTATTATAAAACCTTTTCTTTTACTAATACACATACACACTTACGCACTAATAAAAGCAATTTAAGCAGTATGGACCTATAAACGCACATACACTCTCACTTATGCATAAACGAATGACATTCATACTCTATTGAATAACCTTATGCCGACACACATACACACATACGTATACATAAATTAACTTAGGCGGTAAACATACGTATATACACACGAGCGCATATATAAACACACGAACATATAGTCACACATAAACTAAAATGGACCATGGGTATCCATGTTTTGTAAAGAAAACTTTTATTTCATTTTTATTTTATTTTATTTATTAATATATTTCATTATTTTCATTATTTATTATTTATCTTTAATTTTTCCTTTACTTTTATTCTTATATTCATTATCATTATTATTAATGTATTTAAATAAAAATAAAGATATTAACCGTCGCGCGCGCGCACACACACACAATAAACACGCTTCCATCTGTTTACTCTGTTGGAGTATTTTAAGTGATCAAAATGTAAACTCTGTAATGTCCATTTTGCCCTGAAGATCTTCCACCCAGGGTACTCAAAATGCAAATTTATCTTATTATATGTCTTGTAGTTTAAATTGTGTGTGAAGTGAAACAATTGTAGGCAATGTTAATTAATTAATAAATTAATTTGTTTCCATTGAATCTCCCCCTTTTCAAACTTATTAATAATATATATGTGTGTAAGTGGATTTGTGTGTGTGTTGAATAAAATCAGACAACAAAGCCAAGGCAGTGTGAAATTTCTAGGAAGTTTATTAAGAGAAAGGTAGTCTTACAGCTATTTCAGGGATCTAAAGAATATTCCATTATCAGAGACGATATGAGAGAGTAAATAGAAGGAAATAGTAGAGTTCAGTATAAGAAGTTATTTTAGAAAGGGAGAGATATAGGAAGTATAAAGCGAAATATGAGAATAAATATAAAAAATATATGTGGATGTTACAGTTGAGAGACATATTCTCCTTTATACTTCCTATATGTCTCCCTTTCCAAAATAACTTCTTATATTGAACCTTACTATCTCCTATTTAACTCTCTCGTGTCGTCTCTGATAATGGGATATCCTTTATCTCCTGGAAACAGATGTAAAACTACCTTTCTCTTTATAAATATCCTAGAAATTTCACACTGTGTTGGTTTTGTTGTCTCATTATATTCAACATATACACGCTCACACCCGACCCACGTTAGACTCCTTACACATACTGTTATTACTATTATCGAACCGGGATTGTCAAGCGATGGGGGGGGGCAAACACTGACACACAAACACATCCAGACAGACGATACAAAGAAAACAAGGACGGGTCATTCGGAGTTTTCTATCCTCAGTCGAGTTCCAGATTATCTTTGCAATTTCGGGTTGTTGTCCCTTTTTTGTATCACCTAAATGTCTTGATGTTTTGCGTTCTTTCCCATTTTGTATTTCACATATATATATATATATATATATATATATATATATATATATATATATATATATCTATATATATATATATATATGAGTACCTCATTTCTTCTAATATAAAAACCTGTACATAATCTCCAAACCTTCCAATACATATATATATACAGGGCTGGCCAAATGTCACCTGACAGTAAATCAAAACCATTTAATTCCAAGATTAAAGTAAAAAGTTATTTTATGAGACCAATATTTGGAAAAAACAGTGATTTTAACTCACAGCATTCAATATTAAACATCATTATTGGAATTAATAATGAAATTGAATATTAAGTATTTCTGGAATACATACATACTACATACATACATACATACATACATACATACATACATCATACATTCATACATATATATATATATATATACTATATATATATATATATATATATATATAATATATAGATATATATCATTCTCCTTGAAATAGCTGAAGGATTCAAAGC
>NC_042998.1:55350726-55356773 GCF_006345805.1 Octopus sinensis | reverse complement strand
TGTGTGTGTGTTGTGTGTGTGTGTGTGTGTGTGTGTTGTGGTGTGTGTGTGTTTGTCTGTGTTGTCACCCCAACATCGCTTGACAACCGATGCTGGTATGTTTACGTCCCCGTAACTTAGCAGTTCGGCAAATGAGACCGATAGAATAAGTACTAGGCTTACAAAGATTAAGTCCCGGGGTCGATGTGCTTGACTAAAGGCGGTGCTCCAGCATGGCCACAGTCAAATGATTGAAACAAGTAAAAGAGTAAGAGTAAAGAGTAACTTGATGTTAGACGGCGAGCAGGAAAAATCATTAGCTTAACGGCATTTCGTCCGTCATTACGGTCTGAATTCAAATTCCTCCGAGGTTGATTTTGTTTTTCATCCTTCGGGGTCGATAAAATAAGTAGCCGTTGTCTACTGGAATCGATGTAATTGCCTTCCCCCTTTCCTTCAAAAACTGCTGGCCCTGAGCCAAAATTTGAAATCATTGTAATTTGACATAAGGCGGCGAGCTGGTAGAACCGTTAGCACGTCGGAAAAAATGCTTTGTGGTATTGAGTCCTTTATGTTCTGAGTTCAGGTTCCGCCGAGTCGATTTTTGCCTTTCATCCTTTTGGGGTCGATAAATTAAGTACTAGTGAAGTCGATGTAATCGACAAGCTCCCCTCTGCAAAAATTTCAGCTCCCCTCTCCAAAAATGGAAAGAAATACGTGTGTGTGTGTGTGTGTGTGTGTGTGTGTGGTTCATTTATATGTATGTGTGCGTATGTGCAGGAACATTTGTTCGTTTGCGGTTGCGCTCGTCGTTTATCATTTGACAGCTGGTGCTGGTTTATTTAGGCCCATAAATTAGTGGTCCAGCAAATAAGACTGACAGAAGGTGTTCCAGACTTAAAAAAAGAAGAATCTAAACATTGTGGTTGATTTGATTGACTTAACCCTCCAAGGCGACTGAAACAAATAAAAGAATAAAAGTTTATGAAATTACATTGGACATTATTGGTATAATTATTTTAAATGAACGAAAATGGAAGAATATTCACGCAGAATATTATTATTTCACTCTAGAAACATAGTTATATCTCCGAGAGATGAAGAGTTGAATTTGTCTTTGTACAGAATCTGATGAGCTGTCCATAAAGCTGCGGTTTTCGTGGATGCGAAACAATTGGTCTTGAACTTTAATGCTTACACGCACACACCACACACACACACACACACAGACACAGACACACACACATATATATATATATATATGTTATATATATATATACATACATTATATATACTATATATACATATATATATATAAACATATATATACATCTATAGATATATATAATATATAATATATAATATATTATGTGTGTGTGTGTGTGTATATACATATATATATAATATATACATACATACATATGTGTGTGCATGTGTGTGTGTTGTGAGCGTGTGTTATGGTAGGAACTTTTCCAAATGTTCTGGCACCCACGCATCTCCACTTTCTTTTCCAATAAAGGTTTTTCAACAATGTATGACACGCTTAACTTTAGGTATACATTGTCATTTTCAACTATGTGTAAGAAAAATATATAATCACAATAAAATATAAATAAAAAGGGCGGGCTTCTTTTTTATCAAGCAATTGTTAGTTCTTTTAGAGAAAGACTTCCGGTTAATGATATATAGCTAGCTATAATGTTATTTAGCCGTATGCGATATTTAAACTAGAAGACAGATGACAGATGGCTTCTAGTGTCAACAATACTTGATGTTGTACGTTTCTGTGGTTCACAGAAAATGATGGATCTGTAAAACTATTTTGGCATACACCAACTGGAGAAACTCTTCCATTTCCACTAACATCGTTCTGTACGAAGCTGGCCGAACAGATAAAATGAATATCGCTGGTTTTTCTTTCGAATTTTGGGTTTTCTGTTTATTCTGATGCAGGTGTAGTAACATTTTGATTCAACCAGACATTTTGTAATAGATTGCACAAGTTTTAATGCGCTCTGAACATGATTTTGTTATTGAGTTAATAATAGGGTTGTGTTAGGAGAACGAACACTGTATGAAGTTGATAGATTCTAAAACAAACATACATTTTCGATAGCTTCTTTCACAGTAGCGGAACAGTGTCCATGATCTTTCCAAGCCCTCAAAGGCTGATACGATTAACAATACGGCTGATGCTCAGCTAAAGTATCTTCACGACAATCTCTGCAGGAATAAACATAAGCAGATCTGTTTCAAGTGTTTGCAACAGAGCTACCTCGGATAAAAGTAACAAAGAATCTGTTACTCTACTTGTTTACCCCAAGTCAGCTCAGATTGAGCAAATTTGTGGTGAGGGGTGATCAAGCCTTGATCATTCCACCCAATCTGTATATTCCGCCTACGTAAGAATTACATTCTCAGGTAATCTTAAGATGGTAGGATGTGATTTGTTAAAGATATATCTGATATTGCAACAATATCAGCAACAACAACAGCTTCAACAACATACTATAGATGAAAACATTTGCTCAAGGTGCCATGGAGAGAGACTGAACTCAAAGCTGCATGTTTATGAAGCAAGCCTCTTAACCACACAGCCACGTCTGTATATTAATCAAATAAATATGTGCATGTATTATTTTGCCGGACTCCAACTGTTATGTAGTCGTGGTTAGTCAATAAACACATCCTCGCTTCTTTTCTACACAATTGTCACGTGATCTAGCCATTAAGACGTAAACTTCTGCCCCACTCCGAAAAATTTAGAAATCACTAAAGATATTTCAAGCTATATATTACGATATTTTGTCATTCATATTTATTATTCTTTATATATATATATTTATAATTTATATATATTTTTGCTGGTTGCATATACGTTTTATGGAATGTGCCATTATAGATAGGTCCTACGGCGCTAAAATAATGGTACAACTTAATTAGTTTATAAATTGTATATACACATATATATACTATTATATATATAATATATATATACATATATAATATATATATTATATATATATATAATAATACATACGTATATATATATACGTATATATATATATAATATATTATATATATATTATATATATATATATATAATATATATAATTATATAATATATACAATGTATGTATGTGCTTGCGTGTTTGTGTACGCATGTATTTATGTGTATATATGTGTGTGTATGCGTGTATGCATATTTATATATATATTATTTATTAACGGTTTTTGTTATTTATATTGATTGTTCTCGTCTGCTTTTTATTTAACTGTTCATTTTCTCTTTTGGCTTAACATAGCTCAGCATCATCGTCATCGCCTTCGTCTTCTTCTTCTTCTTCTTCTTCTTTTCTTCTTCTTCTTCTTCTTCTCTTCTTCTTCTTCTTCTTCTTCTCTTTGCTCCTCTTCTTCATCTTCCGCACTTACGCTCGCCCTCCGATTATTATTATTATATGCTATTATTGATGTTGTTGCTGTTGATGTTGTTTTACTTTTTACACGCCTTCATGAAATCATCATATCGCATCATATCATATTTTTGTATTATAGCGTCCTGTACCGTCCTTGATCTGTTTGTAAGCCCCTAGTGGGTAATAAAGAAATCATCATCATCATCATCATCATCATCTTCATCACCATCAATATTATCATTATTATTATATTTTTATTATTATTATTATTATTATTATTATTATTATTATTATTATTATTATTATTATTATCATTATTATTATTATTATTATTATTATTATTATTATTATTATTCATGGTGATAATGGTAATAGTGATTTTTTTTTCTTAATATCGTTGCTGCGGTTGCCATCATCTTTATCTACCTTCTCCTGTCCTTCTCTGATCCACTTCATCATCATAATCATAGTCACCACACCACCACCACCACCACCACCACCACCCTCATCATCATCATCATCATCATCATCATCATCATCATCATCATCATCATCGTCGTCGTCGTCGTCATCATCACTACCATCGCCGCCACCACCACCATATCACCATCAAAATTATCGTCGTCAATTTCCCCAGGAATTTTTTTCTGTTTTTTTTTTTTTTTTTTTGGCTTTTTCAAAAATTTCTCCCAGAAGCCGGGAAATTTCTTGCATTGTTTGACAAACAGGAAATTGCATGACCCATTAAAGTACGTGTCTAAAGAAAAATGCACCTTTAATGCTGTTTCAATATCCTCTCGGCATACAATTTAGGATTCTGCAATATTTCGAATTTATAGTCGGCAAATGAAATCGTTGTATTTATCAATATCATTAACTTACTTAAAACTTAGACATAATTTAGTTTTGCAATAATTTTGGTAGAGCAGAAATTATTTGTGTCCAGTAGAAATATAATTTTTTCTAAATGTATGGATTTTGTTTTTTCGTTAAATTCTGAATATTTCTTATGCATTCATTCATTTCTGTGCATTTAGAAAAAAACGCGTTCATTAATGGTGATGCATTTTCTTTTAATCAACATTTTACAAGGAAGTTTGTTCTTTAATTGCTTAGATATTATTAAGAGATGGAGTGGCTGTGTGGTAAGTAGCTTGCTAACCAACCACATGGTACCGGGTTCAGTCCCACTGCGTGGCATCTTGGGCAAGTGTGTTTCTGCTATAGCCCGGGGCCGACCAATGCCTTGTGAGTGGATTTGGTAGACGGAAACTGAAGAAGCCTGTCGTATATATGTATATATATATGTGTGTGTGTGTGTTGTGTGTCTGTGTTTGTCCCCCTAGCATTGCTTGACAACCGATGCTGGTGTGTTTACGTCCCCGTCACTTAGCGGTCGGCAAAAGAGACCGATAGAATAAGTACTGGGCTTACAAAGAATAAGTCCCGGGTCAATTTGCTCGACGACTAAAGGCGGTGCTCCAGCATGGCCGCAGTAAAAACTGAAACAAGTAAAAGAGTAAAAAGAGTATACCGCCTCATGAGAAATGTCTTGTCATTATTTTCGCATGAAGGCAGCGAGCTGGCAGAATTGTTAGCGCGCCGAGCAAAAAGCTTAGAGGCATTTCGTCCGTCTTTAAGTTCTGAGTTCAAATTCTATCGAGGTCGACTTTGCCTTTCATCCTTACGGGGTCGTTAAATTAAGTACTAGTGAAACATTGGGGTCGATGCAATCGGCTTAACTCCCTCCCAGATATTGCTGGCCTTGTGCCGAAATTTGAAATTATTATTATTGGTTGCGCGAAGGCGGCTAACTGACTGAATCGTTTGCACGCCGGGCAAAATGTTTAACGGCATTTCGTCCGTTTTTACGTTCTGAGTTCAAATACTGCCGAGGTTGACTTTGACATTCATCCTTTCGGGGTCGATAAAATAAGTACCAGTTGAACACCGGGGTCGATGTAATCAACTTCCCTCCTCCCCCGAAAAAATCATTAATTTAGGCTGCAAGATAGAGAGAGGGGAAGAGAGAGACAGAGAAAGAAATAAAGAAAGAGAGCCATTTTGTTATAAGTTTAGAGTATCTGAGGATACACTATATAAAATCAAATATATGCGCCCTTTTAAAGTCTAGCCAGGCTCATGGGCCCGTTTCCGGTTTCTATGGCGTATGTGTTCCCCAGGTGGACTGGACGCCAGTCCATCGCAGCGTTACCCATTTTTGCCAGCTGAGTGGACTGGAGCAATGTGAAATGAAGTGTTTTGCTCAAGAACACAACGCGTCGCCCGATCCACTCTCCACAAAGAACAAACCCGCCACACACAATACAGACAGATACAAGTTAGTGAACACATAGAAAGGTGTCCTAGGAATCTTAATCTTAATTTTCTGATTTTCCCCTTCTATCAATGTTAACAGAACACCTCAGTACAACAAAGAATGAATAAAGAGGCAAACATCTTCCACAACTCAATATGAACACAAAACATAATACAGAACACTACTAACCTTTCAATTAATATCACTAACCCCCATACATCCCGTACACCAATCACATTACAGATCTATATCTACCTTAATTGCACCAAATCCAGAATTACTTACCTCCCTTACACACAATCGTTTTACTCAGGAACTAGTAGACCTGACAC
>NC_042998.1:55338226-55343226 GCF_006345805.1 Octopus sinensis | reverse complement strand
GTAGTAGGCGGTGGTTTACCGAGTCAAAAGCTTTGGCAAAGTCCAATAAAACGATGTCAACAGCATCACTATCATCGAGGATGCGCGTCACCAATTCTTCCATTACTAGTAAGTTGGTCAAGCATGATCTCTTCGGCACGAAGCCGTTTTGGGAATCAGTGATCGAGGCTGTGCTTAGGAGGTGGAGCTCATACTTTTCTTAAGGATGGTTTTGAACATCTTGCTGATTATTGATGTAAGGGAAACCGGTCGGTAGTTAAGCGGGTCTTCGCGGCTCCTTTCTTGAAAATTGGGCAGATTATCGCTGTTCTCCAGTCTGCAGGTATAACACCCGTCGCCAATGACATATTGAATAGTCGTGTTTAAGGGCTCGCAGATGACCGAGCCAACGCTTTGATAACCCGTGGGTGTATGCCGTCAGGGCCGTGACCCTTGTTGACATCGAGGCCTTGAATAACACGTTTGACTTGGTCCGCGTGATGATCAATCGAAGCATTGGAGGTACCGATCTATCAAATGGAGGGAGTTCACGACCATCATCTTGTTTGAAAATAGTTGAGAAAGCCTCGGCAAATAATTGACTCTGTTGATAAGGGTCCTCAATCGATACGCCTGTTGAGTCTACCAACGTTGCAATCTGGTTGTTCAAGCGGAATTCCGCTGGACATGGGCAAAGACGGTTTTTGGATTGCTACTGGCATTTGCCGCGATTTTGTATTCATAACTGAAGCGTTCTTTCTTTTCAATTTTCACGGCTCGGTCTCGTTGAGTTTTGTACACCTCAAAAGCTGCAGTCGAATCCCGATTTTTGAATTCAGCCCAAGCAATATCTCTGAGTCGACGTTCTCGTTTACCTTCTTCGTCACCCAGGGCTTGTGTTTTTTCCTCTTGGGAAGTCCAACGGAACTGCCTGGTCAGTCAAACAGATTACATATGCTTTGAGGGATGACCATAGTTCGTCAACTGAGGACAACGTCATCAGGGAACGCCAGTCCAGAAGCGCGGAAGCCTCGGTTAGAATTTCAAGATTAATTGCAGAGAAGACTCTACGTGGCAGCGAAGTAATCGTGGGCGTGGAAAAAGTTGTGTGCATGTATGTATGTATGTATGTATGTATGTATGTATGTATGTACGTACGTATTCTTTTATTCTTTTATTTGTTCCAGTCTTTTCACTGCGGTCATACTGGAGCACCACCTTGGTTGAAGAAATCAATCCGAGAACTTATTCTATGAAAGCCTAGTATTTAGTTTGTCGGTTTTTTGTCACCGAACCGCTAATTTACGGTGACATACACAAACCAGCATCAGTTGTCAAGCGATGGTGTGGACACACACACACACACACACACACACACACACACACACACACACACTTATATACATAGTAGCAAATGCACCCGTCCTTTGGACGGTTTAATTTGCTTTGGTAGTATTTTTTCCACTTTGTTCCAGGTGCCACCTGAGCTCAGCAAGCCATTTGTTCAGTGGTATATCCCATGAAGTAAATTTGAGGGAATCGGTGTTCAGTGGTGTTGACAGGAAGAATAGAACCTATCCAATGATAAGTTTGGCCCTGAATTTTAAACGTTGGCATACAGGAGTCTTCATGAATGGGCTTGTGACTGAAACTTGTCATCTGGAAGGCAGGGTTATAAGCGCGAATTTTCTGTATAAATTGATGCGAATCAGGGTGTTGACCAAAGAGTAAAGAGGGAAAAGGCTGGGTAGTGTTTTGCAGGTCAGGCAAGCGAACTTTTCCATTTGAGCAGCATAGGCCACTGGATTCTCTAACCCACTTGAAGGCCTTACAAATGGACATATTATAGAGTAGCGTAATCCTCGGCAGGAGCATAGCTGAGCTCTTTCGACACCCATCGACTTACTCGATGGCTTCCAATAGCCATGGGCAAGAGCCTCCCGGTGAACATTAGACTGAAGTCTCATCATCCGATAGTTATTGTCATCTGCCAACCTTGCAACAGATTGGATGCAGCGATGCGTGCCCGACGGATAGCACTCACTTCTGAGGCTTCTTCAGCCCTCGTAGCAGTAGCGTATGCAGCGTTGCGTGCCCAACGGATAGCACACTATTGTGGGGGCCTTGCGTCAGTAGCACGCACTCTAAATGTTGCACGCTGCTCTAGGTAAGTTGCAGCTCTAGCAGCGGCAGCTCTTTTTAACAGTCTACAGGACCTCTGGTCCTCAGTTTCTTTAGTCTGCCAGCACTGCTGCCTTGCCACTGCAGAAGACTTTCTGCCAATGCGTGCTCTGTTTTTAGGTGGCATGCTTGTATTATCTGAAGAGGAAAATGGGTTTTAGTGTACCAATCGATTATCAATTCTATTATTAGGTAGCAAAAGCCCTTTTATTCTGTCTTCCCACATAGCTTGCGCATAAAGTAACAGCGAATGCCGCATAAAGTAAAATTGGTATGGAGCTTTCTGAAAGATACGAATAGCTTTCGCTAGTGGTAGCAAAACTCTTATTTAAAGGTTGATTCTTTGGGACGAATCATATGTGATTGTTTTAAAAAGGCTAGAACCTCAATACTAAAGCGTATTTGAAACAATGGACAACAGTCGAAATATCATAATGGATAGATAAATGAAAGAATGCACTGGTAGGTAAACAAATGTATTAGCAAATAGATGAGAGGAAATGGAACATCACCTTTCATGTAACTCAGAATAGGTAAAGGTAAGCTTGTCAAAGTTTAATGCAGCTTAAATATGGAGATTAAGATTGTTTGGTATTGGATATTCATCGCATACAGTGTTCCTAGTCAATTTAATAACAGTTAAAAATATTCTTTAATGCCAATATACGATGATTTAAATTTAAAAAGTATGGAAGACACTACATGCAAAAAAAACTATGTATATGCAACGAATTTGAAAACTCTTTTAAATTAACATAAACATTTATTTATATGAAAGAAAATTATCGGAGACATAATACGTGTCGTGCTAAAAATAACAGCTAAATTAAAGGATTTCGATAAATCTTTTAAATTAACATAAACATTTATTTACATAAAAACGAAACGACAGCTTCCAAATCCTGTTTCCTGACTGGGTCACTGCGCAGGTTGACAGTCGAAGTAAATATATAGACAAAATCCTTTCACAGTTCTATATTTAAGAGATGAGGAATTATGTACATTATTTACATTATTTACATTTGACGAATATTTTTCCTCATCTTGTTTGTTGTTAACACAACGTTTCGGCTGATATACCCTCCAGCCTTCATCAGGTGTCTCGGGGAAATTTCGAACCTGGGTTCTCATTCCTAAGGTGTTTTTCGATGTTATACTACTACTACTACTACTACTACTACTACTACTACTACTACTACTACTACTATTATTATATTATTATTATTATTATTATTATATTATTATTATTATTATTATTATTATTATATTATTCAGGTTACGCTTGGAATCGAACTCGGCATATGGCGTTGTGGTTAAGAGCGCGGGCTACTAACCCCAAGATTCCGAGTTCGATTCCAAGCAGTGACCTGAATAATAACAATAATGATAATAATAATAATAATAATAATAATAATAATAATAATAATAATAATAATAATAATAATAATAATAATAATAAAAATAACATCAAAAATACTTTAGGAATGAGAACCCAGGTTCGAAATTTCCCCAAGATACCTGATGAAGGCTGGAGAGTATATCAGCCGAAACGTTGTGTTAACAAACAAGATGAGGACAAATATCCGTCAAATGTAAATAATGTAAATAATGTACATAATTCCTCATCTCTTAAATACAGAACTTTTAGCGTAGTAGTCAATTAAATTTCAATGGATTATAACGGGGAGTACTTTGAAAATTCAAGGTATAGTCAATAAGCACAAAATATGCTTCACAGGGTGTATTATGATAATAATTAAGATGAGGGAAAGAGAAGTTAAGATTAATGTTGCAATCGTTTCCTGTAAAAAAGTATATTTTATTCTATACTACAATATATGTAATATACATATATATATTTATGTGTGCGTGTGTGTGTGGTCTCAGATCAGCCCTAATCTGGCATACATATACTCATCGAGCCATAGCCATACATTTTCTATTGAGATAGTGTATCTAGGATTACATTAATCAATGTAACCATCTCTTTCTAAGGCAGTAAGATATGACTCGAAGGAAATGTGGATGCAAATTCTAGCAAAGCTGAACGTTCACATTGTGTCTCCATTGTTGACTCAGTATTTGTTCGTAGTGGTGGTATTGTGGTCGCAATGAAGACACTTATGTCTGCTTGTTTTTGTATTTTCTGACACGGCAATTCATTCTGTTTTATAAACTTTATTCCCCGCTTTATTTTGGTATTCATTTTATGTTTATTTACCTTGTGCATTAATCAATGATGGTTCTCTCTATGTGATACAGTCAATATTTTAGATTATATTTAAACGTTATTGTTTTTAAAATATTTTATCGGTGGTATATCAAGTTATTATTAACGAAAAGTATAAAGGCGGCGAGCTGGCAGAAACATTAGCTCGCCGCGTGAAATGCTTAGCAGTATTTCGTCTGCCGTTACGTTCTGAGTTCAAATTCCGCCCGAGGTCGACTTTGCCTTTCATCTTTTCGGAGTCGATAAATTAAGTACCAGTTACGCACTGGGGTCAATATAATCGACTTAATCTGTTTGTCTGTCCTTGTTTGTCCTCTCTGTGTTTAGCTCCTTGTGGGTAGTATTTTGTCTGCCGCTACGTTCTCAGTTCAAATTCCGCCGAGGTCGACTTTGCCTTCCAGCCTTTCGGGGTCGATAAAATAAATACCAGTTGAGTGCCGAGGTCGATGATATCGACTTATTTCCCCTCCAAGATCGCTGGCCTAGTGCCAAAATTTGAAATATTTATTAATGGAAAGAAGAAGAAGGCGAGATGGCATAATCGTTCACACTTCGAACAAAATTCTTAAAAGCATTTCGTTCGTCTTTACGTGTTGAGTTCAAATTCCGC
>NC_042998.1:55298226-55335726 GCF_006345805.1 Octopus sinensis | reverse complement strand
TGCCGTCTAGTGATACTGACTAGTGCAACATATGCCTTGAAGAAACCCTGGAAATAATCACATCCAAGGAAAACGTGATAAACAGACACTCTGAGATGGTCATATCATGTAAGCATAGGAACAAAATATCATTCATGGAATTTGAAAAACATTTTTTTGAAACGACGTAACAAATTATAGAACAGTGAAGGAACCTAAACAAATAAACATGCTAATGTTTAAGATGATGCACACTGTAACAACAGAGACAGTGAAAAAGTCACCATAAGAGAGTAGTATTAATCAATTCGGTCAACAAACCCCACTGTATAGCAGCTGACCACCTGCTGGGTTCAGAATTTATTGAGGAGAGTCACGTCTTGAATGAAATAGAACAAAGAAATGTACTACCATCCTTAAATCTGCTGAATGTACTACTATCCTTAAAATGTGCAGAATGAATAGCAAATAAGTTCACCACCACCCCACACACATATCTCCATCCCCATATTACTACCAATACTTCCTCTACTCCCATCACCTACCCCCATCCCACTAAATGCACACAGAAATACCCACATACCTAGATTGGCCTTCATACTGGCATGAAGGGATAAACATCCCTCTGTGATTCATCCACTAAAACAGTATCGCCTGATGAAATGAATCAATGATGATGATCAACCGAATGTCAATGGATACTACGGACTATACTGGACTCATCCCAACGATACAGTTTCTGATGTTAAAGTAATGTGAATTGTGGAAACGCGCGTAGCGATGTATCAAATATTTACAAATTCCATCCCAGAATTATTATTGGATCTAATTTTTTTATCATTCGCAAAATATGCATTTTTTAAAAGACAGTAAAACATCTGAAAATCGGCTATAATATTGTAATTTTCCAGTCTCATTGCTTTGAAGGTATGATGTGGAGAAAAAAATTGGAGAAAAAGTTATAGAGGTTTAAAAATCGAAAAAAACTGTATATTTTTAGCCAATAGCGAGACAGAAATTTTCTGCGTTTAGCGGAGCGGTGTCAACTTTAAGGCTGTACCCTGTGGAATTTAGAGTTTAGCGTCTGATCTGTTCGTTGTAGGTTTCTAAATAAACCGAAATACCTAATAAAATCCTGTATCTTTTGTCTCTTTTGTACAGGTTTATTATTTTTAAAATTTGTTGTATTAATATATTTGTCTGCATGTGTTTACTTTATGCGTATTTCAGTTTTATGTATACTTGTCATGTATTTGTATACATCATTAATATTAAGTGCATGTGGATTTATGTATTCATATATAAGTTTATATGTACATTTATGCTTTCATGTGTGTGTGTGTGTGTGTGTGTGTTTATCCCGAAAACTCCAAAGTTGAGTAATGTTTTCATGCTTGGATTTGTAAATTACGATAAGAATAACACTGGTCAACGAAGAATTTGTCCCAAGGAAAAGAATACGTTTTTGCATGCAGAATTTTAAAATAATGTCAAATTATGTATATCACCAACAGTTTTAGTTACACTCTGTCCCTCTCAGTTCCTGTTACGTGGGCTAAATTTCAGTTAAGCTGTTGAAATGTGAAGCCAACGGTTTAAGAAATACTCCTAATTAAAAGTTTTATGAAGAGCATTAACCTAGTGAAATCATAAATCCAGCTATCTGAGTCAATGAGTCCCCAAAATATATGAAATGAAAAATATGTAATAAATACTAACACAGAAAAAGCACAGAAAAATAGTAACACATAGAAAAAGGCATAGAAAAATACTAACACACAGAAGTACAGAAAAATATGTAATATACTAACACAAAAAAAAATTCAAACAAAACGAGTGGAAAGAATCTCGTGGTGTGAAGAATTAAGTGTGAAAAATCAACATAGACAATAGCGGCACAGACAACAGTGAACCACAACACAGCATGCGGTTGTTGTGGTAACAAACTGCTAATACCACGCCGTCGATTGGCTAAGACTACCCAAATTTCCCAAATTGAATTCCAAATAACTCTTGATTCTTTAATTTACGAGATAAAGTAATTGGTTGATCATAATCAAAATTCAGACTTGCATCGATACACCAGACTTGAAAGTAATCTGAGCAAAATTAAGTGGGGTTCATTTTACGAATGAGAAAGACAAGATCCATATTGTTGTTGTTGTTATTATTATTATTATTATTATTATTATTATTATTATTATTATTATTATTATTTTTATTATTATCATCATCATCATCATCATCATCATCATCATCATCATTATTATTATATTATTATTATTATTATTATCATTATTATGTGTGTGTGTGTTTCTTTGTCTTTGTGTTTATGTGTTTGTCCCTCACTGCTGCTTCACCACCGGTGCAGTTTTGCTTGCGTCTCCGTAACTTAACGGTTGAGCAAAAGACATCGACAGAATAAATACTAGGATTCGAAAACAAAAATAAGTACGTTTGTCCATTTGTTCCACTAAACCCTTCATAGCTGTACCCCTGCGTGGACCTAGTCCAGTGACTGAAACAAATGAAAAACAATATGTAAAAACTCTTCGAACATCCCAAGTAAAACAGTTAAACCAGTCATGGGCAACCTGCAGCCCGGAGAGTTTCTGAATGGCATGCCTAACAAAAATTACCTTCACCTTTTTAAGTAGTGCGGCCCGCCTGATGATGATGATGATGTTCCATGTCTCACGTGACCCACTTTTCGAAAATGATTGACCATGCCTGAGCTAAACAGTAGACCGACCATAGAAAGTGTCTCTAGCTGCTCGTTATGATATAAAAGGCAACCAAATCATTATTACTTCACCACATATCATCTTGAAAAAGAAAAGGAACACATTGAACAATATAGTCCTAGAAACTTATAAAAATCTTGGATGATACTGGCAGAAATGCCTTTAACCATAGGTTGCTCGGTTAGAAATAACCTAAGGCTAAGGACAACACCGATCTAAAAGTAATCTTTAACCCGCTGAACCCGGAAAGCGAATTTTTCCACTCAATTTATTATTAGCGTTAATCGCAGAAAATGGTTTTATCTTACGGCTAAGAAAAAAACCCCACTAGACAAATTTTCAGATTTTCTTAATTTTTTTCTTTTTTTGTTCACATTTTCACCAAATATCTCTTTACATGAGATACTGAAACAGTATTTTAGAAGCAGAAAATATCAGTTCTATTTCTTGTTGGATAATTAATGTCATTACAGGAATGACCATCAAATTTGATTACACAATCAAAGGGGTCAGAAAATACCTGGAATGCACTGAGAGAAACTATTGTCCTATTTCTGTTGTTTAAACTTTTCTGTTCGGAATTGCTTTGAAACCACTGATAATTGCATTTCTCTAATTTTATTTGAATGTTAGCACTGAATCTATAGAATATCTTTGTTTCAGACATTGGTCTTGGGCTATGCTTGGGCTATGCTTGGGCACCGCAGTGTAGGTATTTCATCCGGTGGTGCTAGACCATTTTGTTACCTACGTACCCGATGTGATTCCTCTTCCACACGGATGGACCCTCGTAGCCATTCGATGATTAGAAATTGCAACTGGACATCCTCCTCTCCACAATACCGAATGAACCAACAGCTCGACACGAGGTACAGACGATGTCAGCGGAAACAACGAAACATTTTTTCTGTATAACCAATTTATTGCAGATAAATGTTAACAAAGGAATCTTATATGGACGTGAACAAGCTTGTAAGCGTTGTAATGGTGGGGAGAAAAACAAACATACAAACATGCGCACACATATACTTACGTACGTACATAGATATAGAAGCACTCCGTCGGTTACGACGACGAGGGTTCCGGTTGATCCGAATCAACGGAACAGCCTGCTCGTGAAATTAACGTGTAAGTGGCTGGGCACTCCACAGACACGTGTACCCTTAACGTAGTTCTCGGGGATATTCAGCGTGACACAGAGAGTGACAAGGCCGGCCCTTTGAAATACAAGGTACAACAGAAACAGGAAGTAAGAGTGAGAGAAAGTTGTGGTGAAAGAGTACAGCAGGGATCACCACCATCCCCTGCCGGAGCCTCGTGGAGCTTTAGGTGTTTTCGCTCAATAAACACTCACAACGCCCGGTCTGGGAATCGAAACCGCGATCCTATGACCGCGAGTCCGCTGCCCTAACCACTGGGCCATTGCGCCTCCACTACGTACGTACATACATGCATACACACACACGCACACACACTCGGTCACTCACATATATATGTATGTTTATGTATGTGTGTATATACATATACATAATACATAATATGTATATACATATATATACATATACATACAAACATGTATATATATGTATATATATATATTATATATATATAATATATATATATATATATATATATATATATATATATATATATATATGTATATAATATATATATATATATATATATATATATATATATATATATATATATATATATTATATATATATAACAAAGTGATACACACTTTTGATTGTTTCAGCCATGCGGCTTCGGTCATGTTGGAGCACTACAATGGTCTTTCTGATTTCCTCAGTCTCGGGCGTTTCACATCACCACACCTGTATGTGCCTTTATTCCAGTTGTTGGCCCATTTAGTGTATAAGGGAGTTTGATTCTGCTGCCCTCACCTGTACCTCATGTCGGGTTCATACTGGTTCATCCACTATTGTGGGGAGAAGGATGTCTTGTTTCATTGGGCTGCTTCAAGCTCCGCTGTTAGTTTGGCACTATGTGGTGACCATAACTGGTGGGAACAGTAGTCCAGGCGGCTGAAAACAAAGGTTCCCCACAGGGCTAGCATATAAAATGATGCGTCATTACACATACTAATTCCCAAGTCTTTATCTGCCTGTGACTCTGGGATTGTAATGACTTCGGATTCTATATATTCAGGCTGTAGTGCATTAGTGAGTTGATAGTGCAGTGCTTGAAATTTTTCCAGCATTAAACTGCATGTTTGGCCCACTTGTATAAATTTTGGCCCACTTGCTTAAATTAGTTATTAGCCATGGCAACAGACTTTCTAACATATATTAATTTATACGTTCAACTTAACTGCAGTTTATGGCGTTGTCACAGTACAATCAAGTAACAAAGATATAGATTTAATTTTTCCATATGATTACAGCCGTTTCGTAATTTTCATGGTGTAGTATTATTAATTTCAGTTTGTATAATTAAACATTACATCAATATGTATGCTCAGCATTATACAGTACAATTTTATATTCATAAATTAATACAAATAAAGAAAGCTAACTCATCAGATGACTAGAACATCAAGGGTACATCTCCCTTTCTCTCTCTCTCTCTTTGTTTTTCTCTGTATTAGTTGATTGTATTAGTTTGATGCTCGGAAAAAATGAAAAAGTGAGATTTTCGAGCCTACACTCTTGGATAGAAAGAAATGAGAAAAGAAAACGGAGAAAAAGGCGGAGAGAGCAAAAAAAACAAAAACTTGTCGAACTTCACGGTGTCACACGTCGAAATTCACTCACAACACAAGGCACTTGTCAACCCGTAGTTACACATGCCCAAGGTGCCGCGGAAAGGGACTGAACCATGAGTTAAGTGGTTGCGAAGCGAACTTCTTAACCAAAAATTTTAAACCGGATACTACTCAAATGTTCCATTGACATATCTTTAAATCATTTTTTCCCTTTCAATATAAAGTAGTTTATTTTTATTCATTATTTTATCTGATAACTCGTTGTTACGCATAATTTTTCGTCTTTATTCAATCATAATTTTAAAATCTTCTGTTTCAAAAAGATTTTTTCATCTAGGCCCGACCAACATTATTATCATGAAATATAAGTAGTAAATAAGTTCCTAATGAATCTCGAAATATTATAATCGGTGTTATAGTATTTCTAAAGCTATTACTGAACAGATTTATCTCGGGTATTCTTAGAGGAGAAAGTATTTATCTGTTTGCAATATGAGCATCTCCGAAATAATAAACAGCCAGCAGTAATTACTGAATAGTACAAAGCAAGTTGCCCTTTCGTTTCCGTGCATATTGGTATTTCTGCCAATCAAATAACACAGTATGCTTGACATATGTGACACTAACATCTTTTCATTTTCTTAACCACTTCTTCACACGCTGTACTGAGTACTGTATTTACCTCTGGTGGTGGTGAAATAAATACACATTGTCCAAAGGCACACACCATACCAACGTTCAAAAATCTAGGGTGTCTCTAAGCAGTCGTTCAGCCTGCTAGAAATAATTGTCAAATTTCAATCATGTTACAACATACAGCTTTACATTTGGACACATAGAATAATGATATATAAAAATATTAGCAGTAATACCCGTCGTTGATCGGGTAATTACTTTTACTGTTTCTCAGAAACCACATTCAAAGTATGATTATATAGAAAGGTTTCATCCTCCAAATCATCGACGGAATCAGTTGAATTACATATTGGATTAAATGTAAGAAACTGTTCTTCATCAATTTGAAGTCTTCCTTCACCGAGTTTCAAAGCTGCTCCGCAAATAGTTCGGTTTATTCACTTCTTGAAAGCCTCGATCTCATATAATAATTGAAGTAGAAGAAAGATCAACTTCATACATGAACTTCTGTTTGTTTATTCTATGACAATAATAAGTGAGTTGTATGTGTTATATTTATGAATTCAGTGATGGCAATTATATTATACACTTAATTTAAATAGGTAATTTACTCATTCTTGAATGTAATGATAGTAATGGCAAATCAAGTTATTGAAGTATTCATGTTGCATTAAGAGTGAATAGTTCTTTATAAACAATGTTTCTTGTTTTATTTTCGGCGTGCATAAGCAAAAAGATTTGCTTTTGTCTCCACACATGATACTTCTACACAAAATTGGCTATGTGCAAAGCATGGTTCTTCAAGTTACAATCCAGCAACTTTTAGTGTTTGGCCCTGACTTTTATTAATTCTCATGGTAAAAGAAACTCGGACAGGAAACTTTAACTGCTTAAATTGGAATGGGACATTAGATGGTATAACTGGTATGCGAGGAGTGAAGGCATTCTCATCTCTACCACAACCAGTGAGAATATTTGCCTCAGTGCAAGTTCGTTATAAGTTTGTGCATAATTAGTGTTGTGCCATTGCAGAATTTTGGTTGAGAAAAATTGCGCAATAGCATAATAGGATTCCTCTTTTCAGCTGTAGACAATGAGGAGCTGTACCTGGTGGTTGTAGTGAGTTCAAAAATTCGATGTGGTGGTTAACAATATCCTGATAATCAACAACACTGTTAATTGAGTTATAAGTGAATATTTCTATGTATAAAAACTTTTTTTGGAGCCAGGATAGCTCGCTCACAGATCCATTCTGTATTATTGTAATTGTGAAGAAGATTAGGAAAGATTTCATCCACCAAATCATCGATGGAATCAGTTGAATTACATATTGAATTGAGAGTAAGAAACTGTTCTTTATCAATTGGAACTCTCCCTTGACCGAGTTTCAAAATCTGCTTTGCAAATAGTTTAGCTGATTGATCTCTTGAAAATCTAGATCTCATATTTGTCGAAAGTTGAGGTGTTTTCACATGATGCCATAATACAGATTTTATTGAGGCATTGAGCTCATCCACTTTTGTTCTTCTTGGAATAACTGGTTGTGCTTGTCGGAAGTCTCCTGACAATAATACTGTGACATTTCCCATCATTGTGTTACAATTGCTAATGTCTCGTAATGTTCTGTCCACAGCACCAAAAGCTTTTTTGTGGGGCATGGTTCATTCGTCCCCGACAATTGACATCTTTGCATTAGTTTACCTATTACAGAATACCTCCTGAAGCGTCTAAGAAATAAAGTCCCCGTATGTTACTGTTAATGCTTTCTATGACAGTGGAATATGCACGACGTTGATCAGGTAGAAGCTTGGGAAGATTACCATTTATGTCCATGGTCAGTTCCTCCATATCAGGAAATTTCCCTGAAGACTGTTAAGATTCCCTCTATTAGTTAGTGGGAGACCTAAATTTTCCATAGGTTCACCTCCCATCGAAATAATTTGATCTTCTATTTCAATCAAAGCCGCATTGCATTTAAGTCCTACATAAAGTTGGCCATGTGAAAAGCATGGTTCTTCAAGTTACAATCCAGCAACTTTTAGTATTTGACTCTGACTATTATTAATGCTCATAACAAAAGAAACTCGGATAGGAAACTGTAACCGCTTAAATTAGAATGGGACATTACATGGTATAATTGGTATGCGAGGAATAAAAACGGTGTTACCTTTACCACAACCAGTGAGAATATTTTTCTCAATGCAGTTCCTCATAAGTTTGTGCGCAATTAGTGTTGTGCCATTGCATAATTTTTGTTGAGACAAATTAGGCAATAGCATAATAGCTTCCCTTGAACCATTTGGTTTCATTTTGCTGGACAAATAAACAAACAAACGGACAGAATCTCTCTGATATATATATAATATATATATATATATATATATAGAGAGAGAGAGAGAGAGAGAGAGAGAGAGATAAAATAGTCAGAGACATAGTTGGTACCCCCTCTGAATAGTGGGGTCCCCCCCCTCTATCCAAATGTACACGGAACATTGTAGAAGAGACCAATTAAATCTAGCCAGTAGCATTTGAGCTGTTCTACTAGTTTCTGCTCTTTGTGACATTCCAATTCAATTTCTGATAGGACTCAGTGGAAGAGGTGCTTGAGAACTCCACCCTCATAATACTCTATGACAGGGCCAGCGCTAGGAAGTACCTGCCCAATTAGAGAATTATCAGTGAGGCCCTCTACTCAAAGAAGCTGAGACTGAGATACTACACGAAGCATAAAGATCGATGTTTTATGCTTCGTGTAGTATCTCAATCTCAGCCAAAAGGCGTTCAGGGCTTGAGTCTCCACCTTTATCTATAGTGATATGCTAAAAATTCATCATACCGCCCTCCGCTTGAGTATGTATGCGGGACCTTCTCTTGGCGCGGTGCCAACTTCAGCAAATCTTTCAAAATGACAGGAATAGAGGGCGGAGAAAATCGATGGACGGAAACAATCGCAGCTTCAACGCCTCTGACCAAGAGTCTGTTGAGTCTGTTCGGTCAACACTGACCTGGGGATAAACAATGACAACCAATTTTGGTAAAATCAGCCCGTTAGGTCCTCATAAATTTGAATGGAATATGATAGTTTTGACAAATTACATTTATGAAAATGGCCTTTAACCAGATCGATAATTACTTTAATTAAAAGAGTTCTTGCTAGAGTGATTATGGCTTTTGTTGAACAGATTTAAACAGTCTGATAATTGCCTTTAATGACTGGTTTTGATGGAGTTAATTAAATATGACGATCACAGTAATTATTTGAAATGTGACCAGCCCCTCCGGTTAAAAAGCACTTCACCATTTACAAACACATATGCACATAACAGTTACAACATTTATTTGGACATACAAATTTACTAAGTGGCGAGATAGAGTGATGATAGAGAAATATAGAAATTAATCGATAGATTTAGTTGGAGAGGTAAATAGCTAATTTTGGTAAATAGATAGATCTGTAATTAAATAGATAGTCAGAAAATATAACTCGCCATTTATGCACATATGTGTATGTATGTATGTATGTATGTATGTATGTATGTATGTATGTATGTGTGTATGTATGAATGAATGTATGTATATGTGTGTATGTGTGTATTATCGTATATTATATATATATATACCTATATACGTAATCCCGCTTTCACATACACATGCACACACGCACACATATAAATGTGTATTTGTGTGTGTCTGCATACACAGACATACATAAACACACATATACACACACACAAACACACACACACACCCACTCACTCGCACGCACACATACACACACACACACACACACACACACACACACCACACATACACATCCACGCACATATTTATTTATATTCGTGAAAGAGCAAGAGTGTCAGGCATGACATTTTCAGACGCACCAGGCAGCTGAGATCGATGTGGTTCACGTTCTAGTTGGACGTCTGCCGCTTGATCCGGTCAGAAATTTGTAGGCAGGGATTGGTGCCGTCCACAGTAGGGATGGTATGATAAATTTTTAATGCCAAGCATACATGGTTGTGGTATAGTAAGAATGTGAAAATATGCGTGGTGGCTTGGTCGACGTGTTACATGGTTCAGTGTAGCAGAAGTAGAAGAGGTCCACAAACAAAATGGTGGATATGGTATTTTGTTGTAAACCTTGTAGGTGGAAGGAAAGTTTAGGGGGTGCCGTCTATGATGGGTGTGTTGTGTACAGTTACAGCAACTCATATCTATCTATCTATCTATCTATCTATCTATCTATCTATCTATCTATCTATCTATCTATCTATCTATCCATCTATCTATCTATCTATCTATCTATCTATCTATCTATCTATCTATCTGTCTGTCTGTCTGTCTGTCTGTGTGTGTGTCTGTGTGTGTGTCTTTCTGTGTGTCTATCTGTGTGTGTGTCTGTCTGTCTATGTGTGTGTTTGTCTCTATACATATATACATAATACTTACATGCACTTGAACACATAGACAAATATACATACACATGTATATGTATATATGTATATATATATATATATATGTGTGTGTGTGCGTGTGTGTGTGTATATATATACATATATATATATACATATCTTTTGTTATCTTACCGTTTTTACCAATATTATATATAACATTCACACATACACAATACATGTAGGAAGACGAAGCATGAATGTAGCACAACTTAATTATTAATTATAATTGTTTGTGTACCTCTCCGTTACTTACCACCACGTTGCAATCAAATGCTTCCGTGTGAAAATCTACGCAATATGTGCGGTTGATTATTAATTATTTAATTATATCTGAGAAGCATTTCATCAGATTAGCTTCAAGTCATATATTAAAATGTGAATGTGGTATTCCTTGATATCATAACGGCATTTTTCTTCTACAAAGTCGGTTAAGGAAAGATATTTCATAAACTGCATGATCTCGGCGTATTCGTAAACCTAAGACAACAGCTGCATGACTGTTTAAGACGAAGAAGTTAGACGGTTGTTCGTATGGACATTTACCAAAATGAACTGATATTGAAATAAGCGAAACGGCAAATAAAAAAACGAGGTACTTTTCGAGAAAACGTATTTATACCTACGTTGCAGCAAAATTGTTTGTACAGCATCTCAGCAGCAAGGTACCGGTGCGTGATGGGTTGAAACGATCGTAGTTGTTCTTATCAAAGAGTTTCGTGAATTCCATTTTGTTTCTCTTATATTTTTATAAACTTAACGGACACAAAAGTATACATGAAGCCAAATACTGTGAACGGGCTTTAAACAGCATACTACTACTACTACTACTACTACTACTACTACTACTACTAATAATAATAATAATAATAATAATAATAATAATAATAATAATACTACTACTACTACTACCACCACCACCACCACTACTACTACTACATATATAAGCAAAGGCGCATGTCGCAGTGGTTAAAACGTCGGGCTTACAAATGTGGGAGTGCGAGTTCGATTCCCAGACAGGACTCTGCATTGTGTTCTTGACCAAAGTACTTTATTTCATGTTGCTCCAATTTACTCGACTGTACAAATGAGTTGCGGCGTCACTAGTGCCAAGATGTATCGTATCGGCCTTTGCCTTTGTTTTGGATAACATCGGTGGCATGGAGACAGGAGATTGGTGAGCATGGGCAAATTTCTCACCAGAGAGGCGTGCTTCAAATTGCACATTTACACGGAATGTTTCAATGTTAATAATGTCGTTGAAATATTCATCGACAAGCTAAGTAACGTTATTTATTTAACAATATTATTTAACTTTTGAATTGTATTATGTTTGATTATTATTATTATTGTTGTTAAAATATAAATTTCTATATACTTTCTTGGTAATTATTAGTTATGATATGAATATCTATTTATTTATTATGTTTATTATTATTATTTTTATAATGTGACTTAACGTATTACATATTATTTAATTTGAGAAATAGATGTGTAAGTCAATATATTATTTAATAGTTAGGTGGTCTATTTATTATGTAGTATTACATTTAAGTAAATAAGTTTAATATTAATTGATATTTTGGTCAACTATATAATTGAGTAAAATATTAAATCTATAGATACTACATATATATTAATAATATAGTTAGTTTATATAATAGGAGGGTATATATTTGAGCCATTTCCTATATTTAATTCTAATATTTATATCTTGTACTAGCATTATGTATATTACTTAATATTAATTCTTTTAATATAAATTACTAAATGAGTATGATTTTATTTAGATGTTTATTAAATAAATAAATAAATTAATAATTTAATTTAATGTATATAGATTAAATTATAGTATATAGTTTTCACTTAATGTATATTTTGTATTATATATATATTTATTTGTTTGTTTTAAATATTTTAATTAATTGTATTTTATTTCCTAATAATAATGATATATTATAGTTTATTATTCTTTTCTTATATATGTTAAAATTTTATTTTTATAGATATAATAAATATTCATACCTTTTTATTCTATTTTTTTCATTTAAACAAGAATATATTTGTTAAAATATTACGTACTTTACAAGATTATATACGTATATTTATAAATTTATCTAATTAATTATTTTATTGCTTTTATCTTTAACCTGAAGAGTGACTATATTTATAATTGAAGTGATTTTACTATTATCATTTCTTAAATATAGCCACGAAACACGTGTAGTTATTCTACCAAATATATACGTTTAATTTATTATTTTGCACATTACTTAATCATTGGTATATGTTTTATCGTATATGTTTTATCGTATATGTAATCTTTCTATAAGATGTAATTTTTCTAAATGGTATAATTTAATTTTTTCATTATTGGATTGATAAAAGGTGGGGGTTTTCTAATTTATATATACACACACAGGCACACACACACACACACACACACACATACACATATATATATATAAATATATATATATATGCCCAGTCTAATCAAAAACAGAATAGAATGTGCGAAAATGATAAACATCCAAGAGTTACGAAAAACAAGAAAACACCATGACACTTAAAACTTTATCTTACGTATCAACACACAATCTGAGGAACATAGAAGCATACAACATCATCCACCAAAACATACCCCTCCTTATGAAGGACCTGCAAGTGAAAAAGGCACTGGAAACACATAGGATTATCAAAAGCAAGAGACAACTGCAATCTCTAAAAAAGTTACTCACCAGCGCCAATTTACTCACCAAAAATGCAACCCAATTAGTCAAAAAGTGAAACCACCCTAACTGTAGAACTTGCATCTTCCTCTTAGAGGGCTCAACATACAAATTTAAGTCAGGTCAAACTTTTACCATAAAAATATCACTTAATCCATGTTCTCAAATACGGAGGGTGTGGTGGAGACTATAGAGGTCAAACTAGTTTGACCTTGAGGGACAGAATAACGGCGCACAGGCAACAAATCCGAGACCCTACGACTAGGAAAATTCCCGTAAGCAAACACCTAGATCAATGCCCCGTAAACAGAAACCCGAAATACCAATTCTCTATCAATGTACTGGAAACACTCCAAACCAATTCCGTTTAAATAAGGAAAGTATACTCATTAAAAAAAAATAAGCCACAGCTGAATATCCTTTAGAAAGAAGAAAAAGCACTAAAGAGAAAAAGGAAGACTCAATTTCTCCACAAAGAAAAGAAAACACCCAGGAACAACAGACAATTTAAAAAACTTTAATAACAGTTTTTCACTCCAAATCACCATACAAACCCCAGCTGCCGACGTCCCCTATCTCTAGACAAATTAGATTTTACAAACACTAGTTGCTACCGTCACCTACCTCTAAACCAAGGAAATTTTACCGCCGATCAAAACCGAACTTCAGCAAATACGACAAAATGACCCTTTAAGAAAATCAACCAACTGGAACGGCTGATGACCGTTCCCTACAGGGAAGCCAACTAGGCAGAACGACAAACTTGGCCACCGGAAAAACAAGACGTCACCAGTACTTTAACGAATCAAAAATCAGATCCGCTCGCGGAAAAAATTATAAATATACCGGTTTCCAAAACACACCGTTACAAGCAAAAGTTCCTCCACACGAGAATCAGAGAAATTGTAAACCAAATCTCTTTTTACTATCTTCATTTCTCCCTTGTTTTTCTCCCTCTTAACTCAGTATGACTGAAACTTTCTTGTCGATCACTACTAACACTAATGAACTTTGTACATTTAAACAAGTTGATACACAGTTTTTATAATATTGACTATTATGAACATTTAAACTTGTCAACATTGAAATTTTTAAACATGTTTTTCTAACTCATAATTATAAATTCTTACCATTGATAAACAAAAAAATATTGTTGCAACTAGTTTGGTGTATATGTAAATAAATTTATTTTAAACAATTAAAAGTTTTTCAAATTTTGGTGCATTTTCAACAACAAATTTGCCTATATATATATACACACAAATTCATATGTGTGTATATGTATGTATGAAGGAGTGTGTGTATGCATGTATATCTATATATCTATCTATCTATCTATCTATCTATCTATTTCCATATATATATATATGTATATATATATACATACATACATATCAGTATATTAGTACCTAAAATAAATTGAGATACCATAAATTCATCCTATTTTGCAATAGTTCCTTTAATAAAATGCTGCCATTCTTCACCATGGAATATTCATCTGATTCGTCACTCAGAATGTAGTCAGAATATACATACATTCATGAGCGTGCGCGCATGCGTGTTTGTGTGTGTGTTTGTGTATGTTTGTGTGTGTGTGTGTTTGTGTGTGCACAGAACGCAGTGACTCAAATCTATTACATCTCGTTGACTGCAATATGTATTGCCATAGCCTTACTCAACAAGTTTAATAAGCAGTTTGGCGAAACTTTCAGTCCAGGGATTCTCGATATTTATAACACACACACACACACACGATACCGCGTAGTCGTTATTGTTATAACAGAATGTGCATTCGTGCTGAAGCTACAACTTCTGTGTAAGTCAGTCTACATTACAAACTTTAGACTAATTCTATACCTAATAATACGACTTCAGTGTGACTTAATCTCTGTCTCTGGGTGTGTATTATAAAATTTGAAAACAAACTGCGACCACGTTATATCATATTACAACAAGAACAGGCTTATTTACCAATGAAAAAATTATGTAAATGTATGTGTGTGTGTTCATGTATATTTGTGTATGTATGTATGTATGTATGTATGTATGTATGTATGTATGTATGTATGTATGTATGTATGTATCTATCTATCTATCTATCTATCTATATATATATATATGTATGTGTGTGTGTGTGTGTGTATGTGTGTGTGTACAGGCTGCATATGGATATGTGTATGCATATATATATATATATATATATATATACTTATACACACACACACACATATATATATATATATATATATATACACACACACATATATACACATATATCTATCTATATCTTTCTAACTCACTCTCTCTATATATTTACATGTATGTGTATTATATATATTATTTGGTTATAATAAATGGAAAAGAAAAGAGCTGTTTGTGATAATCGAGGCTTTGTTATAGTAATAACCTGACACGTGACCTTCGACATTTTATTCGTGATTCAGAATTTGACGTCAGACAGATTAAATCAACAGCAAATATTTAAGAAACCAAAGATGAACATAGGAATTGCAGTTCGGTCTTGACAATAGTTATTGTACTTTGGAAACGTAAACACTTCAGAAAATCATAGTTGAAGAATTAAAGAAAGAGAGATAAGATATGAACATATACATGAAGAAGCGTGACATCTATGTTATATAAAAGTTATCTATAGTCACTTTTTAGAACGACCGATATGTATACGTAAATATACTTATTTAATATGTGTGTATGTGTGTGCATTATTTTATTCTCTTGTGTATGTGTGCATATATATATATATATATGCACACACAGGGTGCGATGGGTAAATTGTTGCCATTTTATATTCTTAATTTTGCGCATGGGCATTGTTTGTTTTTGATTATGTCAACTACACAGTATAGTAGAGTCAGTCGGGCACCGTCTGTGAGAAAAACAGCGCTATGATGCAATTCACTCTGCCAGAAATTAGGAAACGACATGCTGTACTGCTTGGGATTCGCAGCAAATACGAGCATTTCAGTGTTTGGGTGTCAGTTTGAGGACTATGCAATCTGAGGACATACATGTGATAAAAATCAAACATCCAGTCAACATCATGGTGTTTGGAATGATCACTAGTGATGGCAATTCTATGCTTCCAATCACCTTACACAGCCTCAGTTGCCACACACAGCCTCAGTGCTGCCCTGGGTCAAGAAGGTGGCTGCTGGAAGACCCTGTATCTGCCAACAGTGTCTGGCACCATGCCACATAAGCAGGAGAACCCAGTCATGGCTATCACACAATTTCTGCGACCACATCACCCCTAACATCTGGCCACCTAACTTCCCAGACTGCAATCCACTTGATTATTGTGTGTGGGGCGCAGTTGAGCGCAGTGGGGGGCGCAGTTGAGACCAACAAAACTCCTTGTAACGTCAAAGATGAACTGAAGGTAAGGATTATGGTATCATTCACCATCTTAACAAAGGAGACCCTCCAGAAGAGTTGCCGGAGATTTCGAAGTCGTCCTGCAGCCGTGGTTGAAGCCAATGGCGATTTTATTGAATAAATTTACTTTTTAGTATTTCAAAATATATCTGTTAAAGCGAGATGTCAGTGTTATTTTCATTTTTGCATAATTTAGACGACTCTTCATTCACCGCACCCTATATATATATATAATATATATATATATATAATATATATATATATATATATATATATATATTATATATATAATATATATATATGGACTTATAAATTGAAGCAATATCCTCAATCAGTTTTCCTGCAGATATAATAAACAGAATGTATACATGAGAACCTCAAATGGAGAGTCTTTGATATGTCAATGTTACTTCAATGGCTTGTTTCTGGAGAATGCTAATCAATCTACACTGGCACTGCGAAAGCATAGTTGGTTATAGATTTCTTGAATGGAGGCAGTTCTACCTTCCATACCTTCCGAAGTCTGTCTCTCTAGCTTTGGTCACAGCAACAAAGTATGCAAGTGTCTCGTTAATTCCAAGATATTTGTAATATTCATTACTGATGATAGAGGAGATAGATAAATCATTGATATCCGTACTCTTTGCTTAGTAAACAATCTTTTCTCGTTTGGTTACCAAATATGAACACTAAATCTCATTGCTATGCCCCGTAAGTTTTAACTGCATCTGGAATATTACACGAGTACAGCTTATGGCCTTAAAAAAATTCTGGGGGAAATTTATCTTACTTTCATGTGTAACTTTTGTATTTCATGTAGATTTTGCTTTTCTTCAACAGAATGGGTTCACTGCTTGAACAAAAAGCATTACAGATAAGCTGTCACCATGAAATATATTCCCGTTGATGGCCTAATTCTGTTAGTGACTATAATGGTAACTTCAGTACTTAATGATAGTTTCATGACTGTTGTGAGCCTCTCAATAGCATTCACAACTGCAGTCAGAACTTTAGCAGGCGTTGTGACTATAATCCATGAGTGCAGAACAAAGTCAAACACTTCCTTATAGTCTAGCTGTACAGACTAACAGGTTCCTTAAGAACAGCTTTGTTGATGAGTTGTTCAGCACAGCATCACACTCCTTTTTCTCCTTCTGCCTTAGTCTTCAGTTATTATGGCAGAATCGTTAGCACTTAGGACGAAATGCTTAACGGTATTTCGCCCGTTGCTACGTTCTGAGTTCAAATTTCTCCGAGGTCGACTTTTCCTTTCATCCTTTCGGGGTCGATAAATTAAGTACCAGTGAAACAGTGGGGTCGATGTAATCGACTAGACCCCTCGCCCCCAAATTTCAGGCCTTGTGCCTATAGTAGAAAGGATTGTGTCTTTCACAGTGATCCTGAGTAAAAACATTCCGTGCTTAATTTACACATCAGATGCATGAACGCTACGGGCATGAAGCTTTTAGTCACATGTCTTGCCTGGTTTTTTATCTACAAGTGTTGTACGAGCAATTACCTACCATTACTTATCACAGAGTTCGTTGCTTTTTTTTTTAACAGATTAAGGAGGGCTGCTGTGTAAAATGTAAGCATTCTATCTCAATAACCGACTCCCAGGTTTCTCCTGTATGATTTCACGCTCAGCAGTTTTGCAACAAACGTTAGGAAAGTTTCACTGACGATATAAATTTGTGGGGAGACGTTTGTACTGCTCTCACTTGGTAGTCCCTCTAACCACATTGCATCGCGGTTGTGTTGTTTGCTCGTCTCGGTCATAGCCGTTATTGTCTATGATCTTCGCAGGAGAAGAATTCACTGCTCTGGTACATTTCTTAATTGCTGTGCAATTCTGATGGTTTGTGGGGATAGCATTTTTTTTATCAACGTAGGTTGCCTGTGATTGTAGTATTTTTTTTTGTCACTGAAGTTCGAGTAGTTGGGTTTTAAGTTGGAGTAGTTGGGATAGAGCTCAATCTTTCGCCATCTATTGCCTGCAACCAATCGAGGGATCTTCCATAGCCTTTTTATAGAATTGATACAATCTTGGATCAGTTCACAGGTGCGCTGAAATTTTTCTCGCTAGTCCCGTAACCTACGATAGGTGACCATAGTGACCAATCTAGCCATGGTATACGTAATGGGGTTATTTTACATTTTCAAAATAATATAATCAATTCTTTGTATCAGGCTTGTATCAATGGCATGAATACTATCTAGGGGACAATATTCATTACAGAAAGATTAACAGTCCCCTTATACCAATGTGACTGGCTTGGGCATCATGTGTACGCAATTATGTATGCATGTATATCCTAGATATAACTTTAAACTGTATCTAGTAATGGTAGTTCCAGAATTTTGAGGAATATATATACATATACATATACATATATATATATAATATATATATATATATATATATATATATACATACATACATATATATATATATATGTATATATATATACACATACACATTTACATATACATATATATATATATATATATATATATATATATATATATATATATATATATATTGTAATAATATGAAGAAATATATTAAAAGTGGTAGCAAAACAGTTTCAGTATTGGTGATATTGAAATGTTGTAGGTGGAGGTGGCGTTGGCGGTGATAGTAGTGGTGGTGGTGATGGTGGTAGCGATGGTAGTGGCGGTGACGGCGGCAGCAACGGTGGTGGTATCATTGTCAATGGCGGCAATGGTGGCCGTTGTAATGATTATTATGGTGACGTAACTTCTCAAATCAGTGCGCTGTCTCGGTATATCACTTCCTTCATATTTACATTTACATTGGTATCTAGCTACACCTCATTAACAACGACCGGTCTAGTGTGCACAGCAAAATCAAAACCTCTAAAGCAAATTTAGCATAGAAAGTAGCTCTTTCGATTCACTTACCGCAGCTTAAATAGAACCGTATAATTCTTACGTAACTATAGATATTTGTTAACACAAATTCACAGCTGGATATATGAAACAACTGTTGCAGTTTAATTAAGAAAGCTGCGTGAAATAGAAAGGGGTTCATATAAACGCATTACATAATATTGATTTCTGAAATAAGGGAAAGTGAAAAATACGTATATGTCAAGGGAAAAAGCTTCAATTTCAATGGGAATAAGGAGACAATTAAGTCGACCCCAATTACTCAACTAGTACATATTTTATTGAACACAAAAGGATGAAAGGCAAACTAGATCGTGGAAGAAGTTGGAGCACTAAGGGATATAATTAAATACTATAAGGCATTTCTCCCCTTGTGATCTACTTATTTCGCTATCCACGAATCATTATAATATTCATTTATAGATGTGATCACTAACTGAGAATCAATTTTGGAAAGATCTTGGATTAGTATCAATATATTATGCAGCGTTAAACTGATTAGTTTCTGTCTAATCAATCCTAATTATAGCTAGGACTTACTGCACTTCTCAGAAAAAAAAAGCCCAATAAGGAACATTCCGTTATTTGTTTTATTCTAGCGTTTCTTTCTCATGGTGTTCCTTTATTACTGCCAAATTTAACATACAGTTGCATTTTGAAACAGATTTCTGTATCATGCAACGAAACAAATAATGCAAGGTGCTTTTTCTTTGCAATCACGGTTAACATCAGGCTAGCGCTCCATAAAAATATAATGTAATTCTTATGTTCATATTAGGGCTACATAAAATTTTATATTTCTTTATTGCCCACAAGGGGCTAAACATAGAGGGGACAAACAAGGACAGACAAAGGGATTAAGTCGATTACATCAACCCCAGTGAAAATCTGGTACTTAATTTATCGACCCCGAAAGGATGAAAGGCAAAGTCGACCTCAGCAATGATTTGCGCTCAGGACGTAAAGCGGGAAGGTAATTCTTTCGGTAGGTGATACAGAAGTGGAGCGCTAGCAATGCAGTACCGTGTAGTGTGGAAGGGGATTGCCAATGGAGTTCTGACCAACCTATAGAAGGATGATGATGAAAGCAGGAAGAAATGCCTCAAGATTTTTGTCCGATGTACAGACGCTTCTACACGTCAGCTTCTTACAATATTTGTTACATCATATAAATGCATAGATTTTTCTTGTAAGTTTATTTTTAAAGCTAAAAACAATAATTATATCTTGTACATAAAACTTCTAATCTCTAAGTTCACCTTTTAATCCAAAATATAACACAGCTCTAAGATTTGCAATGGTGGCTACACTTCCGGTCACGTTTCTGAAAGATTTGCATCGCTTATTCTTTCAGCTGAAATTCTCCGCAGCACAACTTCTCATCAAAATAGCCCCAAACGAACTAAACAAAGATAACTTCTCTGGTATAGCAATCACAGCTAAACCATACAATCACTACACCAAAATGTATGTATATATATATATATATGCATGTACGTACGTATGTATGCATGTATGTATGTGTGTATAAATACATATATTTATAAACATATATATATATACAGACACATATATATATTTATATAGATATATACATGTATATATGTTATATATATATATATATATACATATATATATACACATGTATGTATATATATATATAAGTATGTATATGCATGTATGAACGTACATATAAATGTATGTGTATATACGCATATATATGTATATATTAAAGTACATAAGTTGCACAATAAACCGTTTTATTTATTTATCTACTTATTTATCTATTTGTTTATTATTATTATTATTATTATTATTATTATTATTATTATTATTATTATTATTATTATTATTATTATATTATTATTATTATTATCATTATTATTCATTTATTTGTTCATTTATATCCTGCATGAATGTTAGAAATAGTGGTTTCAATTACAACTTGGTGTATTTTAAGCAATAATAATAATGATAATAATAAATAAATAAATAAAAACAACATAGACTTAACCCCTTCATCCGTCTAAGTTTCGTATCTGAAACGAATGTAAGATAGCTAAGTGATTACGTGCGACTAAAAGAAACATAATTCAAACAACGGTGCGTAGGTTATCTCAATGCTGACATCATATAATTACAAAGAGATTATTTACAATGAATAATGCATTCTTCTATAGTCTCTCAATTTATCATTGTGAACTGGACACCCATGATTTCCAGACATCATAGAGTGATTGTTCATGTTCAATTTGTGAACGTGGTGTAATAAGAATTTCAATTTGAGCAAGATGAGTTCACGGTTATGCTTCGATTCGAATTTATTTCTTTATACTTTACTTGTTATCGTCGTTAAACTGCGGTCATGCTGGGCACCGCTCTGACGTGTTTTTGTCGAAGGGATCGTCTAAGATACTTATTTCATTTGTTTTGAAGTCGTTTTTTTTTTTAGTCGATCTTTTTTAAGCCGGGCTCTTTTGCCGAACGATATGCTAGGGACGTCAACAAACCAACACACATAGTCGAGCGGTGGTGGTCGTGGTGTGGAGGAAAAGCACAAGCAGATATGGATATAGACATATATATATATATATATATATATATAAATATCGTTTCTCTTTATTTTGCGTTGTTCGAAAAATGTTCGTTTCTGTGTTTTTGTTTTTATGTTTTCCTTTCTCATTGTGTTCAACATTTTTTTAATGTCCTGTATCCATATATGCATGTATATATATATGTATATGTAGGTATGTACATATATTTATGTATATATGTCTATATTTATATATTATTTATATTATTATACGATCGAACGCCACGTATACTTTTCCAAGTAAGTTTATCTATATCTATCTATCTATCTATCTATCTATCTATCTATCTATCTATCTATCTATCTATCCATCCATCTCTCTCTCTCTCTCTCTCTCTCTCTCTCTCTCTCTCTCTATATATATATATATATATATATATATATATATATATATATATATATATATATATATATATATATGGTGGTGGTGGTGTTTGTCTACTCCTTATGCAGAGTTTGACCACCTCCTGTACCTACACATTAGAACCATCATGGTATCTGATGTGGCTTTTTAAACCAATGTTTTGAAAAGACACCCACATAAATTGCATATCCGATTTGGACCAACAAATACATACGATAGGCTTCTTTCAGTTTCCGTCTCTCAAATCCACTCGCAAAGATTTGGTTGGCTCGTGACTATCGTAGAAGACACTTACCACAGAGTTTTCTCGCGGAAGGGCTAAACCCGGAACAATGTGGTTGAGAAGCAAACTTCTTACGACATAGCCATGCCTACTCTCTTCAAAGAAGGAAGAAAGCATTAATATCACACAATCTAGACCTTTGCACAAAAGAAGATATGATTACGTACACATTCAATATTGATATTTTCTCCGTAAGAGTCAAGTTACGAACTGATGATGATGTAAAGACATCATTGGTCGACAACCATTAATAGGTTTGGAAAATTACTTTCCAGAATTAAAACTGCTTCATTTCGGAAATTATCAATGGTCTTTTTTTCCCCTGCTTTCATATTTAAAGTATATTCGTTACTTTTAATCTTTTGTTTCAGTCATTTGACTGTAGCCATACACTGCCTTTAGTTGAAGAAATCTACCCCAAGACTTATACTTTCTAAGCCTAGTACTTATTCAATCGGTCTCTTTTGCAGAACCGCTAAGTTGCGGAGATATAAACACACCAGCATCGGTTGTCAAGCGATGGTGGGGGGACAAACACAGACAAAGAAACAATACATACATACATACATACATATAAATAAATAAATAAATAAATAAAAATATATATATATATATATATATATATATATATATATATATATATGTAATAAATAAAAATATATGTATACATACAAACATATATGTACGTACCTACATCTACATGTATATATACATGCATATATAAATAAATATACGTAAGTACAGGACACCCACAACAAGACGTAGAAACGGGAAAAACAAAAATTTTTTACAACAAGAAAACAAGTACAGGAAATGCTACACAAGGAAAAATCCACCGTCATCAGCTGTCGCTAGTTAACTCAGGCGTCGTCTACCAAATACACTCACAAGGCTTTGATCGGCCTGAGTAGATGACACTACCCAAGGTTTCATGCTGTGGGACTGAACCCGGAACTATGTGGTTGGTAAGCAAGCTACTCACCATACAGCCTCTCTTGCGGCTATCTGTAGCATGTAATTATATTTCATAAAAGATTGTTATCGTTTCTCCCCGCTCCCCATTAAATTTTGTTCATTTGAGAAAAGATTCTTTCAAAATTTCGCAGTGATTTCATTATCTGATCGTCAACTATGAAAATTACAACTTCTATTAGGTCGGCAACGGAGGCTTCCCAAGAGTTAAAATTTCAAATTTTTAAAGCCTCGTAACTTGTTTATTTTTAATTTCTGTCGAAAAATCAATGTAATTTTCATCAACATTCAAAACTACATCAGTTAAAGAAATCTGAAAATATTTTGACGATGAGAAATATTTCATGAAGAAGTGAAACAAGCGAAGAGAGCAAGCAACGAGATTTTTTTAAGGACAAAAACAAACATTGATCTTGAGCGTTTGATGTTGTTTAGCTCTACGTCTACCTTGTCCGTGATCAAAAGCGTTCCTGCCGTGATCACTACGTCCATTGTTTTCAGACATAATGTATCAAACGTATGATTTGAGAAATTCAGCCGCTATTTCATGCTTGAGGACAGACCTCGCATAGAGGCTCAATTTTCTCACCTCCACTCTCTCTCTCTCTCTCTCTCTCTCTCTCTCTCTCTCTCTCTCTCTCTCTCTCTCACACATACGCGCGCACGCACGTACACACACACACTAACACACACACGCTTGTCACTGCTTCTTTTTTCTTTCGCTCTCTCTTTTTCCCTCTTACTCTCCATCTCCGTGCCTTTCTTTCTTTCCCCTTACCCCTCTCTTTCTCTTACTCTTTTTTCTCTTTTTTCTCTTTCTCTCGCATGCGTGTAATGTATTTTGTCATGTATGTGTGTGTGTGTGGTGGGCGTGATCACAATACAATGTAAAGTGTGTAGATATCAATGTGATATACTTTTATGAAAAATATCAACCAGATGCATACACACACACACACTCTCACACACATACACACACACACACACTCACAGACACACACACACACACACACACACACACACACACACACACACACACACACACAATAATCGTCAACTGTTTCCAGTGTTTTAAGTTCTGCTGCAAATGTTCTTCATTAAAAGCGGCGGCGGAAGAGTCTTTGTTAAAAGGCTCCTTTACTTTATATTGAAAGATTCTATTGAAGGGAGAGATGATCAGTTCTTTTGAAAATCTCAGCTGGAAGAAATAACCTGGCGTTTTTTCTGTCTCTTTTCTGGATTAAACGGGATAGCGACAAATACAACCACACACGCACACACACAATATATATATATATATATATATATAATATATATATATATATATATATATACATATGTATGTATGTATGTATGTATGTATATGTATATCTATATATGTATATATATATGTGTGTGTGTAAATATATATGTATGTTCATATATATATACATATACATATATATACATATATATATATATATATATATACATATGTATGTATATATATATATATATATATATGTAAATATACATATGTAAATATATATATGTATGTACATATATATATACATACAATATATATATATACACATATATATGTATATATACATATACAAATATACATATATACACATACACACACATACATACACACACACGTATGCCCACTCACAATTGCATACGTCGTGCGTGCACACTCACAGAAGGCGACAGGACATGAGACAAAGTCCGGGAGGTGGAAGAGTCAATGTAAGGTTTGACAGGGGTGGTGGATGGGAGGAGGGTTGAAAAAGAGAGCCGAGGATAAATTGTGTCAAGTAGCAGCAGTATGTTTCCCTTTATCAGTTCAAGATGAAATAAACTTATTTGGTTTACTTGAAATTTACGACACTCAAGTCGGGTTATGGACAGGCCTTTTTTCACTTTTAGTCTTTACCAATCAATTTAACATACATCCCTACCACAACCACCACAACTGCAACCATTATCACCACCACCACTATCGCCACCATCAACAACCGAAACAACCACTACGCCGTGACTCTTCATGTCTTTCGCTCTCCGTGTCTCTCTGACTATCTACCTCACCCTTTCTCTCTTTCGCTCTCTCTCTCTCTCTCTATCTATCTCTTTTTCTCTCACACACTCTCTCGGTCTTTCATTATATATGTGTGTATATATAAATATGTATATGCATTTATATATCTTATATATATATATACGTGCATATATATATATATGCATATGTGTGTGTGCGTAAATATATATATATATATGTACACACACATATATATATATATATATATATATATATATATATATTATATATATACATACATATATTGTGTGGGTGTAAATATATATGTTTGCATATGTATGTGTTGTGTGTATATATATATATATATATAAGTATGTACACACAAATACACACATAAACACACACACACACGCAAACACACACACGCAAACACACACATATATATATATGCATGCAAGTATTGATATGTACATGTATGTACACGTGTGAGTGAGTGTATATAAACATAAGTGTAGACATACGCAGGTATATACATGCCAACGTGATTCATACATATATATTACATACGTACACGCATACATAAACGCATATGTGTGAGTATGTATATATATATGTGTGTGTATATATATGTATATGTCTGTGTACGTATGTATATATACATATGCATGTGTGTGTATGTATATATATATATATATATATATGTATGTATGTATTTTCATAAATACACATACATACATACGTACACACATACATACATACATATATACGTACACACGTACATTGCGCCATATACTTACACACATGCTTGAGACCATGTACTCGCTGTATGTATTTCATTTTTATCGTGATTATGTACTGCAGTTACTAAGACATGTGTTCATTCAATTACCAACAGTAATATATAAGGGCAGAGAGCGAGAGAGAGTGAGAGTGGGGAGATGGGGATGCAAAAGAGAGTTGGAAAGGAAAAAGAGAGTTGGAAAGGAAGATATTGTGAAAGAAAATAAAAGGAAAAGGGCAATGACGAAATTACAGTCACACAGACTCTCCATACATACATTCATACTTACATGCAAACGTATGTATGTATGTATGTATGTATGTATGTATGTATGTATGTATGTATGTATGTATGAATGTGTATATATATATATATATATATATATATAGAGAGAGAGAGAGAGAGAGAGAGAGAGATAGATAGATAGATAGATAGATAGATAGATAGATAGATAGATAGATAGATAGATAGATAGATAGATAGATAGACAGAGAGATAGATTGATGCATAGATGGATAGATAGATATAGATATATGATACACACACACAATACACACAAACATATTTATGCTATGTATGCATATGAATGTATTTATGGATGTGTGTGCATATATATATATGTGTGTGTGTGTGTGTGTGTGTGTGTGTGTGTGTGTGTACACAGTGAGAAAAAAGAAGTGAATGGGGTGAATATAAAAATAGAATGAAAGAGTGAAAGAGCAAAGGAGAGTAAAATAGAGAGTGAGAGGGAGAGCGAGAGAGAGAGGGGGAGAGAGAGATGATTGGGCAAAGCGGAATGTGTTTATATGTGTTTGTTTCTGTCCTGTGTGTCTATCTGTTTGGGAGTATTTCAGTTTTGTATTGGGGCTGGTGAAACGAACGTAATATGTATAGCTGTGCCTGTATGTGTTGTTTAGTGGGAAGAGTTGATGGGAAAATTCCTGGGAAACAACACATCAGAATGCTACATAAAATTCTCATGGAAAGGAATTGGGTGTTCAGATACTTTCATTATAAAATATACTGTTTCGCATCCAAACGCATTTTATTTAATATTTTGTTTCCCCTCTCCCCTTTTTTGGGGGTTTTTGGGATTTTCCTGCCTACTTTTTTACAATATTTTTCATTTTTCATTTTGTTTTTCCTCCCAGATTTCAAAAGAAGAAATAAGATTATAAGTGATTGAAACGACACGCCTTAAACAAGTGTGATCTTGAGAGCACTTGAGTAATATATCTTTGAACTTATTCGTCATTGCTACAATTTAATCATATTATATTATATAATGATTCCACATATATAAATTTCATATGCTTTGCGTTAATTTTATCCTTTACAGATGGCTGTGTGGTTAAGAAGTTCGTTTCGCTAACCACATGCTTTCAATTTCAGTTCCACTGTTCGATTCACTGGACAAGGGACTTTTTTTATTATAAATCCGAGCTGATCCATACCTTACGAGTGAATTTGGTACACAGGAACTGTGTAGAAGACGGTAGTTTGTGAGTAATATATTCGAACCCGTAACAAATCGATTCACTGTCTTTTATCATGCAGAAAATTTCTTACTGCAGACAAATATGTGTAAATGCACCGGGTCAACTCACTGCACTCTCTAACGAGTGGTTTCGGAATAGTTTTCATCTTCTTTGGCCCCAAAATAAATCGAGATAGTAACTGCATTCCAGAAACAAGGCGGCGGATAATACTAGGCAGAGTGGCAATGGTCAGCATGAGCAAGGTCCGGAAGAGTAGAGACATCAGCCTCGCTACCAAATGCAGATTGGTGAATGCAATCGTCTTCCCAATAGCAACATATGAATGCGAGACCTGGACACTAAAGAAAGATGACCAGAAAAGAATTAATGCATTCGAGCTTTGGTGTTGGAGAAGACTTTTACGGATTCCATGGACAGCGAGGCTCACCAATGGAGAAGTTCTTAACTAGATCAAGCCGAAACTGTCGCTAGAAGCTAGGATCACATCACCAAGCATAGATTGGCATATTTTGGCCATATTAAGTGGGGAAAATCCCTGGAGAAGGACATCATGCTCGGAATGGTCAGTGGCAAGAGAGGAAGAGGCCGCCCAAGAAACCGCTGGCTTGACACCATCAAGAGTGACACGGGAATAGCTATAACAAATCTGAAAGAAGCGACCCAGGATAGAACTAGCTGGAGAGCACTGATCCATCGAGTAACCGAGAGTCGACTTCGATTGAGCAGATAGATAGATAGATCTCCTCTACAGTAACATAAACGAGAAAAAAGACAGACGCTACGAACTGACAAGACAGACAGATCCCTCTTATGATATTCCTGTCATCGTTCAATGACTAGTTGCGCTACTCAGCGGTTTACCATGAAAAAACAACAGCGTGACGACGCTAAGCAGTAATGTGTAATATACAGACTTGTTACCACTTGAAGTATATAGGAGGCATGTTCGAACCCGTAAGAAAGCTATTCGCTGTATTCTGTTATGGAGAAAATTTCTCACTGTCAGTTCGCAGGTTCTGCTTCTTCCGCTGCTGTGAGGAGGAGATAACCACTCCGAAATGCATTTCTGGTTAGGAGGGGCTGTGAGCCGACTCGGTGTGTTTAAACCTTTTTGTTTACAGCGAGAAATTTTCTGCACGACAAAAAGACAGTGGATGGCTTTCCTTACGAGTTCGAATATGCCTCAAGCATATTTGAACTGAATATATATATATATATATATATATATATAATATATATATATATATATATATATTATATATATATATACACACATTTGTTTATATCTGTGTTTGTCCTTCACCGCGGAGCTACCGGTGATGGTTCGTTTATGCCCCCGCAACTTAGCGTAAAAGACAGACCGAAAGACTAATACCTGACTTAAAAAGAAGTACAGGAGTAAGTTCGACAAACGAATTCAAGGAGGTGCCCCAGAATGACCGCAGTCCAATGACTAAAACGTCAAAACAAATAAAAGAGTACACACACACACGCACACACACACACACATGCACGCACAACGCAGACAAACGTACACCCACACTTATCTATGTCTTATTACTGTCGAAAAGTGAACAGCGTTACGACTATGACGATCCTAAAATTTTAGTTTCATGCAAGACAATATTATCTAATGCGTCTTCTATTCTTATTTAAAACGACAAAATGTAAGTTGAAGAATATTTTGGGTATTATTTCCAATAGATAAAACTATCAAATTATGTTTTTGCTGTTGTCTTCTTTTTCTTCTTCCAATCAGGACTCACGCCATCAGCCACAAAGAACAATCTCTAATTCGAGCCTACTCTAAGCTACTAAGAGTGCGTGTAGCAACATGAAGATCCACCCATCACATGCGATAGACTGGCGGTTGCACGGGCGCGAAAGCTACGTTGTTATCCTCATTCCGTAAATGGTGGCTTTTAACGGATGGAGAGCTGAACCATCCTGGGGTATAGAGGATTCGCAATCTAGACTAGGGTCTGAAAGTTTACCACACCATAGTGGGTTACACCATGGTTCCTCTGCCTTGTGGCAGAAGTAGGAAGAAGGAGTGAGAGAAAGTTGTGGGGAAAAAGTACAGCGGGGTTCACCACCCTCCCCCGCCGGAGCCTCGTGGAGCTTAGGTGTTTTTGCCCAATAAACACTCACAATGCCCGGTCTGGGAATCGAAACTTCGTTCTTACGACCACGAGTCCGTTGCCCTAACCACTGGGCCATTGCGCCTCCACTGTTGCTGTTGTTGTTGCCACTGCTGTTGTTTTCCCTAGAGAGGCTCTACTGGAACAGACGTGTCATCAAAATCATTCTAGCTTTAACTATTCCTCTTTTGTTTTTTTTTGCTTATGGTTATAATATAATTAGCACTATCATTCCCTGTGTTTTTCATTCTTTTTCAATGTAGAGCGTGATTTCAGAAATATTTGGCCGTTACTTCTAGCAGATCGAGCAATAGCATAAAAGATTCCAGATTGGCTATATATATATATATATATATATATATATTATAAATTGCATATTCATGAGAGATGATGTGTATGAATATATCAAAATGTTATAATATATTTGTGAGAACGACAGATGGGCGAGTTTTACGAAATGTCAAACCACCAACTAAACATTTTGTGTGTATATGTGTATGTGTATGCATATGTGTATATCTGTGTATGTGTGGTTATGTGTAGCTGTGTGTGGAGCGTGGGTGGGACGTATTTTGTCATCATTGCTGTGGTATGTGTCCATTAACAACGTACCTAACCCTCAAACAGCATCAATACTATAATATTACAAAGTGTTTTGTTAACCTATGCAAAATTCTACTCTCACCCTTTATGGGTTTACACGTATTCATCCATGTTCGTCCCGAGAACCATCTAATCATCCTAAAAGGATGACTTTTGATTTGCGCGTTTGTGTGGTAAATTTGTCAAAAAAAAAAAATGGCGAAGAGTTGCGCACTGTCAGCCCCACTCTCTCGTCCTTGACCATCTTCAACCCATTAGCAAGATCAGGTCAAGACGACTGGGGATGGATACAGATGCTGTGGATGACCAAGATAACTTACCCCATCTTGCTCTCTCTATACTCTCAATGCGCTTCCGAAGACGCCTTTCCCGCTCCGTTGAACCATGAATGTTTCTCCAGCACAGTCGAATCCAGTCTTCACACGCATGAAAAGGGCATCCCCTTATATGCTAATTAACCCACAGCTGTGACCCTGACAGCTGCTACAACTCCGGGTCGGAGTAGATCTGAGAAAATAGTGACTAAGAGGCGGTTCCCTCAGGACCCTAGAACTCCCGAAACAGAATCCCAATGCATACAGTTTAAAGTTATATCCATGAGACGTATTTATTCATAACTAGCGAGACCATGGAAATATCACGTTTTCTGAAATTTCTTATTTTTATATATCTTATAATATTGGCTTCAAATTTTGGCACAAGAATAGTAATTTTAGGGGAGCAGTACGATTGCATCGACCCAGTATTCAACTGCTACTTATTTTATCGAGCCCAAAGGGATGACACGCAAAGTCGACCTCAGCGGAGTTTGAACTCAGAACGTAGAGACGGATGATATGCTGATAGGCTTTTTGTTCGGCTTGTTAACGATTCTGCCAGCTTGCTACCTTGATATTACATAATTTTGATACCTTATATATCGAACTTATTTATTTTGAGATAGTACTGTTCGGTTTAAGGCTATAGAGACGTTCAGATTTAAATTATCTATAGCGTTAGTGACAATATACTAAATATTAAAGTAATGCTTAACTGATGTGAATCTAACAGGAAATATTTGCAGACTAGTTGATAAAATTAGAAAATGTTGGTGTTTAAGCTCAACACCTCATTACACATAATATTTTTCGTAACAGTTTTTCCTTGTTCTTCTTTCCTTCCTTCATTCTTTTCTTCCTTTCTTTTTTTCTTTCTTTCTTTCTTTCTTTGCTTCTCTCTATCTCCTTCTCTCTTACAAAAATAGTCTGTCTATGTATGTATGTATGTATGTATGTATGTATGTATGTATGTATGTATGTATGTATCTATCTATCTATCTATCTATCTATCTATCTATCTATCTATCTATCTATCTGCCTGTCTGTTATCAGCTTTCCCCACTAACTCGTTTAGCCTCTTCCCATTCGCCCTTGGCACCTTACTGTCAGCTTGTAAAGGAAATTTCCCTTTCAAAGCGAAAAAATCGAACACACATCATGACAAGCAGGACTTCATTATCTAATGGCTTCATTATGCAATGATATCTAGGACTGCAATGTCTAATGTATTTTCTTCCTTTTTAACGACGGTGGAGCATAATTTAAGGGTGATTAGGTTACTATTTTTAGATGTTCAAGTGACCACATTCAAACTCCCTTGCTGGCTCTTAGCCTGAATGTATATTTGTAGGGTGTTGTAAATGTTGTTTTATGGCATGATTTGAACAACCAAGTGTGCAAGTGTCTTCTACTATAGCCTCGGGCCGACCAAAGCCTTGTGAGTGGATTCGGTAAACGGAAACTGAAAGGAGCCCATCGTATATATATATATATATATATATATATGCGTGTTTGTGTGTGTGTGTTTGTGTTTGTCCCCCAACATCGCTTGACAACCTGGTGTGTTTACGTCCCCTAACTTAGCGGTTCATCAAAAGAGACCGATAGAATAAGTACTGGGCTTACAAAGAATAAGTCCTGAGGTTGATTTGCTCGACTGAAGGTGGTGCCCAAGCATGGCCGCAGTGAAATGACTGAAACAAGTAAAGGAATAAAAGAATAAAGTGCCAAATATGTTACAGCTTATTTATTAAGGCAGAAATTCCAGGTCAAGTGAAATATTATTGTATAACATAGATAAATTAAGAAATGGAATTAAACGCAGGTGTTATAAGATTTGAATAACATCTGCGTTTAACTCCATTTCTCAATTTATATATATACATACATACATATATACATACATACATACATATATATATATATATATATATATATATATATATATATATATATATATATATATATATACACACAAAATGGAACAAGGACGGGTCACTCGGAGTTTTCTTTCCTCGGTCGAGTTCCAGATTATCTTTGTAATTTCGGCTGGTTATATTCGAGATTGCTCCAATCTGGCCAGCCTCAAAGAAAAACTAAGCTAAGAGCATTAGATTCCTTGAAAGAAAGCAGCGAATGTATACGAAAACAAAGACAAAAAAAAACGGAGAAAGTTACACAAATACAAATAACAGGACATAACAACAGGTGCCTTTCGACTCTAGTCACCTTTTTTTCAAATGATACAAACGAACAAAAGTAAAAGGCACAAATATATATATAAGCCGTCAATGCAGAACTACAAGTATTAGGACCGAAATAATAGTTTCAAATTTTAGCACAGGGTCAGCAAGTGCGGAGGAGGCGGTCGACCCCAAAAGATGGAAGGCAACGTGGACCTCAGCGGTATTTGAACTCAGAGCGTGAAGATGGAGGAAATGCCGCTAAGTATTTTGCCCGGCGTACCAACGATTCATCTAACTCGCCTCTTTATTAAAACTGAAATAATGAGTGGGGATTCCTGCAAGTCCTCATCACAGTTTCTCAATAGATGAAACAGAGAAACAACAACCATGATTTAAAATCTACTTGCTACGCCATTAAAATTTCAATGTTCGATTTCTAGAATCATAACTCTTCGGGAAAATTCCAAAGATTTATCTAAACGCGATATTATATCCGGAAAGACAGAGAGTTGGAATTTTCAAGAATTTAGTTAACTGACTACAATTATTCATACTTCAGACATGAAAGATTCTGAAAAGAAGATATTCTCCTTAAACAGTTGCAATCTCTGGTGGTTACTTTTGTATTTCAGTTAAACTGAAACAGTAAGTAATGGAATACTGCAGCGAGAGTCTGGAGGGAATCTGTGTATCATTTCAATTTCAACACTGCCCCGATTGCCAGCGGTTAATATTTCTTTGTACCATTGTACTATTTTTTAAAATATGACCTTCAAAAGAAAAGGATAAAAGAAAAGGAAATGTATTCTATTATTAATAGTATTGATGCTATACATATGTGTATGTATAAATGTGTGTGTGTATGTGTGTGTATATATATATGTGTATGTATGTATGTACGTATATATATATATGCATATATATATATATATATAATATATATATATAATATATATATATATATATATATATATATATATATTATATATGTATATTTAAATACATATACATACATATATATATATATATATATATATATATACATCCTACCATGCATGCATAAATACCAACACACATATTTATATATGGGTAAGTGGAAATTTTTGGGTATTATTTATTTTCCATTACACGTGTTTCATTTATTAATAGGAATTACAAAAATTTTCATGTTAGATAGGCATGTAAAGAATTCCTGTTATACATATATATAATATCTAATCCATGGTTGTTAGTCCGAGAAAATATGTTCTGTTTCACCTATGGCTCATGAACAAAATATAATTGTTATGGATTAAATGTTCTGTTTATTCGCAGGCTTATTTTGAAGTACTGTATTCCAAGTGATCAGGTGTAGTTTCTTTTTGAACTCTGGAATGAATATGTGTATGTGTGTGTGAGTATTTACTACACATTTATGTATGTGGGCATGTTTGCGTCTTAAAAATAATGGTATATATGAATTGTAGAACATTAACTGAGAAAGTGCTTAATGCATATATATCGAAACTTTTATGAATTTATATTCGACAACAAAAAAATTTAGCAGTCACTTCCAAATTACACCTCCTCCGGAAATTTAACTTACTTAGCTTGAAGGAAGTCGGAGTAAAAGATTCTGTATGTATGCACGTGTATGTTTTTATGCCTTTATATATGGATAGACAGGGAGAGGAAGACATACGAGGTCTGATCAGTAAGTATCCGGATTGTTGTCATAGTGACGAAGCTAAAGCACAGAGTAAAACCGCTTAGCAAAGATTGACCTTGAACTCTGTTGTGCATATGCAGTTCCGTTGTTTATAGTAGTGCTTGGAAGGAAGGTGTGTAGCGTGAGATCGTCGTATTGACCATGACAGAGAAAGTTGTCAGGGCGATACCTGTTCAGATGCCAACGCAAAGTTGCAGAAAGTGTATGGAGAGGAGTGTTTGAGCCGCAAACAAGTGTACGAGGGGTTCAGACGTTTCCAAGATGGCCGAAAAATGTCAATATCGACAAACGTTCTGGGAGTCCCGCAACAAGCAGAACTGAGAAGAACATCGCAGATTTGCGTGCAGCTGTGAGGGGAAATCGCCGAATCACCATCCATGAGTTATCAGAGGATGTGCAGATAAGTTATGGTTCAATTCAGTCCGTTATCACTGAAAATTTTGGTATGAGACGCGTATCTGCTATGTTTGTGCCAAGAGTTCTTTCAGCTGATCCAAAAGTTACTTGGGCTCAAGATCTCCTTGACTGAGTCGAGAACGATGAATACTTTTTGAAAACTTTGCGTAGGACACCGAACATGTATCGCCAAGCTTTTGACAAAATTTGATGCAGGTTCTCTATCATAGTCAATGCGACGATCACACGCTACACACTTTTCTTCCAAGCATTGCTGTAAACAGCGGAAGGAAGCTAAAACGTTAAAATTTAGTGCGCATGGATAGCAGAGATCAAGGTCAATCTATGCCAAGCGGCTTTACTCTGCATGCTTTAGCTTGTGTGTATGTGCGTGTGTGTGTATGAACACGCGCTTGTATGTGTGTATGTATACGTATATGTATGTATATTTATTTCTATGTATGTTTATTACAGTATTAATGTCTAAAACAAACGTTGATTAATCAACCTTAATTCTTTCTTCCTTAATGTTAAAACACTGATCTAGCTTATAAGATACACGTCCCAACATCCTTATCACTTATCACAATAACTTTTATTTAGAACTGCTGAACAGCGAACCATAAAGTATATCGTACATCTGATGTATTTGCTAACGATAGAGAGGGTAGAAAGAACAAACCTTTCTTCATTTACTTCATTTCTTAATTCTTGTTCAGGCTATTTTATCCGATGTTAGTAATTATAGACATTTCCAGTTACACGATAGCTTCTACAGTCGATATCTGCTGATAACGAGGCAGAGTTCTACGGCTTCGTTATCAGCCTTGTTGATACAGATGTTGACCAAAGTTTGTTTTATTCTATCCTTCTAGTAAAAGAAACACGCTTCATTTGCCTGCGTAGGCATCGTTTGAATAAGGTACATTTTTAGATATGGTGATATCAGCTGACAAAACGGTTTTTAAAGTTGAGGTTGTTGCCAGCGTAACGCCGTATGCCCCTGTAATGTTGTTGTTTTTTTATTCCTGTGTATGTTTGTGTATACCTGCATAATGTAGATATATCTTTGTCCGTCTTCGTTTGTATATATGTGTATATATTACACTCACGCATACACATATATATATATATATTGTGGGTGCGCGCGCACGTATGTGTGCGTGTGTGTTAATGCTTGTTTTTAAGCAAAATTATATATACAAACAATTTAACATTGACCTGAAAGTTTGCTCAATGCTTGTTAGTTTATTAAACTTTTAGAAGAGAGGGTGATAAAAGTTTCAAAGTTTCAGTCGTATATACATATGGCGTACTCCTGATGAATAAAGTAATGTAATCCGATGGTACAAACAATTCCGCGAATTAGATACTCCAAAGCAATCCCTCTTATCAATACTTTGCATCGTCCTCACATTGTTGTTGTTTTTCTTGTTTTTATTTTCTATTTTTTTGGGATTAACTATATATATATATATATATATATATATATATATATATATATATATAATAACAAAGGGTAAAATTAATTAATTAAGAAGTAATCAATAATTTTCTGGGAGTCCCTTTTTAAAGTAGAAGAAATAGCTAAGGTGCTTTGGCTGCTATTTCTAAACTTCGGTATGTGGTAAAGCAAACCTTTGCTGAACCCTAATTATTAAGTATATATATATATATATATATATATATACACACACATACATGCATACATACATATATATTCGCTCACACATACATTCATATGTATGCATGTGTGTGTAGTGTATGTACGTTATTTATAGAAGCATATATACACACATATATGTAAGAACATAGTAATCGTCATATACAAAAAGCAATGTCATTTGCCAAGTACATTATCTTTCACATCCTTTCTGCTATAGGCACAAGTCCTGGAATGTTGATGAAGAGGCTAGTCGACAACATCGACCTCAGGTCTCAGCTGGTACTTACTTTATCGACCCCGAAAGGATGAAAAAAGACAAAGTCAAGCTCGGCGGAATTTGATCTCAGAAAATAATGACGGAAGAAATGCTGATAAGCATTTTGTCCGGCGCAGTA
>NC_042998.1:55278226-55293226 GCF_006345805.1 Octopus sinensis | reverse complement strand
GTTGATTTAGTTGATACGACTCAGATTCATTTTGTTAGTGACATTCGATATCACGTGGCAGTTGATTTGTGATAATTTCAAGATAGTAAAGGGCGTGTCAAGCTAGCTTTGCTCTGTAGAAGTGAAGAAGAGGATTTCAGAGTTATTAAAGCTAGTATTGGTTGAAAATATGATAGCCTTTTTATTTTGTGGCATGGCGTCTTCTGGCTGAATTACCTATGTTAACAGAAAGTAGATCCATTAATGACAGCTTTTTGAGTTTTTAAATGATTTAGTCGCAGGAAGAGGGACGGAGAGTGTGACCTTTGAAGACTTCTTCCGAAGATTATTGAAATCAATGAGTTGGGTCGGGACATATTTAATTTGAACTTAATAGTCATTTGGTACAAGAAAAAAATTCGTGAGCAAGGGTGTCATTCTTGAGAGAAATAATTGGGCAAAGTATTGAGTTGTCCGGAAAGTTCGTGCTGATTTTTATAGGAAAGAAAAAGGTCAATAAATACTTGCCATTACATTTTTAATGAACCATTTTGTTGCACAATGCGTCTCCAACTTGAAAATACCCTCTTCCCAGAATTGAGGTGGTTTCATGGCAAAGAATTCATCAAGGTATCTTTTTACGTCATCCAAGGAATTGACATTTTTACCATTAAGACTATTCTGCAGAGACCTAAATAAGTGGAAATCCGAAGGAGCAATATCTGGTGAATATGAACGGTTGGGTAACATATCCCAACCGAGCTGCAGCAATTTTTGTCTGGTTCCCAAAGCATCAAGTGCCGAAAATGAACTTTCTTATCTTCCATTTTAAAGGGTTACAGAATTAACATAGGTTATAGGAACATAAATCTTCTTCCACGAAAAGATAGCTTAAGCTGTGTTCTAAATGGGGGTGTAGTAAAATCCTATTTTATAGACTCAACCATGTTCTAAAATAAGTCGAAATATAAGCTACTATAAATCGGCACGTACTTTCCGGACAACCCAATATGGAATATTGGAATAACAGTAAGCATGAGGAGAGAAAAGACAGATACATCATTGAGTGATACTTAGTTTATGATTTCATAGAAGTACAGCCGTTGTTGTAATGGTAAAATAAGTCGTGAGAAGAATCAGTGTTTCTTAGAATCAGTGGTTGTGACACTGATGACTAAGACTGTGATGTTGTATATCAGGGGTCGGCGAACCGAGATAAATTACCCCAAAAGGGATAAAATTGAAATTCTTGTGGGTTATGAGGACTCATCAGACATAAGTAAAATTATATACATAACCTGTTCCTTGTTACGACAGAAAGTTTTCTTCTGGCAACACTGCATCTGTCCAATGTAATGAACATGTAAATAGATTCATATAACTAGATTCAATTAAATAGATTTTAAATTCAAAGAATCTATGATTTTATATCTCTCGAATCAAGGGGGTAACGTTGGCGTAAATAAATATATTTTGGGGTAATTGGTTAAAAAAGTTCCCCGTTCCCTGTTGTATAGCGTTACTTCTAAATGCAAACTAATGTATGGAAGAGCGTGCGCGCGCGCGCGTGATTGTGCATATATGTGTGTGCGTGCGTGTGCGTGTCGCAACATATATTGCTATCATGCGAGCTGTACTCCACTGTGGCTTACACCTGAGTTTTGTAAATAATCAAAAATTGATCAAATCTGTAGTATATCCTGATCCTAGAGATCCAACTTAGTGTTTGTAATATACTTTTGGTAATGCGATATATATGTGAGATTACCGTTAGAAAACTATCAGAGATTATGAGGCTTCTCACTAAAAGCGACTTTGAAGTTTATTTGTGCATTACTCCTGTATGAGAGGGATGGAAGATATAACGCAAGTACAATTTCTGTAGGAAGTTTTACTTGCATTATACCTTCTTTACCAGTGAGAGGCCATTATTAAACACATGCACGCACACACAGACACGCGCAGCACACATACATATATACATACATACATACATACATACATACATACATACATACATACATACATACATACATACACACACGTTCGCACACGAACACACACACATACACAAGCACGCACGCACATGCACGCACGCATGCACACACAGTGTGGTCACTGAAAAGAAAAAAGGGGTCGAAAAGGATAAAGGTGGTTTTCACACAAGCGACATAAGTGGAATGGTTTTAACAGTCAGCACCAGAACTTTTAAAAACTTCACATGACTGCAGCACCGTTGCATTTATCCAGAGTGCTACTATCATACAAGAAGCCATTATTACTACAAGTCATATACAAAATATCATTCAACATATTTAAAAGTTCTCCCCCACCGTCGTCGTTGCTAACACTTTAGTACCTGACATTTAGTACCACACATTTAATGTGTTTTCACTCTGTTACCTTTTGTGATGTTGCAGCAGCAGCTTTCACTCCATTGAAAAAGTTACTGACTCAATTCTAATTCAGAAATATCTCTCAACCTTTTTTTTTTCACTCTTCTCAATCTTCTACTAACTTCACTTGTAAACTTTTCTTCGCAAAACCACTTATATCTAACACTAAACTCCAGCTCCATCCCTCTCTCTCCTTCTCCCTCCCTCTCCCACTGCTCTCTCTCTCTCTATCTATCTATCATCTATCTATCTATCTATCTATCTATCTATATCTATCTATCTATCGCCCTCTCTTCCAGTGATATTCTAATTCTTTACATTAAATAACGAATGCTTTAATCATCTGCTTTTCCAATTCTGTGCAGAGGGCTATCTAAGTTATTGGAAGTTACTTAGGAATAGCGGATTTAGAAACACTAATTCGGTAATATTCTGCAGAGGTAACTTTGTGGTACTGCCTGCTTGAAAGGAATAGACGATTTGGTTTTTTTGTGGCGAAAGTATGCATTGAGAAAGAAGCAGCAAAAATGAGTCCAAACATTTGTTGAGAGACATGCCTGGCGTGCGATCGCAGACGTAGAAAAATTAACACTATTTTGCATAATTGGCGGCTGCACATGAATCATCGAGCAAAACTGGTTCAGTTGCCTCTCGATGTCCGAGGTTTGTACCTAAATTGATACCTTCTGAACTGGTATGACTCTTCGCATAAAATGGGACATGCATAGGTGTGTAATCAAGAGATAAATACGAAACAGTATTATACATTCTTCTGCTATTTTAACACTAGTGGATACTCCTGAAATAGTGAACTCCACAACATCTATAACAATAAACGCGGAATTCTGTCTGTCCGGGACCCCTGTGTCTCAGTCTATATTTGCTCTACATAGACATATTATACCAATTTGGAATCAGAATGATCTCAGGATCGAAAATCTACCCCTTGGTTCTTGAACATCCAGCATTAGGGTCTAATTTAAAAGCACTTGGGTTGCTATTTCTAGCAGGTAGTGCTTGGTTGATTCACGCCACCTTGGTCGGCGTTTGTCAATTGACGTCAGAGATCAAAAGGGAGATAAATGACATTTGCTTCGTTAATTTTACGTCGAGATAAGAGCTTTGGGACAAATTGGTCGACAGTTGGAACTTAACTTGGGACTGGAACAATAGAATGATTGCATTACAGAATTAATGCTGATCCGTCATTAACTTCTGATCAAACGCCACCAGGGCATAATATAGTCATTATAGACGTATTATAGTTATGCTATTTAGCTCTCTTTAGTTTTGGGGCTGCAGATCCAATTTGCCCTCTGCAGGAGCTATGTTCGCACAGAGTGCGGCTTTTAATCTAGTTATCAAATATATGCGACGAATTGGAAGAGTTGTTAGAGCATCCGACGAAATACTTTGCGACACTTGTTCCAGTCCTTTGTGTACAGAGTTCAAATCCTGGCGAGGTTAAATCTGCCTTTCATCTTTTCGGAGTCCATTAAAAAGTAGCAATCCAAGGTGGTGGACTGGCGGGGTTGTAAGAACGTTGGACAGGATGCTGTGGAGTATTTGTTCCGGCTCTTTACGTTTTGAGTTCAAATTCCGCTGTTGCCTATTTGGGTGATATGGTACACTTATAACGTCGTTCGGTTTAACATACCCACCTGTCACCAAGGGTGCCTTTAACAAACTCCACTGTGTCAAGCATTGAAGCCAGATTTCTAGTTTAAGGATACCTTCCTATTTCCTTCCCGCTAATTTCGGAGGCTCTGCAACAGGTCATGGGCAATTCCTTCCTTCCTGGTAAAATGATTTTTAAAATAATTATCAATAACATCTGCGGGCTTATCGGCAGCCATTTATACCACCAAACAGTGATGGGTATTATGCGGGTGGGCTGACTATTTCCTAAATATATCTTGGGCCATTCGTTGGTCTGTGATGCCATTATATGAATGCAATGTTGTTACCGGTTCGAATATGTCAGTTGCACGTTCAAACAAGCCATTCACTATGTTTCGTCATGAAGAAAATTTCTCCATGAAGAAATTCGAAATGGTAATGACATTTTTGATACACATCTCTTCTCAGCGCTCTCACACTGTAAGCAATTATATGAACTCTGTATGAACTCCCACGAGCAGAGGAATAATCTGTGTAAAATTTATTACATAAAACTCTCAAATAAGATATTGGTTTCAAATTTTGGCATAAGGCCAGCAAGTTCAGGGATAAATCGATTACATCGACCCCAGTACTCAACTAGTATTTATTTTATCGACTTCGAAAGAACAAAAGGCAAAGTCACCCTCGGCGGAATATGAACCCAGAACGTAAAGACGGGCGAAATGCGGCAAAGAGTTTTGCCAGGCGTACGAACGATGCTACCATCTCGCTGCCTTCTCTCAAATAAAATATTTATATTTTTGTCAGCGAAGACCAAGTTTTTAGGTCCGTATTTATTAACATTGTAATAAACGTGTTAAATCCCGCTAAGCGGTTATCCTACTAAGCTCTATGACAAGTCTTAAATTCAAACAAGAGTTAAAATTTAAGACTTGTCCCCCGCCCCACCCCGCAAATATGTCATTATGCGAAAAGTCAACTGTTTCTGCAAACTAAGCTAGAAATTCAGAAATTCAGACCTAACAGGGCTTCACTGGAACAGCTTAACTACACACACAGGCAGACACACACGGACACACACAGACACAGACACACACACACACACACATACACACACACAAATATATATATATACGTTCTTGTCCATGTTGTATTTTTCTACATACCTTAATATATATATATATATATATATATATTATATATATATATATATATATATGTATGTATTTATGTATGTATAATATATTTATGAATGTGTGTATATAAAAGCTTGATATATGAACTCTATCAAATTCATTATTTGTTTATGCATAGAGTATCTTATAGAGGCGGAGACAGGGATTCGAAATCATTTGCTCGCCACAAGAGGTCTCCAAGAGAGGAAGAAGAAAAAAAACAAAAACAAAGCAAAAACACGCACACATAAGAAAAAAAGAAAAAAGAAAAATAATAGAAGAATATGTATCTGCTTTTGTTTTATATATTTCGTTTCATAAATAAAGCCGTATGAGAAGACATGAGTCATATACAACATATTTTGTACAGGGTTAATAACGTTCGTAACTACACGAGGGAAAATATTATCAAAGCATACTTTTAAAAGAGGCGTAGATGTGTTGTCTATTTTTTCATGCTGTGTGTGGCCTTGCGGCATTAATTCTGATATAAAATAATGAACTAACTACATCAGTAAATTAGACATAAATGTCGGTGTGATATATAGAGGCAAGGAATTCCACTGTTGGGAAGATATAAACCTAAAAATGAAGGATGGTGACGAAGTAGGTATACACTTGCGTTGCATCTAAATCTAGTAGACAGACTATGGGCTTACACGAAAACTGTTTTTCTTTTCTTTCTTTTTCTTTCATTTGTTTGTTTCATTTATTTTTTTTCTTTTTGCGACGAAGGTAACTGTAGGCCAAGCGAGTGTTCCACTTGGTTAGATGTGAATATATACTGTGAGAAATAAAATATCACACATAAGTACATTAAAAGAAATATCGGACATCATATATAGAGACACACACACACGCACATACACGCATGCATACACACACGCGCACGCTTACACACACACTTATAGGTATGTATGTATGTATATATGCATGTAGAGAGCAAGAGAGAATGAGAAAGAAGGAAGGAGCGAGAGAGGATAAATAAATAGATAGAAAAATAGATAGATAGATAGATAGATAGATAGATAGATAGATAGATAGATAGATAGATAGATAGATAGATAGATAGATAGATAGATAGATGCACAGGTGGACAGACGGACGGATTGATGGAGGGATAAATGCATGAACATTTATGCTTACAAACAAGAGAAAAGTGCCTAATACGCAAAGTAAAGTGTATATAATATTTTATTCGAAGCTGCAGTGTGTATATGTGTACGTATGTATACATACATATTTACAAACACACTGTGTGTATGTATGTGTGTGTGTGCCAGTGTATGCATGTGTGTGTGTACATACAGAGATATGTGCGTAAGCGTTCATGTATGTCCACGTCAACGTAAAATGTATACAAAACGCGTAATTGACCAAGCAATAAGGTATCATACAGAGAATAACGAAGCTTATCACTCACTCATCAATTGACAAATCGGCCGACACGTGATGTAAGAAGTTAACAAGCCAAGCGAGGAACTAATGTTCCAGAAGTTCGTTTTATTTTGCGTGGTCGGTTTAATGCACCACATATAGCTGAGTATCAACTGGAAGAACGCTTTTAATCGACAGAACGAAGAGAAGAAAAAATATATGTACAGATAAGATAGAGATAAAGATAAAGAAACAGTGATACAGACAAAAGCAAGATATAAGAAGAAATGAAAAGCGATAATATTAAATGAAATAAAATAAAATACGAACAGAAGCTCTGTTAAATTCTAAAGGACTCGAGATGAAACCTAACATGGATGAAGCTTAGATTTCGATGCTGTTGTTCTGGAACCCTTGCAGTTTACTGGAGTTTTTAGTTGCTCTTTGTCTGGCATCAGATCTCTGTACTTAAGAGCTCAGAAAGCCGTGTATTTTATTATTATTTTATTCATCTTTTTTTCTTCTTTTCCACTTCTGTAATCAATGATATGACAGCTGTCTTTGTTCTGTTTGAGAGTTGTGTTGGCATTTCTCTTCTATAGAATCACTTTAAGCGCAAATGTACTTATTTCTTTCTGAATGACATTTGATAAGCTATATGGCAATAATACACAACTAGTTGTACTTACTAGCAGTTCAGTTTAGTTGTATTTCGGCGGGACGACATTGTTGTTGATGGTGATCGTGATGTTGTTCATGCTGTTGTTGTTAATGTTCTTTATCTTGTTTTTGTCTTTGTTGTTTTTGTTTTTTGTTGTTGTTATTGTTGCGTTGTTGCTGTTAATTCATTCTGTTCAAATTATTTAAACAGACGAGTTTTAGAGTTTGTGTAAATCCGTCTGTATTACTCTACCAGAATAGAGTAAATATATCAAGAAATTACTTTTGGAATGTAATATTCACAGTACGTTAAATGTGTTTCACTGATAGGACATACAGTAAGACATACATGCATGCATACATACATACATACATACATACATACATACATACATACATACATACATACATACTATTTTTTTACTACCCACAAGGCGCTAAACACAGAGGGAACAAACAAACAAGGACAGACAAACGGATTAAGTCGATTACATCGACCCCAGTGCGTAACTGGTACTTAGTTTATCGACACCGAAGGGATGAAAGGCAAAGTCGACCTCGGCGGAATTTGAACTCAGAACGTAACGGCAGACGAAATACGGCAACGCATTTCGCCCGGCGTGCTAACGTTTCTACCAGCTCTCGGCCTTACATACATACATACATACATACATACATACATACATACATACATACATACATACATACATACATACACACACATACGTGCGCACGCACACATACACGCAAACACACACACACGCAATTACATATGATGCGGGGCTGAAAGGTTCCTGGCTTTAAGGGTGTCGCGAAAGGTCTGGCTGGAGGCCCAACCTTCCTAGTTCTTTTACAGGGCTTTGAAAAAGTGAACGACAGCTGCAATAAGAGGGGACTATGTTGAATAGAATCATAATTAACTGATCCTCCTGTATTTTCTTTTACCCAAAGCCAGAAACTTTTCAGCACTCCTTCATGCGTGTGTGTGTGTGTCTGTAGTTGAAATTTACAGAAAAACAAAAGACAAAGATAGGTGTATAAACAACAAGCAGATGTATTAGTTTGACGCTCGGGAAGGTGAAAAAGTCTTTTACGTTTCGAGCCAACGCTCTTCAACAGAAAGGAACACGAGAAAATAAACAGAAGGGCAAGCGTAGCTGCGTGGTAAGAAGTTTGCTTTCCAACCACATGGTTCTCACTTCGTGGCACCTTTCTACCGACCAATGTCTTGTGAGTGATAGACTCTCTGGAGCTTTGGATATAATAATACCTTACGAACCAAGTGATCAAAAAAAGAAAAAGAAAATAATAAAGAAAAAAATGAAACGGTACTGGCGTCAATCTTCTTCTTCTTCTTCTTCTTCTTCTTCTTCTTCTTCTTCTTCTTCTTCTTCTTCTTCTTCTTCTTCTTCATGCATGTGTGTATGCTTGCGTGTATTGGGAACACAGAAACGGAATATTAGCGTATAGGAAACACTAGAGGTAAAATTCAAACAGCGAAAAACAAACAGATGTCAATGATCGACTGGATGTGCATGCAATTTCGATACCTGCTGACAGAATTATGCGACCCAGTGGTGTCAATAGTTTTTATTGAAGCCCGTAGAGCAGTGGTTCTCCGCTGGGGTCCATATAACCCCTTATGGCCCATATAAGATTTTGGGGGTTCACAAAATAGTAAATTGGAAATTCACAGTAGTATTTTATGGGTCCATGAAAATATTTTGCTTTAGATGTATTTATGGCAAGAAACAGCTAGGCTTCTTTTCTCTGCTGTTTTACATAGTACAGCTTATACAAGTGGATGTGTGATTAACAAAATAGTAATTTTGAAAGAAACATCTATAAACAAGTAATGGATATATAAATCCATCAGAATAGGGAGCAATAGATAAAATATGATTGAGAGCCACAGCGCAGAGGAAGGATATATACGTAACCATAAACATCAAATAATAATAACACGAGAAGATCAGTGTAAAAATTACAGTAACAGCGAAATACAAAACAACACAAAACCTGGAAATATAGTGTCTTTCAAAGAGAAAATGAAAGACGTAGGTATAATGTGTGTGTGTGTCTTTGCACCGGTATTTGTCTCCCAACACGCACACACACACACGCACACACACGCACACACACACATACACACACATACACATACGATGGGATTCTTTTCAGTTTCCGTTCACAAAATCCACTCACAAGGCTTTGGTCGTCTCGAGGCTATAGTAGAAGACACTTGCCCAAGGTGCTACGCAGTGGGACTGAGCCCATGACCATGTGGTTGGTAAGCAAGCTACTTACTACACAGCCACTCCTACGCCTATTGAAATGTTCTCTTTAATGTTGCCAATTTCTAGACTGATTCAGGTTTTAAAGATTTATTTATTCCCTGTTATAATATTTATCAATTTGTAGAATTTAATTTAGAAGAATTACATACTCGCACTTCACGTTCATAAATTTCTATCATTCTTGTAATCATTTTATCTTGTCCCGATTTCTCAAATCCTCTTTCTGTTCCCCTTTCGCTTAGATTCTTCATGTGACCTGCTTCTTCTTATTCGAGTCGATGTAACTTAGTATGCGTAATAAATACAGAACAAAATGGACTGTTTCGAAAGGAAATTAGCAATTTTCTGTGTTTCTCAGAGCTGACCTGTAATACAAAGTCAAGCAGCAGAAAGTGTACATGTGAATCTGATGTTTCGAGACAAGTTTGATACGGATCCAAATCATTGTCGAGATTTTGAGTGCGCTCGCCCGTGTGTGTGTATGTGTGTGTCTGTGTGTGTGTGTGTTCTGTGAGATTATAAATGATGTGAATGCTGTCGACATTTTCGTGAATGAGGTTATTTAAGAAATTACGAAGACCCCCAAGGGATGGAGGTGGGGATAAGAAAATGATGTAAAAGCAGGGCAGGAAACTAAATTATGAATTATACATACAAATGTCTCACAAAATGTTCATTTTACAACGTGTAATAGAAGTAAAACACTTCCGTAGAAGATTTAAAAGAATTTTATTTCTGAAGTAATTATATTCCACATTATAATCATCATTTTCAATAAGAAAAAAGGAACAGTCACTCAAGCTGCACTCGAACCTAATATCTATCGCATTACTGATTTTTACTGCATAGAGCTTTTTAGATTTTATTTTTATTTTTTATACTTAGCTACAGGGGGAAGGGCAGGACCACTGACTTTCTTTCTGACCAGGTAGTGGTGTTAAACCGGGTGGCGGATTAAGTCTACAACTTTGTAACCCTTCGTAAGAAGTGATTTTCTTTTCTGTCTCAAATTAGTGTATATAAAGCTTACAATTTAGAAGGTGATGAGCTTGTAGAAGGCTTAGCGTGTCGGACAAAATGTCTTGTGATATTTGCACACATTAATTTTTTTTTTTTTTACATTCACCGAATCAACTTTACCTTTCATCTATACGAGGTGGATAAAATTAGATACGAATCAGGTACAGATGTATATAGTATAGACTAAACCCGCACTCCGAGATTGTTGACCCTGTGACTAACATCGGAAATCACAGTTTATAGTAAAATACTGGCGGTAAATATAGTTATAAAATGATCTATCAAAATCTAACTGTACAAAGAAATGCTATAAAATTAATTCTTATGTTATTACCAAGTGTAGTGCAACATGAATTTTGTTTCTAAACTTCGAGTACATAATACAGTTAATAGACACACGCTGTTACATTGTTTATCACCAAGCTAGAAGAATAACTTATCCTATTAGTATAGGTAAATAACGGCTGCCAGATTAAAGACATACAACAGTTTCCTGGCAACGTCCAAGAACTTCTATATACCTCTAAGTCAAATGGAGAAGAAACCACGACTCAGTAATAGGAAGAAGTATATCAAACTATCATATCTATCCTTAGAATTAAAACTTGATCCGAATACGAGTGTAGCAGATTCCGCTAAAAGTATCCAAAGTCTACAACCCAAGAACAAGTACAATGCATCACATGGACTTCAACATCAATTCTGTCCATAAAACCTTGAGATATGCTTCAGGTACGTTGTTAATATTATCAAATATCTAGTAGAAGTTTACCAATACTGATCGAATAAAAAAAAATTACCGTAAAGGTCCATGTATATAATACACTACCATTTACGCATCTCGATTTTGGAGTCAAAATTTCTTTAAAATCTCGTAATACCATGTATTATACGTAGTGCTGAACAACAGCTAGAAGTGTAGATAATCTACTATAATTCAATATATTAGTTTTTAATATTTCCCTTATATAATTTAACTGATAGAAAATAATCTAAAAATTAGTCATTCTTTATTACATTATGATTTTATTAACAAAAAATGGGTGGCGAACAACCTTTCTGTCTAATATCTTTTATAACAAGATTTTATAATTTTAATCTTGATTTGGGAGTAAAAATATGCGTAGTATATACGTGGAGTTTTACAGTAGTATAGTGATTTTGAATATAAACATATCTATTATATAAAATCCATTCTGTCTGTCTGTGTGTGTGTCTTCTAGGATCTCGGGCATCCGCCCGATTGTGCTCAAATTTGACATGTAGCTACCGATGGTATCAGGGCGTGTATAAGTCTTGAAAAAATTACAAAAATCGATTCAAGGTGAGAATGTGATTGATAAAGCCGTGGGAACGTGTATTTATAAAATTGTTTTTCTTGGAATAGAAAAAAGTCTATCTTTATTTCTTCTTTTGCTGGTGTCTCAAATTTAGGTTAAATTAGTGTTTCTCAAAGGGGAGGCCTATGGGACGGTCGGACAAGTTGTTTTGAGAAAATTTGGTTTAAATGTTTGACAACTCAGCACCGTCCATTGGACGGGGGGGGGCGTTTTGCTCGTATATACATATAATGGTTATTGTCTCTGATAGTTTCTTGTAGTGTTTCGAGATGTCTTGAGTCAAAAAGAGAGATAGATAGATAGAGAGAGAGAGAGAGAGAGAGGTGGGGAGAAAGAAAGAAAGAGAGAGAAATACAGACAGAGAGAAGAAAGATAGACAAACAGACAGACAGAGTGTGAGTGTAAATGTAAGATAAAAATAAAGTTACTGAGTGACAAAGCGAGAGGATAAAGATTGAGTTTTTAAATGAAAGTATCATAATTGAAAAGCTAATGAACTGGGTACCCAGAAAAAAAAATTATATCTGGAATATAACAGAATGTAAGATATATATAGAATAATGTACTAAGAAGATCATGAAACATTGAAACTGTGGATAAGTTTATGTGTGTGTGAGTGTAGGAGAGGCATTGCCCATGACCTTAAGCTGACCAATCCAGATTGGTGAGGTTCATGTTGACAAGCTAACAAGTGTCTGCAGAGAAAACAGAAGGAACAGCTTTCTGGTGTGAAGTTTTGCAACTGTTTGAACTAGATGGTGATATTTTATTGTATGTCCAAATACACTAGATAAAATACGTGTTAAATGTTATGATTGTACGCAGTAATATATAACCAATAAAAAATATACGGGTAATTTCATTACCAGATTTCATTCCACTCCTTTTATTTATTCATTTTTTAGATACTTTTTTTAGATATTTTGTGAAATATATGTTTATAGTTTTTTACTGTCCATGTGTGTCCGGGCTGTTGTTTTCAATGTATCATGTGTCGGCGACCAGTATGAATACCTCATGTGAACTCCGGATATCGTTCGCGCCAACTAAAACGGATGTCGTCTGCTTTCTCTTAATCAATCGGTCGCCGATGCTTTAACTTATATTTCTTTTCTTAATTAATCCAGCCCAATATAACGGATCTCTCAGTTAAAAACACATGATTTACAAATACCTAATAACTTTTAGATGGACAGATAAAAAATGTCGATTTTTTTTATCCCGCAATATCCTCTGAAGTATAAAATCAACGCGTTATGTTAATAAGCAACATGTAATGTGTTAACTTTAACCAAACTTTTCAGGTTCTCTTGCTAACCAACTATACATTTCAGAATATTGCCAATCACTTTGGGAACAGTACTAATTGGTATTCTTTCGTTTTATGTTCACAAAGTGAAATTAAATCTGGAAACTTATCGCGAACAATCAACATTAGACACTGATATAGTGAAAGTGAATGACTGAAAGTGAACGGTGAGCGTTTACATGATAGTGCAGCATGATACAGTTTGAAAGTATGGATGACTTTTAATGAAAAGTTCGAGTGAGTGTTTTTAAAGAAGATTAATTATGAAATAAAAATGAATGACCATAAGATTTGTAAGTGAAAAATGAAAGCAAAGTATTTAATTTATATGTAATAATGTATTATGCAAATCTAAAATTGCATTAATGCATTGCTTTTCTGCGACAGGAAAATTCTAGTAGATAAATTAAAATCAGAGCAGTTGATGTTTCGTTTCTTTTTCTCTCTTATGCTCGCCCTTCTTCCTAAATGTTAGGACAAATATAGGTAGAACATTCTTACACTTATTAGATATTCACTTTCCTAGCAACCACAGAGACGGAAAGATATTTAATAGGCACACTATTAAAATCACTTTTCTTGTCCTGCTAATGTAAAGACCTATAACAATAAACACCCGATGACTCAATCCTGTCCGGAATGCAGATGCAGAGATAAATCTAAATACCATCTCGATCTGTCATACGATATATTCTCCGTTGTTTATGAAGGATGGTTGTCGGCAAACTATGATAACGGCCGAACAGAGACCAAGCATTATACTAGATCAGTGGGAGAAAGATTTAAATCCAGATACAACAGTCATCTATAGACCTTTAGGTATCACGAGAAGAGATATGCAACAACCCTTTCTGCATTAATCGAGTCGCTTAAAGACGAAGGCATCAATTACAGCATTAAATGGAAAATCCTTTCAAAGACCAAACTGTTGACGGGTCAAAACGATGTTCGATATGTTCCTTAGAAAGACAATACTTTTTAACAAAACTTTAGAACCTTCAATGATGGTGTAAATCCCAGGTGCGAAATTCTTTTTTTATGTCCGCATCATAAAAAAATACATCTTGGCGGAAATTAGAGATAGACCATGGGACAAGTCATAAACCATTCCAGTCTCGTTTATGTAATTTTGATATGCATTATGTTTGTTGTAACGTTGGTTATCTCCTCTGAATTTTTCTGGGTTTTTAAAAAATTTTATATGAGCCTTCTCATTCAAACGTCGACTGCTTCAAACGCAGTTACCAAACCGTCTTGTTTTTATCAGCTTGGAAAATGACAAAATAGATTGGTATTTTGACCAGGAAATCCTGAGTAGCTCTCTTTCAAAAGACTTGCTGTTTTTATTATATCTTTACTTTTTTAGCTGATCGTATCCTACAATATTTGTTGAAGTCTTCGCACACTGCTATCTATCTATCTATCTATCTATCTATCTATCTATCTATCTATCTATCTATCTATCTATCTATCTATCTGTGTGTGTGGGCGTGCATGTGTGTGTGAAGAGTGTTTGAAGTGATGTACAGATATTGTGTATTGAGAAAAAGGAGGCAGTCAGAATTTTGGACAAACCTTTATTAGCACTTTCGTTCGTTTACGAACTCGTCAAGACAAAATCATTTAGATTTTGATTTGACGAGTTCGTAAACGAACGAAAGTGCTAATGAAGGATTGTCCAAAAGTCTGACTGCCTCCTTTCTCTCTCTCTCGCTCTGTATATATATATATAATATATATATATATTATATATATAATATATATATATATATATATATACATATATACTCTTTTACTCTTTTACTCTTTTACTCTTTTACTTGT